>NC_088391.1:933000-1244000 GCF_037993035.2 Macaca fascicularis | reverse complement strand
GAATGCAATTACTTTGCACCAACCGATACAGTACAGATGAACCTTGAAAACATGATACATGAAAGAAGCCAGTCACAAAAAGACCACATGTTTTGTGATTCTGTTTATATGAAAGGTACAAATTAGGCAAATCTATAAAGACAGAAAGTAGATTAGTGGTTGCCAGGGGCTGGATAGGCACAGGGAAGTCTCTGCTAATGGACACTGTGTTTCTTTTTGGGATGATGAAAATGTTTCAAAAGCGATTGTGGTGCTTGTTGCACAAATCTGTGACTATACCTAAACCATTGCATTGTAGACTTTATATTGGGTGAGCTGTATGGTATATGAGTTATATCCCTATAAAGCTGTTTTTTAAAAATTCAGAAATATGTTTTTAAAATTACACGCCATGACCAAGTAGGATTAATTCCAAGGCTGCAAGTTTGCTTCATTATTTTTAAATCAACGTAATTCACCAACGTAATTCCTAACAAACTAAGGAAAAATCACGATTCAGTAATATTGAGAAAGCTCTCTCTTATTTCTTATGTTTTTATGATGAGTGAGTGTTGAATTTTGTCAAATGCTTTTTCTGTAACAGTTGACATTTAACATGGATATTACTCAGCAACAAAAAGGAATGAACTATTGATACATGCAACAATTTGGATAGATTTGAAGGGAAGTATACTGTGCGAAAATAGCCAATTCCAGAAGATTATATATAATCTTATTCTTTATATATAACACTCAAAATCATAAAATTGTAGAACTGGAGATCAGATTAGTGGTTGTTAGGAGATGAAGAAGGGGTGGGAGTTGGAGGGAAACAAGGAATGGAAATATAGTGGAAATATTCTGTGTCTTGACTGTATCAACAGTAATCTTGTTGTGATATTTGAAAGATGTTACTGTTGGAGGAAACTGGGTAAAGGGTACATGGAATCTCCATTATTTTTTACAAATGCATGTGAATCTACAGTTGTCTCAAAGTTCAAAAGAAAGAATAACAAGATGAATGTTTAATGACTTGGAAAGATTATTTTGTTTGTTTGTTTGTTTGTTTTGAGATAGAGTCTCGCTCTGTCACCCAGGCTGGCGTGCAGTGGCCCAATCTTGGCTCACTGCAAGCTCCGCATCCCGGGTTCACGCCATTCTCCTGCCTCAGCCTCCGGAGTAGCTGGGACTACAGGCGCCTGCCAACACGCCTGGCTAATTTTTTGTATTGTTGGTAGAGATGGGATTTCACCATGCTAGCCAGGATGGTCTCGATATCATGACCTTGTGATCCACCTGCCTTGGCATCCCAAAGTGCTGGGATTACAAGCATGAGCCACTGTGCCACGCCTGGAAAGATTATTTCTGTATTAATACAGCATTGTATAAGGAACAAGTTACAAAATAGTATATTACATTTTGAGTCCATTTTAAAAACCACTACTTATATATAAATTCGAGAAGAAATGACTAAGAGAACTTTTACCCACCACTATAAATTGTTACATCCACTTTGAAAAGCACTTGGGGATTTTCCAGTAACCTTGACGATACACATTTTATATATGTACATGTACATATACATATACACACATAGATACAGATACACATATATACATACAAAAGCAACAAGTAGTAATTCAGTTTTACTCTTTACCACACACAATTTCTTCAGTGGTAATTTCACTCTTTACTTTCCTGTCTGCAGTGTAGGCTATGTAAGTTCCACTGCAAGGCCTTGTGTTTCTCCAGTATCTTTTCAGTTTGTCAGATGACATCATAAAGTAGAAAAAGAAAAGAAATGAACACCGTTGACCCAGCAGGCAATCATGGCTTGCTAATCACGTTTCCTAGTCATGGTTTTAAACCTGAGTCATAAATAGATTTCTATGGTAGCTGTCCATTGTTTAGTAGGCTTTTGTGGTATGTTAGTTTTGATAATGTTTACACTTAAATTTTAGGAAATCTAAACTATTTTATACTGTATCTCTAAATACAACTTTTTGGTTTATTTGATATAGGAAAGCCATGGCAGAAAAATACATTATGACATCTGCAAAACTCATTGCTCCTGTAATTGAAACATCTTTTGCTGCAGGTTATGATTGGTAAGAGAGAAAGTCTATAATACTGCATGGATATGGTTGTTTTCATAATTTATACTTTTAAATTTAAATTGTCATTAGAAAAATGAATATAAATGTTGATTCATATTTATCAAGCAGATAATATATGTTAAGATTAATATAAGCTATTTTAAAGTTCCTAATAAGATATTTTTCTTATTACTCATGTTATTTTGTAAATAAAGTAGTTATATACCACATTTCAGTCAATAATGGACCACACATATAACAGTGGTCTGGTAATATAGGAAGGTGAAAAATTCCTATCACCTAGTGACATCGTAGCTGCCTCGAAGTTGTAGCACAATGCATTATTCACTTGTTTGTGGTGATGCTGATCTAAACAAACCTGTGCTGCCAGTTGTAGAAAAGTGTGCAGTAATAGCCTAGGCCTTCACATTCACTCAGAGTTTATTTTGTGACTCATCCAAAGCAACTTCCATTCCTGGAAGCTCCGTTCATGGTAAGTACCCTATACAAGCATGACATTTTAAAAATCTTTTATACCATATTTTAATTGTACCTTTTCTATGTTCAGATAGATTTAGATATACAAATACTTACCATTGTGTTATATTTGCTTATAGTATTCAATATGGTAACATGCTGTGGAGGGTTGTAGCCTAGGAGCAGTAGGCTATACTGTATAGCCTCAGTGTGTTGTAGGCCATGCCATATAGGTTTGTGTAAGTACACCCTATGATATTTCCACAATGACGAAATTGCCTGATGACACAGTTCTCAGAACATATCCCCATCATCAAGCGATGCCTTACTGTACAGTAAATACATAAACCAGTAACATAATCGTTTATTATCAAGTATTATGTACTGTACATAGTTGTATGTGCTGTGCTTTCATAAGACTGACACAGTGCGGTAGGTTTGTTTACACCAACATCACCACAAATGTTGTGATGCTGTGTTACAGCACCTAGGATGTCATTTGGCAATAGGAATTTTTCAGCACCATTATCTTATGGGACCACTGTTGTCTATGTGGTTGGTCCTGGACCAAAGCATTTTTTTTTTTTTAGAGATGGAGTCTTGTTCTGTCGCCCAGGCTGGAGTGCAGTGGCACAATCTCCACTCACTGCAACCTCTGCCTCTTGGGTTCACGCCATTCTCCCGGCTCAGCCTCCCGAGTAGCTGGGACTACAGGCGCCCGCCACCACGCCCAGCTAATTTTTTGTATTTTTAGTAGAGACGAGGTTTCACCATGTTAGCCAGGATGGTCTCGATCTCCTGACCTCATGATCCGCCCGCCTCAGCCTCCCAAAGTGCTGGGATTCCAGGCATGAGCCACTGCCCCCGGCTGGATCAAAACTTTCTTACGTAGCATATGATTGTTGTTCATTGGAATTGCCCTGGTTACTTGTTAAAAGTGCAGATAATCTGGCTCCCTACATGTTTCTCTGTAGATCTGAGTCAGGGTTCTGAGGTCTGGAGTGAGTATCTGCATTTGTGTCAAGCCTCCCCAAGTGATTCTGATACCTACTATACTGTAACTCTTTACCGGTGTTATGACTGCATATTAAAATCAGGGAATTTTAAATAGTCCTAACACACAGGCTGCACCGTAGACTAGTTGAATCAGAATTTCTGGGTGTTGGGACAGAGGGATCAGTATTTATAAAGCCTCCTAGGGGGTTCTGTGATATAAATCCCACATACAGAACCATTGCTCTGTACTATGCAAATAGTTCTTGAATGCCACTGACTGAAGAACTCACTAAAAACAGATATTCGGTTGGTCTTAAATGGGATAGAGCATCTACATTTTTTTAATGCTGTCCAGGTAACTGTCATGTGTAATGGAAATTACACATAATCCCACAGTTTTACTGAAAAAACAGAAGAGAAAACTTAGTTCTGCAATTACTTGCGATTTTTACTATGAATTCTTCTGGCATTCTTACTATGTTTCTGTTAACTTACTTGTATACGATTAAATTATTTTTAACCTTTTTTCTGGATTGTTTATGTTTGTTAAATATAAACATACAAAAAATTATCCAAAATGGTAACTCAGCTCAGTGATACATCACAAAACAAACAAACGTTTAACCATTACATACCCTGATAAGTACAATTTAAAGAATAGAACATTGTTAGCAACTTGCAAAATGCCAATCCTAATCACTGGCTATCCAACTCGGAAGAGTGACTGATGTCCCTGAAGAGTGACTTTGATGATAATCACTTCCTTGCTTTTCTTCATACTTTAACCACCTAAGCAGGCATCCATAATTTAGTTTTGCCAGGTTTTAAAAGCATTATATAAATGGATCATACTGTACATATTCTTCTGCATATGACTTCTTTTACTCTGTGTTTGTGTTGTCCATGTCCTCGCATGTAGCTGTGGTTTGTTCATTTTCATTGCTATCTAGTAGTTCATGGTATTAATATGTAAAAATGTATCCATTTCAATGTGACTGGGCATTGTGATTTGCAGTTTGTACCTGTTGTAAATGCTCCTATCAATATTATGGTACAATTGTGCATGTCTCTTGGTGGGTGGTGCCTACATTTCTGTTAGATATATACCTATGAGTGAAATGGCTTGGTCCTAGGGTGTGTGTATGTTCAGCTTTGATACTGCTAAACAGTTTTCCAAAGTTCCTATCCTTGTTTACACCCCCACCAAGAGTGCATCAAAATTCGAATAGTTTACAATTACTTGGTGTATTTTGTTTTTTTTCATTTTAGCCAGCCATACTGGTGGCATCTCATTGTAGTTTTAATTTGCCTTTCACTGACAGCTGATTTTATATGTTTATTTGCCATATGAATATTATTTTTTGAGAAGTGCCCATTCAAGACTTTTGCCCTTGTTTGTATTTCTTTGGTTAGTTCTTTTTGTGTTTTTTTAAGGCAATTTTTGCATACCCCAACTTCATGAAAATATTTTCCTATATGCTAGAGGTTTTACTTTTCACATTTAGATATAGGATCTATATGGAATTGATTTTTGTGTGTAGTATGAAGTAAGGTCAAGTTTTTTTTTCTTTTATCTCTCTTTTCTTTTTTGTAATAGGGCTATCCAGTTAACCCAGCATCATTTATGGAAAATAGTTTACTTTTTCCACTGCACTGTAATGTCACCTTTGACATATACCAAGTGACTATACATTAGTCTGTTTGTAGACTCTTTATTCAATCCCTTTGGTCCATTTCTCTACTCTTGCAGTCAAACCACATTGCTTACATTTCTATATATAGTAACACTTGATATCTGGAGTGCTATGATCTGAATATTTGTGTTCCCCCAACATTCATATGTTGAAATCCTAACCCCCAAGGTGATAGTATTAGGAGGTCGTCCCTTTCTAGGTGATTAGGACATGAAGGTAGGACGCTTTATTTTTATTTTTATTTTTTGAGACGGAGTCTTACTCTGTTGCCAGGCTGCAGTGCAGTGGCGCGATCTCGGCTCACTGCAACCTCCACCTCCCGGATTCAAGCAATTCCCCTGCCTCAGCCTCCTGAGTAGCTGGGACTACAGGTGCACGCGACCATTCCTGGCTAGTTTTTTGTATTTTAATAGAGATGGGGTTTCACCATGTTAGCCAGGATGGTCTCAATCTCCTGACCTCGTGATCCGCCTGCCTCAGCCTCCCAAAGTGCTGGGATTACAGGCATGAGCCACCGCACCCAGCTGGTAGGATACTTTTTGAATGGGATTAGTGCCCTTATGAAAGGAGACTCTGGAGAGCTAGCTAGCCCCTACTATTATGTGAGGACACAGCAAAAAGACAGCATTCTGTCAAATTAAATATATTCTATAAGTTCTGTAGAATTTTTCTCACCATGAGAGCATTTAAGATGGAAAAATATATGGAAACTCATCTGTTACAAATTGAAATTGTTACAATAGTTAATTCAAAAATGAGAATGTAGATATCAATCCAATTTTTACTTAAATTGATTAGAAATTAAAATAGACTAATGATAAATTGGATAAGAAAAGTAATTTAGAACTGAAGACTTCAGTAACTTAAAACCTGTGTTGGAGCAAATCAAGTGCTTACCTTTACAGAGTACTAGGGACCCTTTAAAAAATCTTTGAAAAGCCACATTTAAGAAAACCAACAGTATCAATATACTAAAACGAAATCAAGTAAACTTTTTTATGCTTTCCCTTATAGGTGCGTGGAAGTGGTGAAAGCTTCTCAATATGTAGAGCTAGCCAATGATCTGGAAATAAACAAAGCAGTCACATACTTGAGACAAAAGGACTATAACCAGGTAAGTTTTAAAAAACTTTTCAGATGGAATTCCATATCTTAATTGGTCAAGCAATAAAAACAGGGAAACTCCTTTCTGGAATAATGTTATCTGTGATTATTCTGAAGTTTAATATTTTTATTTCTATTTTATCGTAATTTTCATTAAAGTAGTTTTAAACTTTTATTAATTTTTGTCTGTTGTTTCTTTTTTTTTTTTTTTTTAGACAGAGTCTCGCTCTGTTGCCCAGGCTGGAGTGCAGTGGTGCGATCTCGGCTCACTGCAAGCTCCGCCTCCCGGGTTCACACCATTCTCCTGCCTCAGCCTCCCGAGTAGCTGGGACTACAGGCACCCGCTACCATGCCTGGCTAATTTTTTGTATTTTTAGTAGAGACGGGGTTTCACCGTGTTAGCCAGGATGGTCTTGATCTCCTGACCTTGTGATCCGCCCACCTGGGCCTCCCAAAGTGCTGGGATTACAGGCGTGAGCCACCGTGCCTGGCCGTTGTTTCTTAAAATGTAAATACTTTCTTTGTATAGCATGGTTGCTAAATTATAAACCATATTCTATTCTGGAGATTAACTTTCCCCTAGAGGTTTTCAAAGTGTTCCCCAAAGCATAAAGTTGTTAGGAACACTGATTATGCTAGGGAGCATGGGAAGCTGGGAGCCTGCCATCCTCACCAGAGCAGCTTCCTTATAGTCTGTTTTTTGTGTTTGGTTTCCTCATTGACACTGCATTGGGAATGGAAGGGTCCATACATGGCTGTATGGGGTTTTAGAACTCTGCAGATCTCTCACTGGCACTGCTGCTCCCTTGCTACCTTGTGTGGGGGTAGAGTGGGTGCTCCCCCTTCAGCAGTCTCTCAGTTAGGACAGAGCTGACACACAATCAGGAGGCTTAGACAGCTGTAAGAAAGAGGGATAACCAAAGAGAGTGAACAGAATGACTTGATGTCCTAGTCTGTAACACCAGTGGTTAGTGTCATTATATGCCAGCACCTAGAACACTCAGCTCTTCCCAGTTAGATCCAGAGAGCAAGGACCAGAGAAAAGCTGCAGCGTCTTTCCCACATCCTCTCCCAAGCCTGTGCTTTCAGGTTGTCTTCCTATTTAGAGAACTTTTTGCTCTGGGAGACAACAGAAAGGACTAACAAAGGAAGTGGGGAGAATACTATCTACTCAAAGAATATGAGAGTAGAAAAAAGCAACCCTAGTGTTCATGAAATACATATATATAATTAATGTAGTACTATGGGGTGGTTCCATTGCATATGTTAATTTACTGAGCTTAATTTTTTGAGCATTTACAAAACATTTGAAAAAGACTTTTCAAAGTATCCTGTCATTTGATCATCACATCCTTGGTCATGAAAAATGCCTCCAGTGACTCTCTAATGTTGTAATGCTTTTTATATGGAAGTGATGTGAATCAAATTGGTCTTTATTATCTTGCTAAAGTGCTATATGGACAAAAAAATTTTGTGTGTGACATGTACTGTTATAGATGACAAAATGGAGAAAACCATGTTTGCACAGTTTTCCTTTGACATTTTATTTTTAAATGATCTTTTTAGAAAGGGTTAAGAGGCCGGGCGTGGTGGCTCACACCTGTAATCTCAGCACTTTGGGAGGCCGAGGCAGGTGGATCACCTGAGGTCAAGAGTTTTGAGACCAGCCTAACCATTATGGTGAAACCCCGTCTCTACTGAAAATACAAAAATTAGCCAGGCCTGGTGGTGTGTGCCTATAGTCCCAGCTACTCGGGAGGCTGAGACAGGAGAATTGCTTGAACCCAGGAGGTAGAAGTTGCAGTGAGCTGAGATCCCACCATTGCACAGAGCGAGACTTCATCTCAAAAAAAAAAAAAAGGTTAAGAATGCATTATCATAGCTCATGTTTTAAAACTATGTTTATTAAGCAATAAACACTAATTTTTAAATGTTAAAACCTATTGAACTCAGATCTTACTATCTGTGCTTTCCTAGCTACTCTCGTTCAAAGTATCTTATGTTCCATTTGCATTTTCAAGTTTTTAATATCAATTGGTTTACTGATTTTTTTAAAATGCCATTTCTGCTTTCTTTTCATCATTGCTGCTTTCACTCTTTCTTTTGTTTGTATATTGTAAGTATTATGAGGTGGGTATAATACAATCTTAGTTTGAAAGAAATGTTATTAAGTGAAAAAGGATTGGGTTGATGTATCTCATAATCATCATTTGATGGCAACTACTTTATTTACAATTCAAAGTGAAAAAGAAAAATTTATGTCTTCTGTGAGGATATAGTTCTGGAGTTAGCTCTAAATACTTTTTTTTTTTTTTTTTTTTTCTCAAGAAAAAGATGCTGAAATCACAGAGTATGGGTCTTTTTGATAATGATGGTGTTTGTAGCCACTTTTGTAATTGAAAAAATAGACTCTGCCAAAAAGCCCAAAGTGGATGAAATGAAGCCATTGGCCTGGAGGCCAGTTCTGGTGTAGGGGCGGGCTCAGTGGAATGCTGAAGCTGGGAGCTAGATGGCATCAGCTGGGAAAGGAGACCAGGACAGACATAGATCCCTTTTCCTCGCTGTTTTCAGGGAAACAGACAGACAAGCTAACATTGTTTATTTTTATTTTTTGTTTTGCCATTTTGACTGCACTTTATCAGTTCTGTTTATAAATAAACTTAGAATATTCTTTTAAAAACAAATATTTTATATAGATTTATGGACGTGTAGAGAACAGTTATGAAAACAGCCTATTTCAAAACAAAAACTTGAGCCAAAAAATACCCGAGTGTTCCTTTTATTAGAATAATTATGTAGCCTTTTTAGAATAGATCATAGTTTAGAAACGTATGATATGAAGTGTTTTTAGTTTGTCACGTGATAACCATTTAGGATGTTTTAAGTTGTAAATACCTTTGCCAAGTTTTTTAAGTAATAGTTTTGGATTGCACTGTTTTTTGGATTCATAATAACCATTTTGGGAGAAAATAGATTTGATGTTAAATATAGCCTTAAAGTATTGTTATTAATGAGTTACAAAGTAGTATATATCAAAATTTAAAAATTTAACACATGTCCTTGACTATAATGTAAATGGCTGCTTCTAAAAGGAATGATACAAAGGACTATAACACTCCTTTTTTTAAAAAAAATTGTTTTTATTGCTTGTTAGCATTCTTTTTGTTTTGTTTTGTGGATGTTGTAGAGAATAGCTTTCTTTTCCTGTACACTTTGGAGAGTTTAATGGGTATATGAGTTACACCTGTCCAAGTGCCTTATATTTTAAAGTAATATACCATTTATTGTGACACAGTCTAAAAGTGAAGATTAAACTATCTCAATTCTTATTTAAAGTGAAATGCAGCTTATAAAACTTAGAGATTCAAAATAGTGGTAGCTTTTATATTAATAGTTGTGGAGGTTGTATAAAGAATCAGTGAGGTAGTTTCTATAGGATAAGCAGTATTAGCAGCAATTATTTTTTAGATAAATTTAAGGAACTTGTGGCAGTGTTATAAAATCTTTAAGCAAATGATGGAATCTTTTTTTTTTTTTTTTTTTTGAGACGAGTCTCGCTCTGTCACCCAGGCTGGAGTGCAGTGGCCGGATCTCTGCTCACTGCAAGCTCCGCCTCCCGGGTTTACGCCATTCTCCGGCCTCAGCCTCCCGAGTAGCTGGGACTACAGGTGCCCGCCACCTCGCCTGGCTAGTTTTTTGTATTTTTTTAGTAGAGACGGGGTTTCACCGTGTTAGCCAGGATGGTTTCGATCTCCTGACCTCATGATCCGCCCGTCTCGGCCTCCCAAAGTGCTGGGATTACAGGCTTGAGCCACCACCCCCCGGCCAGAATCTTGAAAGTGAGGATACAATGTTTGGGTTTTTCTTTTCCAGTGTTTACTTTGTAGAATTATACACTGCTGACCTAGAAACGTCCATCAGTTTTCTTTGAAGTCATCAAAAACCCTTTAAAAGAATAATTTGCTTGGCAACTTTGTTGTGCAAATAATACAAATAAAAGGATAACAATTTACTCATATTCTAACCAAAGTATCTGAAATTGAGTGTTTTAAAATCTTCTGTCCTTCAAAAAAATTGAGTCAGTTTGCCTACTGGTACTTCATTTGAGGTCAAACACTGAACAGCCCACATCTCAGAATCTGTCAGACATTTGCAACAGCTATAGTTGACAACCATTATAAACGCTAACACAGTTATTTTTGCTTGTACACAGCTGCTTTCTAGGAGCAGGAGGCACCAAGAGTCAAGCATCCTCTAATCAGTGAATGTGTTTTAAGAGGAAGGAAGGAAGGAAGACCCAGTGCCTTTCTCTACCTTGTTTTTTCTTTCTGATATTCTGTAGCAATTTCTAGGTTGAATACTCATTCACCTTTCATGTAAAGTGTCTGAGCGCCCCACACATCTTATTTGGTTAGGATTGTCTCAGACCTGCCAGGCAGTTAAAAACATACTTTCATTTCTCATGATTTAAAAATGTAATTATATTTGGATCTACTTTAGATCACTTTTTGTAATACTTCCAGAATTATTTTCTGTTACTGGTTTTGAAAAATTTTGTGCGATTTTTCCTTCTTGGCCTTCTGAAACTCCAGTTACATTTCTCTTAGACCTTTTCATTATGCTCTCATAAGTCTCTTGTGTTCTTTTCTAGGAACTTTTTTTAGCCATCTATTTTGCCATGCTTCATTTAGTCTGAACATTTTCTGGGACCTTGGCCTTGAAGTCCTGGTTGCTTTGCTAGCTCGCTCTACAGTGCCTTCAAAAATATTTTTAGTATTTTCTATAATCTTTCTAGTTGTTCTCTGTCAAAGAATGGTCTTCTGTAGGCTGGTCAGTCATGGCCAGAAGCAGAAACCTCAGAATTATTTTGTAAAGATCAAATTTGATCACGTCTCTTAGGCAAAACCTTTCAGGGCCTCATTGCCCACCCCGTTATGCAGGATAAACACTCAACTGCATCACATGACTCCCAAGGCTCATTATTATTATTATTATCATCATATTTTTATTTTTTAGACAGAGTCTCACGCCTATGCCCAGTCTAGTCTCAAAATCCTGACCTCAAGCAGTTCTTCTGCCGCAGCCTCCCGAAGTGCTGAGATTATAGGATGAGCCACCATGCCCAAGCCTTCCAAGGCTCATTACTTACTACTGACCTTTCTTCCAGTTACCAGGCCTCTCTTCAGCTCTGTTGTCTTAATTATATTTTTAATTTCAGAATTTCCATTTTTTTCTTTTTTATAAATTCTAGTTCTCAAATGAAATTCTCTTCTTGTAATCTGTTTTCTTGAACATGTTAATCCACGCCTTTTGAGCCCTTCCCTGGTCGTACCCTTCAGGAACACTGATCTTTTCCCCAACCCTAAGCTTGAGTACTGTCGTATTACAATGGTAGTAACCTTCAGATATTCCATTTCTAGGCTGTAGAGATCTTAAAAATGTTGGAAAAAAAGGACAGTAGAGTGAAAAGTGCAGCTGCGACCAATCTCTCAGCCCTGTATTATATGGTAAGTTTTTTTTATTACTAAGAGTTAAATATATTAGTATATGATTAACTCTTTTTTGTATTGCTAATTTTGTATTGCTAAATTTCTGCCTGAGGATCATGCCTAAGGAGAAACCCCCAAAGAATACTGGTGGAGAATGGTAAGTGGACTGAGGTGTATAGAGGATCTGATCATGACAAGTGCCAGGCCAGGGGCTGAGTTGGCAGACATGAGTGAGAAGGACCATCTCTGAAGGAGAAGGGAGGGAGAAAAATTGTAGTGGTAAGTATCACATCATAGATTATGGAACGTACAGCTGGAGGAGCTAGAGATGTGTTTCAACTCTTTTGTGTTAGTAACAAAAGTGACATCTTAGGTTAAAAGACTGATGTAAGGTTACAGAGTATCATCTCTAACAAGCTTTCATTGAGCATCTACTGGACGCCAATCATGGGAATACCGAAAGTCTAAAAGCTCCCTAAAGGGGCGCGTTCTTGTCTTTGGAACAAAGGAGGTAGACAAGGAAGGAAGGTTTAAAGTAGAGAACAATAAACTAACATAGATAATAAGTGCTTCAGAAATTCAGAGGAGGCAAAGAACATTCTAATTTAAGGCTTTCAGGAAAGATTTCATAGAGAGTTGGATCTTGCCGGTCAGAATATAGAAAGGGGCATTTGTAGGGAGACGGGGACTAAACAAAAGTACAGAGGCAAGAAAGTGCTGGGAGGGAAGTGTGTATAAGAGTCATTTCTTTTCACCAGAAAATACAGAATTTCTCGTAGGCTTTTTCTGAATATTGAAAATTGATTATAGGTAGGTGTGGTGCCTCAAGCCTACAATCCCAGCACTTTGGGAGGCTGAGGCATGTGGATCACTTGAGCCTAGGAGTTTGAGACCAGCCTGGGCAACACAATGCCTGTCTCTACAAAAAGTTCAAAAAATCAGCTGGGCATGGTGGTGCGTGCCTGTAGTCCCAGCTACTCGGAAGGCTGAGGTGGGAGGATCCACCCGAGCTGGGGAGGTCAAGGCTGTTGTGAGCCATGATTGTGCCATTGTACTCCTGTTTGGTGACAGATATCTTGTCTCAAAAAAATAAATAAATAAATAAATTGTAGATTTTCATATGTCACTTTGAGAACCTCTACGATTTTAAGGGCTGGAGGTTAGAAACAACTAAACTGTGTAATTTTTCAGTATCCTTTTCAATTCTGTCATTCTATGATTCTTAGAGGAAATGATCTGAGATTTAATTTTGTCCTGCGTGTAGAAGACTATAAGAGCTTTCCTTAGGAATAACTGTTGATGCTGAGGTGGCAGGGCCAGGAAGGGCCCAGATGAAGGCATGACAGCAACCCAGACCTCACCATATACCTGGGCGGTAAACTATTAGAAAGCTACCACAGCTCCTTAACTCTGCCTTAGCCACTAGCTCTTGAATTTCCAGCGTCTTGGGTTTTGCTTAAGTTTTGCTCAGAATAATGGCATAGGAATGGGCTTAACAGATTACCAAGAACTGCCCTTATTGTAAGAATATTCCATTTGATCCAACCTCTTGTTTAAATTTACTTTCATGACCCAACTGAAATATGAAGGCTTCCTGACGCTCCTTGGCAGATATTCTCACCTCCCTTTGTGCTCCTAGAATATTTTGTTTGCACTTACAGCGTTGTATTTTAATAGTTTATATGTGATTCTTCTCCATCAGCCCATCAGCTTCAGCTTTGTATTGTGCACAGAGCCTTGCTGACGACAGGTGCTTTTTTTTTTTTTTTTTTTTTTTTGAGACGGAGTCTTGCTCTGTCGCCCAGGCTGGAGTGAGTGGCGCCATCTCGGCTCACTGCAAGCTCCGCCTCCCGGGTTCACGCCATTCTCCTGCCTCAGCCTCCCCAGTAGCTGGGACTACAGGCACCCGCCACCACGCCCAGCTAATTTTTTTTTTTTTTTTTGTATTTTTAGTAGAGATGGGGTTTCACCATGTTAGCCAGGATGGTCTCGATCTCCTGACCTCGTGATCCGCCCGTCTCGGCCTCCCAAAGTGCTGGGATTACAGGCGTGAGCCACCGCGCCCGGCCTGTAGTTTTATATATGATATGTAGTTGAAAGTATATTGTTGGTATCTGGCATATAGTTGTATCTATTTTCTCTTGCTGTGTAATGAACTGCCCCAAACCGTAGTGGCTTGAAATCACCAGGTATTTGCTTACATTCTACCCAGTGAGCTGGGTTCACCTGGATGCTTCTTTCACTGGGCTTGCCTGGCCTTACTCATGCAGCTGCCATCCTCTGAGGCATAACTGAGACTGGATGTTCCAAATTCCTACCTCATGCCTGTCACTTAGCTGAACTGTTGGCCAGGGCAACTCAGTCTTCCTTCAGAGCATCCCCAGCAGGGGATCAGCCTTCTCAGGTGGGACTGGGTTCAATGAGAGCAAACCCCAGTACACAGGTGTGTATTAGCACATTGAGTTTGTTATTATTTTATTGAACAAAACAAACATGAGAGAGAATCATACCTGAATGAGTCATACATGAATCCTGGGAGGTGTGATCCACTGAAGTCATTATTGTAACAATCTACCACTGCCTGCACTCAGACCCCAGTTACTCATAGCCCTCCCAAGACTCTCAGAGTCTCATTCCACCACAGCATCAGGTTCAAAGGCCAGGATCTACATCAGGTCTGAATAGAAATGGGGCTTTCCAGCTGGGTTTGGTGGCTCATGCCTGTAATCCCAGCACTTTGGGAGGCCGAGGCAGGTGGATCACTTGAGGCCAGGAGTTTGAGCCTGACCAACATAGTGAAACCTCATCTCTACTAAACACGGTGAAACCCTGTCTCTACCAAAAATATAAAAAATTAGCCAGGCATGGTGGTGCATGCCTGTAGTCCCAGCTACTCGGGAGGTTGAGGCATGAGAATTGCTTGAACCTGAAGGGCAGAGGTCACGGTGAGCCAAGATCGTGCCACTGCATTCCAGCCTGGGCGACAGAACGAGACTCCATCTCAAACAAACAAAAAAAAAACAAGAAATGGAGCTTTCTCAGGCACAATTTCTTCTTGATCCAAAGATTTCTGAATGAAAAGACATGACACTCATCCCCTGTAAGACACTCATCCCCAAAGGGGAGGGATGGAGGCACATCACAGTCACTTTCTTTAATGATTCTGAAACCTAGCAAAGCAGGTGTGGCCAGTGCTCCCTAGTCTGAGAAAAAGGAATATTCCTTGATTAGGGCCCAGCTCTGCTCCCTCGAAGTGGCCCCCTAATTCTTTTTCCTCTATGACTCTTGGCTCTGCCTTCTGAGAGCATCTTCCTTTTGTATAAGAAATAGCCTATGTTTCAGGAACAGAAAACCAAACACTGCATGTTCTCACTCATAAGCGAGAGTTGAACAGTGAGAACACATGGACACAGGGAGGGGAGCATCACACACTGGGGCCTGTCGGGGAGTAGAAAGCAAGGGAGAGCATTAGGACCAATACCTAATGCATGTGGGGATTAAAACCTAGATGACAGGTTGATGGGTGCAGCAAACCACCATGGCACATGTATACCTATGTAACAAACCACATTCTGCACATGTATCCCATAACTTAAAAAAAAAAAAAGAAAAGAAAGAAATAGGCTGTGTTTGCAGCTGATTAACTTTCTCAGTTTGTGTTCTGCCCTGAGACATTTGGGACACAGAGAGCTTTTTTCATTTTGGACTCTTATCTGTCCCTTTAATCCAAACTAGCAACAGTCAGTACAACTCGCCTAAAAACTTGGAGGGTTTTCTCTAAGTCTTGTTAGGATTTCCCACATGTCTCAACAGCTGCATCCATAATTCTTTTCGGGACAGACCCCTTTCCACTAGGTGTGTAAGGCTGCTGTGGAACGGAGCCTTGAAGTGTCTTAGAAGCCCGTTTCACTACCTGGGAGAGAAGGTCTGCTAGGTATGACCTTAAATCTTTGTGAGATGTTTACGAAAGGTATTACAGCCACACCTTTGAATTGTTCCCTAACCTGCCATCTTGTGCCACCACAAGAAACTGGAGACATGAAATAATTTTATTTTCTACCTTAGCAAGTCCTAGTTCTTCTATATTTTCTCTAAATTCTACCTGCAAACTGAACAGTTCTCTCCTTAGCTCATTTTTATCTTCCTATACCTGATCAATTGTATACCCAGTTAAAATAAGTTCATTGGCCCTTCAGCATCCTACCTAGAAACCCCCTTGGCCACACGGGCATGTTTATCAGGTACACTTCCTGTCCTCTAACCCGCTCTGTAGGTGCCACTTGTGTCAGTGCTTCACGGTGACAGTGTGGCTTGCTCTTTATCCAGCCTCTGATGATGCCTTCTGCCTTTGCAGGCTCACTCATGCTCCACCATCTCTCCAGTCCCCAACACAGCCCCTCACAGCTTTTCTCAGTTTTGCCTGCTGCGTAGTCCAAAAGACAACGTTACATGTTTTTATAACAGCAGCACCCGACTTGTAGGTACCAATTTTTGTTTCAGAGTTCAATCAGAGTTCACACAAAAACTTGCACGTGAATGTTCATGGCAGGGTTATTTGTACTAACCATAAAGGAGCCTGGAAGCAACCCAAGTGTCCATCAGCAATGAATGGATAAAGGACATGTGGCCTATCCACACAGTGGGACGTTAATATTCAGACTTTACAAGGACTGCAGCACAGATGTATGCTAAAACATGGACAGACCTTAAAAATATTATGCTAAGTGAAAGAAGTCAGACGCAAAAGACTGCATATTTTATGATTCTATTTATATTTGGTGTCCAGAATAGGCATGGAGACAGAAAACAGATTAGTGGTTGCCAGGGGCTGGGGGCAGAGGAGAATGGGGAGTGACTACTAATGGGTACAGGGTTTCTTTTGAGGGTGGAAGTAGATATTGACAGTGGTTGCACAACTTTGTGAACCTACTAAATGCCACAGAATTCTACATTTTAAAGGGGTCAGGTTTATTATATATAAGCTATATCTAAACTTTTTACAAAGTTTAACCAGGGATGGTCACTGTGAGTGACATGGGAGAAGGGGCATGGCAATTTAATGTTACACAGTTGTGAAGGAGCCTGGTGGTGACGATGTAGTAGGGGAGCTGGAGATCTGAGGAGGAATCGCCATCAGTCAGTGAGTGGCCGCACTTATCCAGCTGCCACAGTAGAACCCAGAGGGCCTTCATGGGGAGTTCTGTGGGAAGCAGATACCTCTGTGCAGCTGCCTCCTCTGGGGGCCACAGCCAAACCCTGTCATGGAGCAGGGACGGCATAGTCAGGAAGAAGAGCTGCCCATGGAGTGGAGTGAGTGAGGAGAAGCTGGTACCCATGGACACTTCTGCATCAGTCCTGCATCTGATGACAAGAAAAAGCCTTTCAGAGACTAAAGGCCACTGCTTCAGGTCTGCATTCCAGATGTCACACAAGTTCCTCTTTTGGCCAAGTCTAGACAAGAGCCTAGTAGTGAAGGAGCTTCTTAGAAATGTAGTTCCTGGGTTAACCAAGCTGACCTGGCACAGATGGTCATGATGTTTAAGAACAGAGAGGTTCCTGTAGCTCACGTGAATGATGGCAAGGCCCTGACAGAGAATTTGGCATGGAGACAGGAAAAAACAATGGATTGCTACAAGTGCAGAGGCCTAGTAGGTGACACAGCCAGTGTGCTAGGAGCAGGAAGGGTAGTGCTTTTGTGACAGCTATTTCAGGGCTTCAGTGGGAGGGGGAGCGCTGCAGCAAATGGTGACATGGAATTTGGGCGTTGAGCATGGAACCACCTACATATAAATAGTGTTGTTATTCTAACAATGAGACTGTGGAGAAGTCAATCACAAGAAGCTTGGGTGGTTGAGCTTGATGAGTAAAACTCTTATGTAGAATCAGACTATCAAGACCAAGATATGTAAAATATTTTTGTTCATTATATTTGTAATCTCAGAAAGTCTGTTTATTATGTCTATAATCTCAGAACAGTCAGAAAAAGTATTTCATGAAATTCAAATAATTTGTATATGTATTTTACTTAGGGAAAGGATTTTGCACAAGCCAGCAGCTATGCAGATATAGCTGTGAACTCTGATAGATACAATCCAGCAGCTCTTACTAATAAAGGGAATACAGTTTTTGCAAATGGTGATTATGAGAAGGCCGCTGAATTCTATAAAGAGGCTCTAAGAAATGATTCTTCTTGTACTGAAGCGCTTTATAATATTGGTAAGTGAAACAAGGCGAAATTGCTTTTTAAATTATTTATTTTTTGCTTTGTATTTGTTTTTGTTTTGTTTTGCTTAAAGAGCTCAAACACATTAGGAGGAGGAGTTGACTTCCTTCTAACAGAAAATTGAAGACTACAGCCTCTCAGATTATAGTTTATTTTAAATGGAATTAATGATTCAGAAGCTATGCACTGCAAAATTTGGATCAGGCTTGCTTTACTGCCCTCTAAAAAGGCTTTTCCATCACAGTGTATAATCCTAATTTCCCAAATTTCTGCTAATACTGGATATTATCATTCTTTTTAACTTTTGCCAAGCTGATAGATGGGAAAAAATCCCGTTTGCTTACTTTTTAATTATGAACAATTTCAAACATACATAAAAGTACACACAAGAAATAAGTACCCGTGTACCTATCACCCCAGTTTAACACATTTTCACATTTTGCCATCTTTACTTCAGATTTTGTTTTTAATAAGCCAAATATTACAAGCCATGGAGTCTTACCACCATCACATTCTCTTCCCCGCCTTTCAGAGGTTGCCTGAAGTGGAGCATCATCACCCCGGGCATGAATTTGCAGTTTTGCAAACGCCTGTCCGTACAGTACTGGGTCTTGTCTCTTGGATTGTTAATAACGTTTCCCTGCCTAGGTATTTTTTGCTTTCTTTGGTTTACTTATTTTATTCTCCTTTCTATGTTATGTCAGGAGTTTATGGCTAAAAACTGAGTGGAATCTCTAGGTCTATGAAGGAGATTGATGGGTTGGTACTTTGCTGTAGGGCATCTGTCTGGTCTGGTCTGTTTAGTTGGAGACCTGCCCATAAGTCAATTGTATCTTTCCTCCCAGAAAAGACTCTTTAATCTCCTGCCTGAAGGAGGAGGGAAGGCCTACTGCCAACCTTGAAGTATAGGGGAGGCGAGAAGGAATTAGCCATGGGAGAGCCTGATTGAGAATGTATGTTTCAAGTCACTGAAGGAAGGGAGGCTATGACCACTTGGGTATCTGGGAAGAGAGCATTGAAGAGAGGCACAAAGGTCTTCATGCAGGAGCTTGCTTCCTAGATATATCCTTATTTATTTGTTTTGTAACTATTAAATATTTCTCCTTTCTCCATTGCTTAGATTTTTAACTTTGTTTCTACTTTCTTCTATGGAAGAATTGTTTTATTATCATGATCTCAGCTCACTGCAACCTCCACCTTCCAGATTCAAGTGATTCTCCCGCTGTAGCTGGAACCACAGGCATGCTCCACTATGCCAGTCTAATTTTTTGCATTTTTAGTAGAGACAGGGTTTCACTGTGTTGGCCAGGCTGGTCTCGAACTCCTGACCTCAAGTGATCCACCTGCCTCGGCCTCCCAAAGTGATGGGATTACAGGCGTGAGCCACCACGCCTGGCCAAGTTTGTCTTTTAAAAAAATTGTGTTTATTGCTTTATTCGTTTGTTTATTGCTTTATGAAGCCCTTCTTACCTTCAGATTATAAATCATTTTTCTATATTTTCTTTTCATACTCTTCTTATAGCTTTGTTTTTTCTGTTGAGTTTCAAAATTTTGAGTTCATTTTTTATGAAATAAGAATCTACATTTAAAAAAAGTAATGGCCAGGTGCAGTGGCTCATGCATGTAAATCCCAGCACTTTGGGAGGCTGAGGCGGGCGGATCACAAGGTCAGGAGATGGAGACCATCCTGACTAACACAGTGAAACCCCAATCTCTACTAAAAATAGAAAAAATTAGCCAGGCGTGGTTGCAGGCACCTATAGTCCCAGCTACTCGGGAGACTGAGGCAGGAGAATGGCGTGAACCCGGGAGGCAGATTTTGCAGTGAGCCGAGATCACGCCACTGCACTCCAGTCTGGGCGAAAGAGCAAGACTCTGCCCCCCCAACACACAAAAAAAATAATAATAATGTATAGTCGGTTGTTCTGGCACCACTTATTACTAGCATTTTCCTCCCCACTGATTATGTCTTTAAACTCTATAATTGAGTGCATGTCTGAACTATTTGTTCTGTTCTATTGGTCTGTCTATTCCTGCCCCCCACTACACTTTTAAAATCACTGAAGCTTTGTAGCATCTTTTGGTGTCTGCCAGTGGAGAATCCCCACCCTAACATTATTCTTTAAAAACATTCTCAGTTGGCTGGGTGTGGTGACTCATACCTGTAATCCCAGCACTTTGGGAGGCTGAGGCAGGTGGATCTCTTGAGGCTAGGAGTTCCAGACCAGCCTGAGCAACATGGCAAAATCCTGTCTCTACTAAAAATACAAAAAATTAACTGGGCATAGTAGCACACGCATATAATCCCAGCTACTTGAGAGGCTGAGGTAGGAGAATCACCTGAGCCTGGGAGGTCGAGGCTGCTGTGAGCCATGTTTGCGCCACTACACTCCAGCATGGGCAGCAGGAGCGAGACCCTGTATCAAAAAACAAAAACCTCAGTTCATCTTCATTTTCTCTTTTGGATAAATATTTACATATATTTTGAGATTTATTCTGTTAACGTTAAATAAATTAATACCAATAATGACGCTTATAGGTTTTCTTTTTTTTCTTTTTCGTTTTTTTAAGGCCTTACCTATGAGAAACTAAATCGGCTGGATGAGGCTTTGGACTGTTTCCTGAAACTTCATGCAATCCTACGAAACAGTGCCGAAGTTCTTTACCAGATAGCAAATATGTATCTTATTTGAAAAACTTAGGGACAGTTATTAATTCTCTCAATTGGTGACTGAAGATCAATTATTAAATAAGTTTAATGAAGTAATTGAGGATAATATTTGAAGTAAGTGATGAGGATAATCTAACTAGCAGATTATCATGTGATAAAAAAATCATTTGAGTAATGCTATTTTAAAATGTTATTTGCATTGAAAGAGGAATTAATGGTTAAAACTATTATTTATTAAATTTTGAAAATAACTGAAGTAATTATGACATTTTGGGTACATATAAACCATTCATTGAAAGTCAGTTTGGTGCTTTAGAACATTGTATTAATTCTGAAGCTTGTAGGGTATCATTGAAGCACTAACTTACTAAATAAAATACTGTTTATTACTGATTCGTACTATTGATTGAGTTTGGATAATTTTTCTTATTTTTTTAACTGACCTGTAGCTATAATGAGGTGTCCAAAGACTGTTACCCTCTAAAATTATGTAATTCTTCATATGAACTCACTCATTCATTCTGTTCATTTAATAGTCATTTATTGAATGTATACTATGTGTATCAGTATTATGTTTCAAACTCAGGGGAATGTAGAACTACAAAATGTTGCCCTCATATCAGTTTCTTCCACAACACGTAGCTTTTTAAATAAGCCCTGCTCTTGGTTAAAAAAGCAGAAATGTGTTAATGTTTTTAATGCTTTTCATGCTATTTGAAAAGCACTTTAATTTCTCTCCTTATTTTAGTAAGCTTTGGCCACAATGTTGGGAAGCGTTAAACATCTTAGGTAGGTTTTCAGGTTACTGTTATCTTGATTTAAATTTTATACAGATATGTGTAGAAAATTTTATATGTCGTAAGGTGTACCATTAATAATTTTAAGTACCATCTGCTGTACTTTTGATAAAGAATTTTATTTAAACATTTTAGTTTTAAGCCAGGCACAGTGGCTCATACCTGTAATCCCAGCGCTTTGGGAGGCCGAGGCAGGCGAATCATTTGAGGTCAGGAGTTCGAGACCAGCCTGGCCATCATGGTGAAACCCCATCTCTACTATAAATACAAAAATTAGCCAGGTGTTGTGGCAGGCACGTGTAATCCCAGTTACTCCCAAGACTGAGGCAGGGGAATCACTTGAACCTGGGAGGCAGAGGTTGCAGTGAGCCAAGATAGTGCCATGGCACTCTAGCCTGGGTGCAGAGCTAGACTGTCTAAAAAAAACAAAAAAAAATTAGTTTTAGATCAGATAGCATCATAGTTACTCCTGTTAGTCTTTTTGTTCATTTAATTTCTCTGAAACTGCCAGTGTCATTATCTTTTACTACCCAATTCATGATCAGCTAGGATCAAGTCAAGCAATTGATATATTTGAGACTGTTTGAGTACATTTCCATTTTTTTTTCTTGTGGTATCACACTTGTCATCATTAAAAACAGTAGATTTTTCCGGTGTCACCCTTGTCACCATTGAAAACAGTGCTTCTTTTCCATAAACTTTGGATTGGAATATCTTCATTTCACTGAAATACCTAATATGTATAAAATAAATAGTAATTAATCAAAAAGTATTGGTATGAATAAATTATTTGTATATACACAGAAGACTTAGTAGGTACTAAAGAAAGTTACAAAAAAAAAAAAAAACAAAACCCACTATCCTTGGGTTTATAATCTAATTAGGGAAAACTCACAGGAAAAACACATGAAAGTAATTCCCTTAATATGCTGAACATGTTAAGAGAGAGAGAATAACTGGATGCAACATTCAGGACGTTTTTATTAAGGACAATTTTTGGACAATACTTTGAATAATTCTACCAGAAATTTGGGAGTTGATCTTAGTGGATAGTAATGAAGGAAAAGGGAAAGCAGGCTATACATAGGGAGCGAGAATGTTGCCTCCACAGTACTGCTGCATTCCATCTCCACCCCTGAGAAATCCAGAGGAAACAGTACACAATAGCACATTAGTGTAGGCTAAGAAATATTGTTACTGTAATGTTTTTTAAGTTTGTTTATTGATTAATGAATTTAGAAAACATGTTTTCCTTAACTGACATTGCCTAAGATATGAATTAATGGAAAATCCCAGTCAAGCTATTGAATGGCTAATGCAGGTGGTCAGTGTTGTTCCAACCGATCCTCAAGTTTTATCTAAACTGGGAGAATTATATGATCATGAAGGAGATAAATCTCAAGCATTTCAATATTACTATGAGGTAGGTGTGTTATCTTAATTTCCTTCTGTGTTTTAGCATTTTATGAATTGTTATAAAGGCAGCAAGACTTTGAAATTTTAGAAGATCTTCCCAGTTTTAAAATGATTTATTTAAAATAAAGCATTCTTGGAAAATGAAGTTTTTGTTTTGTTTTGTTTTGAGATAGTCTTGCTCTGTCGCCCAGGCTGCTGCACAGTGGTGTAGTCTCGGCTCACTGCAGCCTCCTCCTCCTAGGTTTAAGCAGTTCTCTTGCCTCAGCCTCCCGAGTAGCTGGAATTACAGGCGCCTGCCACCACGCCCAGCTAATTTTTGTATCTTTGGTAGAGGGACATTTCACCATGTTGGCCATGCTGGTCTCGAACTCTTGACCTCAGCTGATCTGCTCACCTCAGCCTCCCAAAGTGATGAGATTACCACCACGCCAGGCATGAGGTTAGTTTTTTACTTGTTTTAATGAAAAAAAATGAAATAGGTCTGGGTGAGGTGGCTCACATCTATAATCTCAACACTTTGGGAGGCCAGAGTGAGAGGATTGCTTAAGACCAAGAGATCAAGACCAGCCTAGGCAACATAACAAGACCCCATCTCTAAAATAATAATTGTAAAAGGATAGGTGTGGTGGCCCTTACCTTTAATCCCAGCACTTTGGGAGGCCAAGGAAGGCAGATCACTTGAGGCCAGGAGTATGTGACCAGCCTGGCCAACATGAGGAAACCCCCTCTCTACTAAAAATACAAAAATTATCCAAGTGTGGTTGTGGCATGCCTGTGATCCTAGCTACTCAGGAGACTAAGGCACAAGAATTGCCTGAACCCAGGAGGCAGAGATTGTAGTGAGCCAAGATCGCATTTAGTACACTCCAGGCTGGGCGACAGAGCGAGACTGTCTTAAAATAATAATAATTAATAATAATAATAATAATAAAAAGAAGTATAAATTCATTTTTCTCTTGAAGCACGATTTGCATCTCTTTTTTATTCTTTTAAATATTTAATTGAACTCAGCTCATATATTGTTATAGCAAAAGTATTTACAGATAATTGAAAAATGTGTCAAGCAAAGCTTAGGTTTTCTAAATATTATAGAGTTTCAGAATTTACAAAGTACTTAGGACAGCTCATACTCCTTTATTAAGAAATGTCATATTGGATAAATTTATTCAATAGGTAAAATATTCAAGAAGTAAATTATATGTTGCCATTGAAGTTGTATTGTTACATTCCATATATTTTTCCAGTCATATAGGTATTTTCCTTGTAATATTGAAGTCATTGAGTGGCTTGGAGCCTATTACATTGACACCCAGTTTTGGGAAAAAGCCATTCAGTACTTTGAAAGAGCTTCTCTTATACAGTAAGTAATCATTAGGATTTTATGTTTAGTTAATGTCATGTCTTGAGTTTTTTTAATCCCTAGAATTAGTATCTGATTTCAAGAACAGATATTGATGGACGGACATTCATAAATTATTTTTGTTTGTTTGTTGTTTGTTTGAGACGGAGTTTCGCTCTTGTTTCCCAGGCTGGAGTGCAATGGCATGATCTTGGCTCACTGCAACCTCTGCCTCCTGGGTTCAAGCGATTCTCCTGCCTCAGCCTCCCGAGTATGTGGGATTACAGGCATGTGCCACCACGCCCGGCTAATTTTTTGTGTTTTAGTAGAGACAGGGTTTCACCATATTGTCCAGGCTTTTCTCAAACTCCTGACCTCAGGTGATCCACCCGCGTCAGCCTCCCAAAGTGCTGGGATTACAGACATGAGCCACTGCATCTGGCCAAATTATTTTTATTTTCTTATATTTTATTCTATTTGACTTGGTATTTATTGTGATAAATATATTTCCCTTTGCATAGAATTTTAAAATATCCTCTTTAAGGTACTTTTCTTTATGTGTTTTTCTTATTCATACCTCAGCAAACAATTATTATTTCTTTATCAATGAGAAAATGACTATCTCCATCCTAGGACAAAGTTTCATTTCTAAAAGAGTCTTAATACAAAACAGTTTTGTTGGTTTCAATTTATAATTGATATATATTAAAAATTAAAATGTTTTCAATGTCCTTAAGTTCATATCAGAGTATTTTATACATATCTGATTCAAAAAAATTCAAAAATATATATTTTTTATTGTACTTTAAGTTGTAGGGTACATGTGCACAATGTGCAGGTTTGTTACATATGTATACATGTGCCATATTGGTGTGCTGCACCCATTAACTCATCATTTACATTAGGTATATCTCCTAATGCTATCCCTCCCCCCCCTGCACAATAGGACCCAGTGTGTGATGATCCCCTTCCTGTATCCAAGTGATCTCATTATTCAATTCCCACCTGTGAGTGAGAACACGTGGTATTTGGTTTTCTGTTCTTGCGATAGTTTGCTGAGAATGATGGTTTCCAGCTGCATCCATGTCCCTACAAAGGACACGAACTCATCCTTTTTTATGGCTGCATAGTATTCCATGGTGTATATGTGCCACATTTTCTTAATCCAGTCTGTCATTGATGGACATTTGGGTTGATTCCAAGTCTTTGCTGTTGTGAATAGTGCTGCAATAAACATACGTGTGCATGTGTCTTTATAGCAGCATGATTTATAATCCTTTGGGTATATACCCAGTAATGGGATGGCTGGGTCAAATGGTATTTCTAGTTCTAGATCCTTGAGGAATCGCCATACTGTCTTCCACAATGATTGAACTAGTTTACAGTCCCACCAACAGTGTAAAAGTGTTCCTGTTTCTCCACATCCTCTCCAGCACTTGTTGTTTGCTGATTTTTTAATGATTGCCATTCTAACTGGTGTGAGATGGTATCTCATTGTGGTTTTGATTTGCATTTCTCTGATGGCGAGTGATGATGAGCATTTTTTCATGTGTCTGTTGGCTGTATGAATGTCTTCTTTTGAGAAGTGTCTGTTCATATCCTTTGCCCACTTTTTGATGGGGTTGTTTTTTTTTTTCTTGTAAATTTGATTGAGTTCTTTATAGGTTCTGGATATTAGCCCTTTGTCAGATGAGTAGATTGCAAAAATTTTCTCCCATTCTGTAGGTTGTCTGTTCACTCTGATGGTAGTTTCTTTTGCTGTGCAGAAGCTCTTTAGTTTAATTAGATCCCATTTTTCAATTCTGGCTTTTGTTGCCGTTGCTTTTGGTGTTTTAGACATGAGGTCCTTGCCCATGCCTATGTCTTGAATGGTATTACCTAGGTTTTCCTCTAGGGTTTTTATGGTATTAGGTCTAACATTTAAGTCTCTAATCCATCTTGAATTAATTTTCATATAAGGAGTAAGGAAAGGATCCAGTTTCAGCTTTCTACTTATGGCTAGCCAATTTTCCCAGCACCATTTATTAAATAGGGAATCCTTTCCCCATTTTTTGTTTTTGTCAGGTTTGTCAAAGATCAGATGGCTGTAGACGTGTGGTATTATTTCTGAGGGCTCTGTTCTGTTCCATTGGTCTATATCTCTGTTTTGGTACCAGTACCATGCTGTTTTGGTTACTGTAGCCTTGTAGTATAGTTTGAAGTCAGGTAGCGTGATGCCTCCAGCTTTGTTCTTTTAGCTTAGGATTGTCTTGGCAATGTGGGGTCTTTTTTGGTTCCATATGAACTTTAAAGCAGTTTTTTCCAATTCTGTGAAGAAAGTCATTGGTAGCTTAAGGGGGATGGCATTGAATCTATAAATTACCTTGGGCAGTATGGCCATTTTCACAATATTGATTCTTCCTATCCATGAGCATGGTATGTTCTTCCATTTGTTTGTGTCCTCTTTTATTTCACTGAGCAGTGGTTTGTAGTTCTCCTTGAAGAGGTCCTTTACATCCCTTGTAAATTGGATTCCTAGGTATTTCATTCTCTTTGAAGCTATTGTGAATGGGAGTTCATTCATGATTTGGCTCTCTGTCTGTTACTGGTGTATAAGAATGCTTGTGATTTTTGCACATTGATTTTGTATCCTGAGACTTTGCTGAAGTTGCTTATCAGCTTAAGGAGATTTTGAGCTGAGACAATGGGGTTTTCTAAATATACAATCATGTTATCTGCAAACAGGGATAATTTGACTTCTTCTTTTCCTAACTGAATACCCTTGATTTCTTTTTCTTGCCTGATTGCCCTAGCCAGAACTTCTAACACTATGTTGAATAGGAGTGGTGAGAGAGGGCATCCCTGTCTTGTGCCAGTTTTCCAAGGGAATGCTTCCAGTTTTTGCCTATTCAGTATGATATTGGCTGTGGGTTTGTCATAAATAGCTCTTATGATTTTGAGATACATTCCATCAATACCGAATTTATTGAGAGTTTTTAGCATGAAGGTCTGCTGAATTTTTTGAAGGCCTTTTCTGCATCTATTGAGATAATCATGTGGTTTTTGTCTTTGGTTCTGTTTATATGCTGGATTACATTTATTGATTTGCATATGTTGAACCAGCCTTGCATCCCAGGGATGAAGCCCGTTTGATCATGGTGGATAAGCTTTTTGATGTGCTGCTGGATTCGGTTTGCCAGTATTTTAATGAGGATTTTTGCATCGATGTTCATCAGGGATATTGGTCTAAAATTCTCTTTTTTTGTTGTATCTCCATCAGGCTTTGGTATTAGGATGATGTTGGCCTCATAAAATGAGTTAGGGAGGATTCCCTCTTTTTCTATTGATTGAAATAGTTTCAGAAGGAATGGTACCAACTCCTCCTTGTACCTCTGGTAGAATTCAGCTGTGAATCCGTTTGGTCCTGGACTTTTTTTGGTTGGTAGGCTATTAATTATTGCCTCAATTTCAGAGCCTGCTATTGGTCTATTCAGGGATTCAGCTTCTTCCTGGTTTAGTCTTGGGAGAGTGTAAGTGTCCAGGAAATTATCCATTTCTTCTAGGTTTTCTAGTTTATTTGCGTAGAGGTGTTTATAGTATTCTCTGATGGTAGTTTGTTTTTCTCTGGGGTCAGTGGTGATATCCCTTTATCATTTTTTTATTGCGTCTATTTGATTCTTCTCTCTTTTCTTCTTTATTAGTCTTGCTAGCGGTCTATCAATTTTGTTGATCTTTTCAAAAAACCAGCTCCTGGATTCATTGATTTTTTGGAGGGTTTTTTGTGTCTCTATCTCCTTCAGTTCTGCTCTGATCTTAGTTATTTCTTGCCTTCTGCTAGCTTTTGAATGTGTTTGCTCTTGCTTCTCTAGTTCTTTTAATTGTGATGTTAGGGTGTCAATATTAGATCTTTCCTGCTTTCTCTTATGGGCATTTAGTGCTATAAATTTCCTGTGTCCCAGAGATTCTGGTATGTTTTATCTTTGCTCTCATTGGTTTCAAAGAACATCTTTATTTCTGCCTTCATTTCGTTATGTACCCAGTAGTCATTCAGGAGCAGGTTGTTCAGTTTCCATGTAGTTGAGCGGCTTTGAATGAGTTTCTTAGTCCTGAGTTCTAGTTTGATTGCACTGTGGTCTGAGAGAGAGTTTGTTACAATTTCTGTTCTTTTACATTTGCTGAGGAGTGCTTTACTTCCAACTATGTGGTCAATTTTGGAATAAGTGCGATGTGGTGCTGAGAAGAATGTATATTCTGTTGATTTGGGGTGGAGAGTTCTGATGTCTATTAGGTCCGCTTGGTGCAGAGTTGAGTTCAATTCCTGGATATCCTTGTTAACTTTCTGTCTCGATGATCTGTCTAATGTTGACAGTGGGATGTTGAAGTCTCTCATTATTATTGTATGGGAGTCTAAGTCTCTTTGTAAGTCTCTAAGGATTTGCTTTACGAATCTGGGTGCTCCTGTATTGGGTGCATATATATTTAGGATAGTTAGGTCTTCCTGATGAATTGATCCCTTTACCATTATGTAATGGCCTTCTTTGTCTCTTTTGATCTTTGATGGTTTAAAGTCTGTTTTATCAGAGACTAGGATTGAATCCCCTGCTTTTTTTTGTTTTCCATTTGCTCGGTAGATCTTCCTCTATCCCTTTATTTTGAGCCTATGTGTGTCTCTGCATGTGAGATGGGTCTCCTGAATACAGCAGACTGATGGGTCTTGACTCTTTATCCAATTTGCCAGTCTGTGTCTTTTAATTGGACCATTTAGGCCATTTACATTTAAGGTTAATATTGTTATGTGTGAACTTGATCCTGTCATTATGATATTAGCTGGTTATTTTGCTCGTTAGTTGATGCAGTTTCTTCCTAGCATCGATGGACTTTACATTTTGACATGTTTTTGCAATGGCTGGTACCTGTTGTTCCTTTCCACATTTAGTGCTTCCTTCAGGAGCTCTTGTAGGGCAGGCCTGGTGGTGACAAAATCTGTAAGCATTTGCTTGTCTGTAAAGGATTTTATTTCTCCTTCACTTGTGAAACTTAGTTTGGCTGGATATGAAATTCTGGATTGAAAATTCTTTTCTTTAAGAATGTTGAATATTGGCCCCCACTCTCTTCTGGCTTGGAGAGTTTCTGCTGAGAGATCTGCTGTTAGTCTGATGGGCTTCCCTTTGTGTGTAACCTGACCTTTCTCTCTGGCTGCCCTTAACATTTTTTCCTTCATTTCAGCTTTGGTGAATCTAACAATTATGTGTCTTGGAGTTGCTCTTCTCGAGGAGTATCTTTGTGGCATTCTCTGTATTTCCTGAATTTGAATGTTGGCCTGCCTTACTAGGTTGGGGAAGTTCTCCTGGATGATATCCTGCAGAGTGTTTTCCAACTTGCTTCCATTTTCCCCGTCACTTTCAGGCACACCAGTCAGATGTAGATTTGGTCTTTTCACATAATCTCATATTTCTTAGAGGCTTTGTTCATTTCTTTTTATTCTTTTTTCTCTACACTTCTCTTCTTGCTTCATTTCATTCATTTGATCTTCAATCACTTATACTCTTTCTTCCAGTTGATCGAGTTGGTTACTGAAGCTTGTGCATTTGTCACGTAGTTCTTGTGTTATGGTTTTCATCTCTGTCCGTTCTTTTAAGGTCTTCTCTGTATTGATTATTCTAGTTATTCATTCATCCATTCTTTTTTCAAGGTTTTTTGTTTCTTTGCACAGGTTACGTAGTTCCTCCTTTAGCTCTGAGAAGTTTGATCAACTGAAGCCTTCTTCTCTCAACTCATCGAAGTCATTCTCTGTCCAGCTTTGTTCCATTGCTGGCGATGAGCTGCATTTCTTTGGAGGGGGAGATGCGCTCTGGGTTTTTGAATTTCCAGCTTTTCTGCACTGCTTTTTCCCCATCTTTGTGGTTTTATCTGCCTTTGGTCTTTGATGATGGTGACGTACTGATGGGGTTTTGGTGTGAGTGTCCTTTCTGTTTGTTAGTTTTCCTTCTAACAGTCAGGACCCTCAGCTGTAGGTCTGTTGGAGTTTGCTTGAGGTCCACTCCAGACCCTGTTTGCCTGGGTATCAGCAGCGGAGGCTGCAGAAGATAGAATATTGCTGAACAGCAAGTGTTGCTGTCTGATTCTTGCTCTGGAAGCTTTGTCTCAGGGGTGTACCCCACCGTGTGAGGTGTGAGGTGTTGGTCACCGTGTGAGGTGTGAGGTCTGCACCTAGTGGGGGATGTCTCCCAGTTAGGCTACTCAGGGGTCAGGGACCCGCTTGAGCAGGCAGTCTGTCCGTTCTCAGATCCCAACCTCCACGCTGGGAGATCCACTGCTCTCTTCAAAGCTGTTAGACAGGGGCATTTACCTCTGCCGAGGTTTCTGCTGCTTTTTGTTTAGCTATGCTCTGTCCCCAGAGGAGGAGTCTACAGAGGCAGGCTGGCCTCCTTGAGCTGTGGTGGGCTCCACCCAATTCGAGCTTCCCGGCGGCTTTGTTTACCTACTTAAGCCTCAGCAATGGCGGGCGCCCCTCCCTCAGCCTCACTGCCACCTTGCAGTTAGATCTCAGACTGCTGTGCTAGCAATGAGGGAGGCTCCGTGGGTATGGGACCCTCTGGGCCAGGTGTGGGATATAATCTCCTGGTGTGCCGTTTGCTAAGACCCTTGGTAAAGCGCAGTATTAGGGTGGGAGTTACCTGATTTTCCAGGTGTTGTGTGTCTCAATTTCCTTTGGCTAGGGAAAGGAATTCCCTTCCCCCTTGCACTTCCCAGGTGAGGCGATGCCTTGCCCTGCTTCAGCTCTTGCTGGTCGGGTTGCACCCGCGGACCAGCGCCAACTGTCTGACATGCCCCAGTGAGATGAACCCGGTACCTCAGTAGAAAATGCAGAAATCACCCATCTTCTTTGTTGCTCACAGTGGGAGCTGGAGGCTGGAGCTGTTCCTATTTGGCCATCTTGGGCGCACCCCCTCAAAAATAATTTAATACATCATCATCTGCTTTGTAGTTGGCCATTTGAATTTTAAGATCAAATGTCCCTTGGAATAATTTGAATGATTTGAATGATAAAGAAATGCTTAAGTAAAATAATTTCTGTTTGGAATTTGTATTAGGCAATTCATTTTTATGATATTTATTTCACATAAATTTTTTTTGAGAATTATAAAATTAATTACCAAGGATGAGGAGATAGTTTTAGTTTAGTTACGTCTTTAAGATTAAAGCTATTTCAGTAATACACTGTAAGCTTTTTAATTACACGTAATACTACTCTAACATTAGCCGTTAGCTCATGCAAGACTCTCCCTTCTTTGAGGCTCAGTCTGCCACTGTTCCATTTTTAACTCCTATTTCTAAATGTGAGATGTTGATTAACAGTCAGTCCCTTACCTAGTCTAGCTTATATTCTTGCTTTTCATTCCATCAGTATTCTAGCCCCACAAGTTTTGACCTCCCTAACTCCATTGATCTTTACCCTCTCTTAGTTCGGTCACCTGACTCATCTGATTGTGATGATTACTAACACATTTACACCAATAAAATCTTTCCTCTTTTTTTTTTTTTGAGACGGAGGACAGAGTCTTGCTTTGTCACCCAGGCTGGAGTGCAGTGGTTTGATCCCAGCTCACTGCAACCTCTGCTTCCCAGGTTTAAGTGATTCTTCTGCCTCAGCCTCTGGAGTAGCTGGGATTATAGGCACATACCACTACACCTAGCTAATTTTTTTTTTTTTTTTTTAGTAGAAACGGGGTTTTTCACCATGTTGGTGAGGCTGGTCTTGAACTCCTGCCCTCAAGTGATCTATTCGCCTCAGCCTCCCAAAGTGCTGGGATTACAGGCGTGAGATATTGCGCCCAGCCTACACCAATAAAATCTTAAGTTACAACATCCAGCTGTCTGAACATAACCTCTTATCTTTCCAACTTCCATGCTCCCTATTTTCCAGTGTATTTTTCTTTGGTGATATTGAGACCTCCCCTCTTGACCTTCCCCTTATCTTGCAGTCTCAGCCTCCTTCTGACTTTAATTCTGAGCTTATCCATACTAGATTGCTTAATTGGCCACATCTTTTCCCTTTCTTGCTAACATTCCTGTTTTTTTTCTCTCTCTCTTGCTTTACTACCCCATTTATTCCAAGAGATTTCAGTTCTTAGGTTATTCTAGCCGTTGATTCCATTCCTTTACACAGGCTGTGAAGCACTGTCAGAGGAAAATTATGTAACCAGGTGAATTGATGCCACACAGATCTGTGTGATAATGAGCACTGCTCATCAGTCTTAAGTATTTCTCTCCCTCCTGTTTCTCTGATCTCTTCAATTCCCCTCTGTATTTTATGCCTCAGTTTCCCAGAATATAGAAGCCTTTTTTAGAAACCTTCCTAACATTTCTCTCTCCCTACTTTCCTATAAACTTACTTCCACTTGCACCTGCTGTTAATCTCCTTCTCAGTGACAGAAACTTATTCAGTATACATTCATTATATTACATCTCTTTTGAGCGTTTGTTTTCTATACCATATATCTTAATTTTCACATTTTCTTTTTTTTACATGCTAAGCTTTGATTTGTTCTATAAGTTCTACTGCTACAATAAAATGTAGGCTTTTTGAGAAGTGAGAGTATTAGTTATGTCACATAGTTCTTTACGTATTCTTTATTCTTTACATGTCAACTTGGCATGTAGTTGAATTAAATTTCTTTACTGTAGAAACTCCTCGCCTTGCTGTATCTCTTAGATTTTTATGGTTTTTAGTAATATAGTGTTTTTGGCAATTGGTTTAAGCCTAAACTGTTGTCTTTTATTTTCTTTACATTCATAAATCATGTATTAAAATATGAAGAAATCCTAGTTCTGACCGGTCCACTTAATGTAATTCCATTTTTAAGCAGCATTAGGTAATGTTCTTTAATATTGATTGTGATGATGATTATTATAAGACACCATCAAGTGGACCAATATAGGCATTATGGCAATTCCAGAAGGGGAAGAGAGAGGAAAAGGGGGGGAAGAGAGAGGAAAAGGGAGGAAAGAGACTATTTGAAGAAATTATTGCCATACTTCCCAAATTTGAGGAAAGACATGAATCCAGAAGTCTGCACAGGTCAGTGAACTCTATGTAGGAAAAACCCTAAAAGATCCACAATGAGACACATTATGATCAAACTATCCAAAAACAAAGAATCTCAAAAGCAACATGAGAAAAGTAGCTCATCACATACAGGGACCCTCAGTACGATTATTAGTAGATTTCTCACCAGAAACCTTGGAGGCCAGAAAGCAATGGAATGATATAAAGTCCTGAAATTTAAAAGCAAACAAACAAAACACAAACTGTCAACCAAGAATTCTGTATCCTGTCCAAGCGTGATGGTTCATACTTGTAATCCCAGCACTTTGGAGGCCCAGGCAGGTGGATCACCTGAGGTCAGGAGTTCGAGACCAGCCTGGCCATCATGGCAAAGCTCCGTCTCTACTAAAAATACAAACATTAACTGGGTGTGGTGGCAGGCGCCGGTAGTCCCAGCTACTCAGGAGGCTGAGGCATGAGAGTCGCTTGAACCTGGAAGGTGGAGGTTGCAGTGAGCAGAGATCGCACCACTGCACTCCAGCCTGGGTGACAGAGCAAGATTCCATCTCAATAAATAAATAAAATAAAATAAAGTAAGTTTTTATTGTTCAAGTGAGATGCTTATAAGTTTCAGATGTTAATTATAATACCCAAGATAATCATTAGGAAAATAACTAAAAAATCAAATAGTACATTATAAAAAATTGTTAGGCAAATAACTAAAAATCGAAATAGTACACTAAAAAAAATCACCAAAATACCAAAAAAGGGTAGTAATGGAAGAATTGAGGAAGAAAAAACATATAACACATGCAGGAAACAGCAGAAGCAAATCCTTCTATGTCAATAATCACATTAAATATAAATGTATTAAACTTTCCCATTAAAAGAAAAAATTAGCAGATTGAATAAGAAAATCAGGGTCTATTTACATACTGTCTACAAGAGATGCACTTTAGATATAAGGACACAAAAGAGGTTGAAAGCAAAAGGATTGAAAAAGATACTCCAAACAAATATTAATGGTAACCAAAAGAGAGCTGGGAGGCCGTATTATTGTCAGACAAAATAGGCTTTAAGTCACAAAAGGTTACAAGAGCCAAAGAATGACACTATATATTGGTAAAAGGTTCATTACTGCAAGAATGTACAACACTTAAAAACCCAACAGAGGAGCCCCAAAATGTATGAAGCAAAAATTGATATAATTAAAGGATGAAATAGACCTCAATATTAGTTTGAGACTTAATACTTTCAAAAATGTGTGTTGCCTTCTGTGAACCTCACACAGAAGATAAATAAGAAAATAAAGACTTAAGCAGTTTATAAACCAGGTAGACCTAACAGTCATACACAAAACACTGAACCCAGCAACAGGAGATTATACATTCTTAAGTGTACGTGGAACATTCTCCAGGATAAACCATAGGTTAGGCCACAACTTAATAAATTGAAAAGATTGAAGTCATACGAATTATCTTCTTCTGTCATAATATAATGAAACTAGAAATTAATAACAGAAGGAAAACTGGAAAATTCACAAATATGTGGAATTAAAGAACACACTCTTAACTAGTGGATCAAATATGAAATCACCAGGGAAGTTAGAAAATCCCTGAGACAAGTGAAAATGAAACACAATGTACTAAAACTTAACAAGATGCTGCAAAAGCAGCCCTAAGAGGGAAATTTATATCTGTAAGCACATTAAAGAAGAAGAAAGATCTCAGGTTAGTAACCTAACTAAACACCTTAAGGAATTAGAAAAAGAAGAGCACTTTAAACCCAAAGCTAGCAGCAGGAAGGAAATAAAAGTTAGAGCAGAGATAAATAAAACAGAGAACAGAAAAGCTGTAGAGAAAATCAACAAAACGAGAAATTGATTCTTTGAAAAGCTCAACCAAATTGACAAATCTCTAGCTAGATGGACTAACAAAAAAAAGAAAACTTGATTACTAAGATTAGAAATGCAAGTAGAGGCCTCACTACCAATTTTACAGAAATAAAAAGAGTTATACGAAAACTTTGCCTCAACAAATTAGATAACCTAGATAAAATGGACAAATTTGTAGAAACACAATCAACCAAACCCAACTCAAGAAGAGATAAAAAATCTGCATAGACCTATAACCAGTAAGGAAATTAAGTCAATAATAAAAAATATTCCAAGAAAGAAAAGCCACGGGCTACATGGATTCACTGGTAAATTCTGCCAGACATTTCAAGAAAAATTCACACCAGTTTTTTCAAATTCTCCTAAACATTGAAGAGAAGGTAAACACTTGCTAACTCAGTCAATTGGGCCAGCATTATCCTTATCCCAAAGGCAAACAAAGACACTACAAGAAAACTACAGACTAATGTCTTTTGTGAATATAAATGCAAAAATACTCAACAAAATACTAGCAAACCAAATTTAGCCACATAGTAAAAGAAGTACATCATTCGCAAGTGGAATTTACTCCCAGAATGCAAGGATAGTTCAACATATGAAGATCAGTCAATTTAATACTTCACATGAATAGAATGAAGGAAAAACTCACGTGATCATCTCAATTAATGCAGAAAAGGCATATGACAAAATTCAACATCCCTTTGTGATAAAAATACTCAAATCAGGAATAGAAAGAACTTCCTTAACATGATAAAGTATTGTATGGAAACTCACAGCTAACAGGATACTGAATGGTGCAAGAGCAAAAGCTTTCTTTCTTAAGATCAGAAACAACGATGCCCACTTACACTGCTTCTAATCAACATGGTACTGGAAACTCTAGCCAGAGCAGGTAGGCAAGAAAAAGAAATAAAAGGCATCTACGTTGGAAGAGATGAAGTAAAAATTAACCCTGTTCACAGATGACATGATCTTATATGTAAAATCGCTAAGGAATCCACATAAAAATTTTAGATATAATAAAACAAATTCAGCAAAGTTGCAGGATATAAAATTAACCCATAAAACTAGTTGTATTTCTATGCATTTGCAATGAAAAATCCAAAAAGGAAATTGAGAAAAAAAATTCCATTTACAGTGGTATCAAAAAGAATAAAATAGGGATCAATTTAGCTGTGGAGGCAAAAGACTGTCCCTTTTCCATTGAGTGGGCTTGGCACCTTTTGGCACCTTTGTTGGAAATCAATTTACCATATATATGAGGATTTATTTCTGGGTTCTAGATTCTATTCTTTGGGTGTATATATCTGTCCTTCTGCAGTAGTACCACACAGTTTTAATTATTGTAGCATTAAAGCAAATTTTAAAATCAGGAAGCATGAGTTCTTCAACTTTGTTCTTTTTCAAATTGTTTTGGCTATTCATGGTTCCTTGAGATTCCACATGAATATTAGGGTGAGTTTTCCTATTTTTGCAAAAACACCATTGATATTTTGATAGGGATTGCACTGACGTTATAGATCACTTTGAGTAGTATTCTTTTCTTAAAAATATTAAGTCTTCCAATTCAAGGACACACATGCCTCTCCATCTATGTCGTCTTTAATTTCTTTCAACAATGTTGTATAGTTTTCAGTGTATAGTAAGTATATACCCAAAGGAATTGAAAGCTAAGGCTCAAACAGATACTTACACAAACATGTAAGATAAGATACTTACACATGTTTGTGTAAGTATCTCATCTGTTTGAGCCTCAGCTTTCAATTTACGATAGCCAAAAGTAGCCTCAGCATTATTTATAGTAGCCAAAAGGTAGAAACAACCCAGGTGTCCATCAACAATGAATAAACAAAACATGGTACAGTAGTCCACCTTTATACAGTATTTTGCTGTCCACAGTTTCAGTTACCCTCAGTAAAGTATAATAAGACATTTTGAGAGAGACAGAGACCACATCTACATAATTCTATTATAGTTTATTGTTTTATTTTATTAGTTATTGTTATTAACCTCTTACCATGCCTAAGGTATAAATTGAACTTTATCATAGGTATGTTTGTATAGGAAAAAACATAGTATATATAGGGTTCAGTAGTATTTGTAGTTTCAGGTATCTACTGGTGATCTTGGAACGTATCTACCACAGATAAAGGGGGACCACTGTATATACATAAAATGGAATATTATTCCACTATAAAAAGGAAGTTCTGTTACATGCTACAATATGGAAGGACTTTGAAAACATTAGCTAAGTGAAAGAAGCCAGACACAAAAGAACAAATATTCCACTTACATGAAGTGTCTAAAATGGGCAAATTTATAGAGATGGAAAGTAGATCAGAAGTTACTGGGAATTGTGGGAAAGGGAATGAAGAGTTACTGTTTAATGGTTGCAGAGTTTCTGTTTGGTGTCATAAAATGTTTTGGAAATAGTGGTAATGGTTGCACAATATTGTTAGTGTGAGAAATGCCACTGAATTGTACACCTAAGAATGGTAAATTTTGGCAAATGTTATGTTATATATAGTTTATCATAATTTTAAAGAATTAATACACTAAAACCATTGTATTGTGTCCTTTAAGTAGGTAAACTGCATGGTATCTGAAGACTATCTCAGTATTCAGCAGTTAATAAAAGGATACGATACTGCCAGGTGCAGTGGCTCATACCTGTAATTCCAGCACTTTGGGAGGATGAGGCAGGTGGATTTCTTGAGCTCAAGAGTTTGAAACTAGCCTGGGCAACATGGCAAAATATCTTTTAAAAAAAATAAAATCTAGCCTGCCATGGCAGTGTGCGCCAGTGGTCCCAGCTACTTGGGAGGCTGAGGCAAGAGGATCGCTTGAGCCTGGGAAGGGGAGGTTGCAGTGAACTGAGATCATGCCACTGCACTTCAATCTGGGTGACAGACTGGGACCCTGTCTCAAAAAAAAAAAGTTACATACTATATGATTGTATTCATTTTTAGTTCAAAAACAGGCTAGATTGACAGTGTTAGAAGTCATGATAGTTATCTTTATAGAGGAAGGAAGGTAATGTATTCAGAAACATAAATAATAATACCACATGGTAAATGCAATGTTAAGTGATTCTAGGGTGTTAGGAGAGCATATGGAACAGTCTATCCATGTGGCATGAGCAGAGAGTAAAGAGGTTGGAATGACCCTCTAAGCAGACATGGTGGTATATGAAAAAGCCAGGAGTCTAGCAGATGCAGGGGATACAGGGAAGCCCGTGCTGCTGTGTGAATGTGCTGTGACATGAAATGTTAAGCGAGGCATGGTGGAAGATGAGTTGGAGAGGCAGAAAAGATCTAGAAAGTAGATAAACTGGGTTAGAATCTTGGATTTAGCATGTAGGTGGAAGGGAGGTAACAGGCTTTTAGGAGGGAAGTAATGTGGTTAGATATGTATTTTATTTAGATCACAGTGGGTGGCCGTGTAGGCAATGGATTTGAAGTTAAGTAACTTGCCCCAGTAGCAGGGCTGTGATTTAAAGCCAGATCTATCTGATTCCAAAGCTGGTTGGTTTGCCATCAAATCGAGTAGGAACTGAGGTTTTCTTTGAAGCCGTCCGGCTTCTACTTAGAAAGGAGATTCAAAAAATGAGACAAGCATAGATTGTTCCCTAGGTGTTTCTGTCTTCATATCTTGCCATCCTGAGATATTTTTAACAGAAGTATTTAGAAATCCTGGTTTTGGTTATTTATTTTAGAAAAGAAATTTCTTTTTAAGGGACAAAAAGGGATTAGTAGAATTTTTTTACTCTCTCTTTTGTCGAACACTAGATCAAAAATTGATCTTCAAACACTAGATCAAAAATTGCTTCTCAGGTACTAAATTTGCAAGCAAGTGTAAGTGTTATGATAAAAGATTATAGCAAAAGTAATGATCCTTTAAGTTTAAAGTAGAATGCAGTGGTTTTTAACCAAACAGGTTAAGTGGTTCTCATATGAATATCTAAATAAAGGTATGAACTAGAGGAACTTTGAAGAACACTTAAATTTATATGTTTTAATATAAATATGACAGGCAATACTGAAGGAAATTATATATCTGCTGTTTTCAATAATAAAAATGCTCTAACAAAAGGTCAAAAAGTAATATAAAATAGTAGATATATAGCTTTATAAAACTGAGCATCACAGATTTATATCTAATTTCATCTCATTTATTTCTTTTATAGGCCTACACAAGTGAAATGGCAGCTGATGGTAGCTAGTTGTTTTAGAAGAAGTGGTAAATGCTTTAGTTTTATTCATTTTGTAGATATTTTGCTTCTTTCCTTCTAGATAATCATACATATAAATGTGTTCCGGTTGCATATCTGCTTATTAAAACACTAACTTTTTATAACTGTACATATTCAAAGCATTGTGTGAAAAACACAATAATTACTACATACAAAAAAAGTTGTGCTTACAAAGTAGATATTAATCATGTATTCCAATACTTTTCTTAAAAACAGATTTATTATTTCTCAAACTTAACATGTAATCATTTTCACAAGTTAGCCACAGAAAAAAAATGGGCATACTGTATACATTATATGACCATTTTCTACTCAGTTGGTTCTAAATGTCCTGTGTGCTCGGCCAAATTTATGACATTTGTGAAGCCTGAGAAAAGCTCACACTGAGACAAGTGCGACTATATGTTTTTTATACCGAAGATCACTAGCTATCTTGGTGTGTGTTTTGTTACTGCTTTTATTAAATTCTTGCTGATGACACATGTCCTGAAGGATGAAGATGCTATTAGTTTTAGGCTAACTGTGAAGTGAATAATATACATAAAATGTCAAAGATCAAGCTGGGAGAGAAATGTTAACAAATTTATAATCCCTCTTGTAGAGCATAAAAATGGCCCAGGAAAAGAAAGTATTCAATCTAAGGGAAGAGGGAAGCACAAGTTTTCAAAGTGTTGGCAGTTTGTTCTCACCCGGTGTGCGGGGAGGCTTCCTTCTTTATCTCTGTGAGCACCTTCAGAATGGCACCAGAAATGTTTTAATCCATAACAGTGTATGCCTCAAATCATTTTAGGGGGGATCTGTAATTCTTATTGGATATACAACATGACTATACCATATACATTCAATTTATATCAACATGAGTTCTCAATTGCCTATGTTCATTTCAACGTCAGTCATATAGAAAGTATATATATACACATATGAACTATTCTAAATTATTTAAAGACATAGCCTGCTTCAGTTATGGAAATACAGGTTAGAAGCAGCAGCTAGCATTGAGAACTGGCTTTGTGTCAGATGCTTCCTGTCTCTATTTCATCCCTCTTGTAGAGAGAGGCCCAGAGAAATTTATAACTCATTTGCTAAGATTTTAGGAAAGATCTTTGACCCAAATTCGTTTTTCCTATTCTTTGTTGCTACATGAAACTAAATTATTTTGTTATAAAATAAATTGCTTTCTATAAACTTTTTAATGTTTAAAAAACCGTAAAGGCTGGGCACAGTGGCTCACACCTGTAATTTCAGCACTTTGGGAGGCTGAGGCAGGCAGATCATGAGGTCAAGAGATCGAGACCATCCTGGCCAACATGGTGAAACCCCATCTCTACTAAAAATACAAAAATTAGCTGGGCGTGGTGGCACATGCCTGTAGTCCCAGCTACTCGGGAGGCTGAGGCAGGAGAATCGCTTGAACCCGGGAGACGGAGGTTGGAGGTTACAGTGAGCTGAGATTGCACCACTAAACTCTGTCTGAAAAAAAAAAAATTAATAACACAAAAACGTTTATTTATTTATTTATTCATTCACCTATTTATTTTGAGACAGAGTTTTGCTCTGTCACCCAGGCTGGGCTGCAGTGGCACTAATCTCAGTGCAGTGCAACTTCCACCTCCTGGGTTCAAGCGATTCTCCTATGTCAGCCTCCCCAGTAGCTGGGATTATAGGCGTGCGCCACCATGGCCAGTTAATTTTTGTATTTTTAGTATAGAAGGGGTTTTACCATGTTGCCCAGGCTGGTCTCAAACTCCTGACCTCAAGTGGTCCACCCACCTCGGCCTCCCAAAGTGCTGGGATTACAGGAGTGAGCACCACGCCCAGCCCAAAAAAACTATAAAAACATCTTAAATATTTTCCAACTAAATGGATGACATTGACATTACTATAAGTACATAACTTAGATTATTTTTAAATTTGTCAGTTCATCTGGAATAATCTTTTTTAGAAAATTGAGTGGATCTTAATTTTTGCCACTAAAATATTTAAAGTGAACCAGGCTCAGCAATGTGCATCTATAGTCCCAGCTACCCTGGAGGCTAAGACAGGAGGATTGTTTCAGCTCAGGAGTTTATAGGCTGTAGTGCATAATGATTGTGCCTGTGAATAGCCACTGCACTCCAACCTGGGCAACAGAGTGAGACCTCGTCCCTTAAAAAAATAAAAAAAAAAAAAGGAAGAAGCTAAATTTCAACTATCACCCATTTACTTCTGCTTTAACCCTTATTTCAAATTTATTTTATCTGTACATTTTTCTTCTAAAAGTTATATTGAGTGGTATAAAAAACATGAAACCTTTCTATTAAACCATTAAATAGCCAGTATGTCAGTTAAAATTAATATTTTTCTGAATCCTGTTAGTTTCTATAATTTGCTAATATGCTATATTTTTCTCATTTGTTTATAGGTAACTACCAAAAAGCATTAGATACTTATAAAGATACTCACAGAAAATTTCCAGAAAATGTCGAATGTAAGTGGCATTACATAATATAACTTTGAAGTGATAAGTTCTCATATTTTATGTTCTAATATATAATTACATTTGCTACAGTAATTGTATATGTAAATACCAATCTATAATTTGTGATACTTTAAATATTTTACAGGATCAAAAAATTTGACTATGCAAGTACATATTTTTATATAACTAATTGTTGATGGATTTAAATATACCACAGAATTTTTTTTAATACTAAACAAATACGTATTTCAGATTCTATAGAATTTTAAGAAAGCATTTGGCCTATGGTTGATTTTTCAAAGTTTGTAAACCTGTGGTGTTTTATAGGAAAGACATTTTTAACTGTCCATTTTAGTAAACAACTTTTTAAGGTTGAGAAAATTATTTTAGGGTTTATAAAAATAGAACATTAATATCTTGCTGATATAATAGCAAATAATTTTTTTACTTAGAGTCTTGCTCTGTTGCCCAGGCTAGAGTGCAGTGGTATGATCTCGGCTCATCACAACCTCCACCTCCTGGGTTCAAGTGATTCTCCTTCATCAGCCTCCCTGGTAGCTGGGACTCTAGGCACGCGCCACTGTGCCTGGCTAATTTTTATATTTTTAGTGGAGACGGGGTTTCACTGTGTTGGCCAGGCTGGTCTCAAACTCCTGACCTCGTGATCTACCCGCCTTGGCTTCCCAAAGTGCTGGGATTACAGGCATGAGCCACTGCACCTGGCCCCAAATAATTTTTAATGTTACTTCAATTTTAAAACATTATGTTAATATGCTGCTTACTCACTTGTAAAGTTATCTTTGTAGAAGATATTCATTTATTTACTATCTTGTTGCACAGTGGATTGATGCAACTTACAGTATTAATGTGAAGTATTGTAGCAGTAACAGAATCAAGAAAAACATATTCTCACCAAACTATAAATTTGTCCCTGAATAGCCTTGCAGCCAAAGGAAAGAAAATGTTACAAGTAGTTGTATAATTTTTACTGTTTTGTGTGGAAATATAAAGCAATTTATTGGGAAGAAGTATTTCTTCAACTCTTAATTCACTTCTCTTTAGACATTGAGAGATACAGTAGATAAAATCATTGAAAGATACAGTAGATAAAATCATTGAAAGATACAGTAGATACTTTCTTAAATAACATCCCTAGAGCAAATAAAATAATATGCTGGAAACGACCATGTTAAAATTTGTTCTTGAAGGCTGGGCACAGTGGCTCACACCTGTAATCCCAGCACTTTGGGAGGCTGAGGTGGGCAGATCACCTGAGGTCAGGAGGTCAAGACCAGCCTGGCCAACAGAGCGAGATTCTGTCTCAAAATAAATAAATAAACAAATAAATAAACAAATTTGTTCTTTGATGACAATGAACACAAAACAATGCATTACAATTTAGTAAAAACAAATCTTTTCTGAGCCAAGTTTTCTGATGGCCAAGGACTAGATGTACTACATGTTTCTTCACTAACGTATTTCTCCATTTGGCTTTCTAGAAATGCTCAACAGCAGTTAGCTTGGCTATGGTCTTTGGTAGGAGTGTAGGAGCAGGGTGTTCTCTAATGCTGATTAGAAGTAGACTCATTAATTTAATAGCAGTAGTTTTCACAAATGCCAGTCAGGAAATAGGCTACATGGGAATTACTTCTAGAACTTTTTTTTTTTTTTTGAGATGGAGTTTTCTTCTTGTCACGTAGGCTGGAGTGCAGTGGCATGATCTTGGCTCACTGCAACCTCTGCCTCCCAGGTTCAAGAGATTCTCCTGCTTCAGCGTCCCTAGTAGCTGGGATTACAGGCGCACGCCACGACGCCCAACTAATTTTTGTTTTTAATAGAGACGGGGCTCTACTAAAAACAAAATCACTCTTCAAGCGATTCTCTCGCTTCAGCCTCCCAAATTGCTAGGATTGCAGGTGTGAGCCACCACGCCCAGCCTAGAACTTTTTTAAAGTACAAATTTCTAGCCCTACCTAGAAAGATTTTCATTTAGATTTGCAGTGGACGCAGGCATCTGTTTTTTCCTATTTCTTTTTAAAGAACTTTCTATGTGATTCTTAATCTCAGTCATATTAGAGAACTAGTGCTTTAGAGATTAAATGAGAGATAGCAGTAATAACTTTTCTTGAAAGTGGAGCAACCCAAAAGTCTGCTAGGCCAGAGTTTCTCAGCCTTGGCACCTCTGACATGTGAGATTGTGCAGTTCCACATTGTGGGAGGCCATCCAGGAGGTTATGGAATGTTTAACAAAATCCTTTGCCGCTATCCAATAGATTAGCTAGTAGCGCTCCCACCCCCACGTAGGAAAACCAGAAATGTCTCTAGACATTGCCAGGGCCTCTTGGGGGTGCAAAATTGATGCCAGTTGAGACTCTTGCAGTAACCATAGCACCTCTGCACTGGGCCAGAAAGGGGAATGTCTTCAAGGAAGGCCAGGTTTTTTTCTTAAGAGTATGAGTCACTCTAAGAATCGAATGAATGATTGTCTATGCCATAGGGGGTGTCTAAGATAACTTTGGCCTATTTAATTTTCAAAACAAATGTAATCAATACTCTACCTTAACTGTAGTCGTTGAAAAAACATTTACACCCGTGGAATGTGCTGTTTTAAGAAGAGTAGTTTTCTGGATAAAACTAGCAGGATAATTTAGTTTTAAAATATATTATTCACCAAAAATTGACCTGCTTTACAGAGTTATAGATGATATACTAAATTTCAGAGAACATCCACCAAAAATAATGATTTTTACTTTACATTAAATGTTTCTGGCTATGCGTGATGGCTCATGTCTGTAATCTCTACACTTTGGGAGACCGAGGCTGGAGGATTGCCTTAGCCCAGGAATTCAAGACTAGCCTGGGAAGCATAGCAAGACCTTATCTCTTCTAAATATGAAAAAAATAGCAGGGCATGGTGGCGTGCTCTTATAGTTCCAGCTGCTGAGGAGGCTGAGATGGAGGGATCACTTGAACCCAGGACTTCCAAACTGCAGTGAGCTGTGATTGTGCCACTGTGCTCCAGCCTGGGCATCTCTAAATCTAAAAAAAAAAAATTCCTAAGCCACTCTTTATTTGCAGAAAGTACAAATTACCTTCTTATTATGAATTATTAATATAAATGTATATGCAAAGGCAATTTATATAGTAATGTGTGACATTTTAAGTTACTTTATACTATTAACTTCTACAATACTTTATGGTCTTTTTTTTTTTTTTTTGAGACAGAGAGTCTCACTCTGTCACCCAGGCTAGAGTGCAGTGGTGTGATCTCAGTTCACTGTAACCTCTGTTGCCCGGGTTCAAGTAATTCTCCTGCCTCAGCCTCTGGAGTAGCTGGGATAACAGGTGCCTGCCACCATGCCCAGCTAATTTTTGTAGTTTTAGTAGGGATGGGGTTTCACCATCTTGGCCAGGCTGGTCTTGAACTCCTGACCTTATGATCTACCCACCTTGGCCTCCCAAAGTGCTGGGGTTACAGGCGTGAGCCACCATGCCTGGTTCACTTTAATGGTCTTAAATTGCTTGTATATTTACAAATTATTGTGGAGTTGAGTGACTACTCTGTTCCAGACGTTGTTCTGGCACTGTGGATGTAGCAGAAAACAAAACAGACCAAAACTTTGGTGTCATGGAACTTGTTTCTAGTGGGAAGAGAAAAGACAATGAACAAATAATATCAGTAGTTATAAGTGCTATGAAGGAAAAACAGGTAAGGAGATAGAGAATATGGGAGGGACTGGTATTTGAGACAGGGTTGTCATGGGAAGGGCATTCTATTAAATTAGCATTTGAGCAGAGACCTGAAAGAATAGAAAGAAGCAAGCCATGACAATGTGGAGGTCAATGTGGTCGAAGCACAGTGGACGATGTGATGGGGAGAGAGAGGCAGAATGGGCGGGCCAGGACCTGTAGATCCTCACAGGCTTTAGGTCAGGGCTTCAAATTATATTTTTGGGGAGATGATGAACCATTGGAGAATTTTGTGTGGAACAATAATACAATTTGACATATGTTTTCAAAAGGTTCTAAAGTATGATTAACTCAATCTTCTGTGCCTGAGATCCAAATCAAAAGATTGTTTTGGCTGCTGTATGAGAATAAGCTGGGGTGGGCAGTACCTAAATGCAAAATCACAGTATTCACTTGGACTAATGAGATAGCAGTGGAGGTAGGCAAGACGGATTCTGAATATGTATCAAAGGTATCAGTGCTAGCACTTGCTGGCCATTTAGATGTGAGACATGAGGGAGAGAGTGTCATGGGTGACTGCACAAATATAGCTCTGGGCAGCTGGAAGGATGGAGCTGCCATCCACTGAGATGTGAGAAACTGGGGAAGAAGCAGCTTTTGGAGGGAAAAATCAAACCCTTTTTTCAGATGTGTTGTGTTTGAGCTGCCTCTTCAGTGTCCAAGAGGATGTGTTAAATAAGCACTTAGGGAGAAGTTGGGGCCATCTTCATATACATTTATTTCAGCATGTTTAGCACACATTTTGTGTTCTGTTATTATATATACTATCAGCAATATTTTTGAAAAAAATGAGTGTTCGCTAGCTTTAAGACTTTCCTGTTTCTTTATCCATTCATTTGTTCCCCAGAACTTTTACCAACTATTTTTTATGTGCTGGGGATACAACAGATAAATCAACTTGATTTCTGCCTCCAAGGACTCACAAATAGTTAACTGATATGGGATAATAAATGAGATAACTGAAAAATGTGCCAAGTGCTGTCAAAATACAGAGGAGCTCTTAACTCTGCCCAAACTAGGGGACAATTGACATAATGAGGTTTTACAGAGGAAGTAACATTTGAAGTGGCCTTGAAGGGTACGTTTACCCGGAGGGGAAGGCAGGAACAGGCACTGCAGGTAGACAGCAGCATTAGTAAGGGCAGAGGTAGAGGGATGCAGAGTCTGTTTCAATAGGTAGTCTATTGTGGAAAATGTAGCAGATTGAACTTGTGTTTTCTTATACTACAAACCAAAAAAAGACAGTTTATAAAAATTATAAAAAATGCAGCTGGGTGCAGTGGCACACACCTGTAATCCCAGCACTTTGGGAGGCCGAGGCGGGTGAATCACGAGGCTAGGAGTTCAAGACCAGCCTGGCCAGCATGGTGAAACCCCGTATCTACTAAAAATACAAAACATTAGCTGGGCGTAGTGGCAGGCGCCTGTAATCCCAGCTACTTGGGAGGCTGAGACAGGAGAATTGCTTGAACCCAGGAAGCAGAGGTTGCAGTGAGCCGAGATCACGCCACTGTGCTCCAGCCCAGGTGATAGAGCAAGACTCCATCTAAAAAAGAAAAAAAAAAAATTATAAATGCACAAGAACAAAGAGATAATTAAATTTTAGGAAAGTTTTCTGCTTAGTAGATCAGAAGAACTGCAGGAGTAGGTAGGTAGTGGAGAAGTCAGCAGAAGCAAAACAAGTCACGACATAGAACCCCAGGAAATCCCAGGAATTGGAGGCATCAGAAAATGGGAGGTGTGCTGGCTGCTTCTGAAAATAAGAAGGTTGGCTACAAGTCTGGATGAGACACAGCTATATTTTCAAATGCCCTACCTAAATCGTACAGCAGAAATTTAGGCAGAATGCAATGATAATGTTGGTGGATGATGTGGGGAGATGTATTTGAAAGATGTTTAACAGAGCCAAAATGATTAATTATAGAAGTAGGAAAAAGAGAAGAAAAACTTGGAACTCGAAGTTCAAGGAAAGAGAAGGGAGGGTGACATTTGAAGAATGTAGCAAGGTCCAGGGAAACTTTTTTTTTCTTTTTTCTTTTTTTTTTTTTTTTTTTGAGACAGTCTCGCTCTGTTGCCCAGGCTGGAGTGCAGTGGCGCAATCTTGGCTCACTGCAATCTCTGCCTCCCAGGTTCAAGCAATTCTTGTGCCTCAGCCTCCTGAGTTAGCTGGAATTACAGGTGCACACCACCACATCTGGCTTTCTTTTTTTTTTTTTTTTTTTTTTTTTTTGTATTTTTTAGTAGAGATAGGGCTTCACCATATTTGCCAGGCTGGGGAAAACTTTTTTTTTTTAAAGGATGAATAGAGGTGAATGTTTCTTTGCCTAATGGGAATTATCTAGTAGAAAAGGAAAAATTGAAACAATGCCAGGGAAGGAATAACAGTATAGGATAGATAGGTTAACTTTTGAAAGGTACTAGAACCTTCCTCGTACAGGAGAATATGTAAAAGTCAGCCTAATGAAGAGGAGAAGGATCTTTTAATCAACATCCTTGTAGACCAAGTACGGGAACTAAGGCCAAGCCATACACTTCACTCTTGGCAAATACAAGGTCTTGATAGATCTTTCCTCATTTCAACCCAAATAAGAGAAAGCCAGTACAGAGCTATGAAAAAAAAATGCCATTAAAAAATAGTTTTTATGACCTAGAAAAATAGAAGAGTTCAAAAAAATTATTACAGGAACCAGAAGAAAATTTGTAGAAATATTTGGCCCCTTCTGTAAGATTCAAGAAATACATAACCTCTAATTACTTCAGAGGCAGAAAGTCACAGGCTGAGGTGAAAAGATAATAGGATGTTACAAAAGAAGGGGGATGATAATAGGACAATATATAAGAAAAAAGATAAGGAAAATAAAAATATACAGCAAAATTAAAATCTACCTGGAGGCAGTACAGAGCTGAAAATCATAGTAGTAATTAGAAAACTATGTTACTCCATAATTCTAAGAACAAAGACTGAATAAGATAAGATACAGAAGATAAGTAAGAGAAGGCCAGACGTGGTGGCTCATGCTTGTAATCTTGGCACTTTGGGAGGCCAAGACAGGTGGATCACCTGAGTTAAGGAGTTAGAGGCCAGCATGGCCAACTTGGTGAAACCCCATCTCTACTAAAAACACAAAAATTAGCTGGGTCTGTTGGCGGGTGCCAGTAGTCCCAACTACTCAAGAAGCTGAGGCAGGAGAATTGCTTGAACCCAGGAGGTGGAGGTTTCGGTGAGTCAAGATTGTGCCACTGCATTACAGCCTGGGGGACAAGAGCAAAACTCCATCTAAAAAAAAAAAAAGAAGACGAAAATAAGTAAGAGAAGCTTCCAAGATGGACAAATAGAAACAGCTCCAGTCTACAGCTCCCAGCGAGATTGACACAGAAGATGAGTGATTTCTACATTTCCAACTGAGGTACCTGGTTCATCTCATTGGGACTGGTTGGACAGTGGATGCAGCCTACAGAGGGTGAGCCGAAGCAGGGCAGGGCGTCGCCTCACCCGGGAAGCGCAAGGGATCAGGGGATTTCCCTTTCCTAGCCAAGGGAAGCTGTGAGTGACTGTACCTGGAGGAACAGTACACTGCTGCCCAAATACTGTGCTTTTCCCACAGTCTTCATGACCAGCAGACCAGGAAATTCCCTCCTGTGCCTAGCTCGGCCGGTCCCACACCCATGGAGCCTTGCTCACTGCTAGTACAGCAGTCTGAGATCAACCTGGGATGCTAGAGCTTGGCGGGGGGAGGGGAGTTTGCCATTGCTGAGGCTCGAGTAGGTGGTTCTATGCGCTCAGTGTAAACAAAGCAGCAGGCAAGTTCGAACTGGGTGGAGCCCACCACAGCTTAGCAAGACCTACTGCCTCTCCAAATCCCACCTCTGGGGGCAGGGCATATCTGAACAAAAGGCAGCAGACAGCTTCTGCAAACTTAAACGTCCCTGCCTGACAGCTCTGAAGAGAGCAGTGGTTCTCCCAGCACAGTGTTCAAGCTCCGATAACGGACAGACTGCCTCCTCAAGTGGGTCCCTGACCCCCATGTAGCCTGACTGGGAGACACCTCCCAGAAGGGGCTGACAGGCATCTTATACAGATGGGTACCCCTCTGGGACGAAGCTTCCAGAAGAAGGATCAGGCAGCAGTATTTGCTATTCTGCAGCCTCTGCTGGTGATATCCAGGCAAACAGAGTCTGGAGTAGACCTCCAGCAAACTCCAACAGACCTCCAGCTGAGGGGCCTGTTAGATGGAAAACTAAAAAACAGAAAGGAATAGCATGAACATCAACAAAAAGGACACCCACACCAAAATCCATCCATAGGTCACCAACGTCAAAGACCAACGGTAGATAAAACCACAAAGATGGGGAGAAACAGAGCAGAAAGGCTGAAAGTTCCAGAAACCAGAATGCCTCTTCTTCTCCAAAGGAACACAGCTTCTTGCCAGCAAGGGAACAAAACTGGATGGAGAATGAGTTTGACGAGCTGACAGAAGTAGGCTTCAGAAGGTCGGTAATAACAAACTTCTCTGAGCTGAAGGAGCATGTTCTAACCCATTGCAAGGAAGCTAAAAACCTTGAAAAAAGGCTGGACCAATGGCTAACTAGAATAACCAGTGCAGAGAAGAGCTTAAATGACCTGATGGAGCTGAAAACCACAGTACGAGAACTTTGTGAAGCATACACAAGCTTCAGTAGCCGATTCAATCAAGTGGAAGAAAGGATATCAGTGATTGAAGATCAAATTAATGAAATAAAGCAAGAAGACAAGATTAGAGAAAAAAAGAGTGAAAAGAAACAAAGCCTCTGAGAAATATGGGACTATGTGAAAAGACCAAATCTACGTATGATTGGTGTACCTGAAAGTGACAGGGAGAATGGGACCAAGTTAGAAAACACTCTTCAGGATATTATCCAGGAGGACTTCCCCAACCTAGCAAGGCAGGCCAACATTCAAATTCAGGAAATACAGAGAACGCCACCAATGAGAACAAAGATACAACATACCAGAATCTCTGGGACTACATTTAAAGCAGTGTGTAGAGGGAAATTTATAGCACTAAATGCCCACAAGAGATAGCAGGAAAGATCTAAAATTGACACCCTAACATCACAATTAAAAGAACTAGAGAAGCAAGAGCAAACACATTCAAAAGCTAGCAGAAGGCAAGAAATAACTAAGATCAGAGCAGAACTGAAGGAGATAGAGACACAAAAAACCCTTCAAAAAATCCATGAATCCAGGAGCTGGTTTTTTGAAAAGATCAACAAAATTGATAGACCACCTGGCCAATATGGTGAAACCCCGTCTCTACTAAAAATACAAAAATTAGCTGGGCGTGGTAGTGGGTGTCTGTAATCCCAGCTACTTGGGAGGCTGAGGCAGGAGAATCGCTCGAACCCGGGAGGCGGAGGTTGCAGTGAGCCAAAATCGCACCACTGCACTCCAGCCTGGGTGACAGAGTGAGACTCTGTCTCAGAAAAAAAAAAAAAAAATAGTCATAATGTTTGGATTCAGTAATTCCACTGTAAAGTAACTGAGGAGCATAAAAAGAAATATAAAAATCTTTGGTTTTGTCTCTGGATGGATGAGTAATGAGTAACTTTTATTTTTTACCTTTGTATGTTTTATAAATTCTCTATAATGACCTGCATTGCAGTTGTATTGAAGGAAAATATTATTTTTAAATGAGATAATAAAAATATTTTAAAGTAATTTAGACCACAAATGACAAAGGCCATTCTTATAAATGTAAGAGCAAAATTATTGTATTTTTAGCATTTACTGAATGTTTTTAAATGTTGCTGATTTTAGAAGCAACACAAGCTTGAATGAAAAAGCAAATTCCAGGAGACTGTAAACAGAACAATACCATTTTGTGAGACCTAATAGCAAGCAGAACTAAACAATATGTCATCTGGTGATATGTATAAAGTGATGGAAGATTTTGTTGTTGTTATTGTATACAAAACATGATGAACACAAAACTTTTTATTGTGATTATTTTATATATTTGATGTCAACTGTAAGACCAGCAACTGTAAAATACATCTATTTTATCTTCCTAGTACTTTGCACAGTGTGAATAATACTTATTTTAAAAACGAATTTACTGACAGTAATAACATTTATTAGTAATTATTATTATATGTATAAACTGCCTATACTTTTTAGCCTAGTCTCTCTTACAGCTCTTTATATGTATTTATGAAACTGCTATAGAACATGAACAAATGTTACACTTGCCTTCTGAGTTCTCTGCCAGCGGTCCTATGCCCAGCAGTGTCCTATGCCCAGCAGTGTCCTATGCCCAGCAGTGTCCTATGCCATCGTCCTTCTAGGTTCTGGCAGCGTGAGGACAGGACACATGGAGAAAGACCCTTTAAACCTCCTTCCAAGGAAGTCAGTTCTCCCTGGTCCAGAGATTGCAAAGTGTAATTATTTTTCAGGAGAAAATTACTATTTGTAAGCATCATTCCTACCTGTATCCCAAAAGACTGAGTTCATTGATTTATTAAGCTTTTAACAAATAGACTGTGCCTATATTCTTTCCTAAATCTATATTTTACAATTTAGGTCTGCGTTTCTTGGTTCGTCTCTGCACAGATCTTGGATTAAAAGATGCTCAAGAATATGCCAGAAAACTGAAGAGGTTGGAAAAAATGAAAGAAATAAGGGAACAGGTATCTCATATGGGCCCAAAACTGCTATCTGTTAATTTTTAGAATGTCAGCCTTCTATAGCTCAAATGTGTGGTTAGGAACTTCTATAAGAAAACAGAGTTGAAATTTTTTTTCTGCTCTAACATAATAGGAGGAATAATTAAAACTCTAGTTTGAGGATAAAATTCTGGCAAAAGTGGATTCCCAGGGAGAGAAAGTGCAATAGATTTCATATTATCTTAGTGGATAGCTACTAACAGACAAATAATTTTCCACAACATGAAATAACTTACAGTTTAATTTGAAGACATAATTTTAATTGGAAAGTCCTGTGGACCATGAGAGACAATTACTTCTCTGCAACAATGGAATCTGTGAGTATGTGCTCTGACAAGTTTTCTAGGTGATTTTTATTGTCACCAAAGTTTGAGAAGCACTCAGGCTTTATGCTCCTGAAGGGTTACCTTGATCAAACACCAACTCAGGATATAGAAGCTGATTTAAGAGGTGAAAAAGTAGACATAAAATGTATCAGGTGATGGATTTTTTAAAATTGTTTTAAAATGGAAAAAGATTTGTATAAACTTAAGAGAGGAAGATAAACCAATTCAGGTTTATGTGGGTCAGGGTAATTTCTCTTGTTGAGTCCCTAACTCCTGTTTTAAAATGTTAAAACTAGAAGTTTTATCTAAAATGATTTTTCAGAGAAATTAGTCCTCTTTCTGGAACTATTATGGAAAAGAAGACTGTTCTCTTTTTTGTGCTTGGGGGATCCACATTTTTGGGTAAGAAGAAAACTTTATACATTGTACATAGTACATTCATTAGTGCCAGCAAGAAGCGATTGTGGCACTGGGTTGTTGGCCAGGCAAGACAGACTCACTCTTAGCCCTCCATTCCTGAACACTGCGAGCCCCATAGTGGTGTGGACCAGCCCCTGGAAACTGTAAACCATGTAGCAGAGCTGTTTTTTAAAATATGTTTTGCTTTTCTGCTTCACTGAACATGAAAAACATTAGCAAAGAGGTCTGTCAAAGCAAGAGTGTATGTTTGGAATAGAGCAAAATGGAAAGAGCAAGCCTTGAGGAATGAATATTTTAAATATGAAAAAGGGAGAGAAAAACAGCCAAAACATCAAAGAAGGTTGGAGAATAAAGGTAAACTATTAAGAAAGAAAAGAAAAGAAAGAAAGAATAGAGGCCAGGTGCGGTGGCTCATGCCTATAATCCCAACACTTTGGGAGGCCGAGGTGGGCGAATCACGATGTCAGGAGATCGAGACCATCCTGGCTAACCATGAAACCCTGTCTCTACTAAAAGTACAAAAAATTAGCCGGGCGCGGTGGCGGGTGCCTGTAGTCCCAGCTACTCAGGAGACTGAGGCAGGAGAATGGTGTGAACCTGGGAGGCGGAGCTTGCAGTGAGCTGAGATCATGTCACTGCACTCCAGCCTGGGCGACGGAGTAAGACTCTGTCTCAAAAATAAAAAAGAGACAAAATACAGAATATTTTCTTTGCTAGTCTGAAGATAAAAATATATTCAATTTTTAAATTAAATTTCTGAATTTTCAGAATATTCAAATAGAGAAATGCTGTTTCAATATTTGCCAGTTTTCCCCCGAAGTAATCAGGAAACAATACCAAGAAATGCTTTCTTTTGGCCAGATTGACAAAATAGCATGAGACATTCAGAATTAATATATCATTGGTACCTATACCCAAATTTCCAGTTATTACCAAAATACAATGAAAATAAACATACAGTTGAGTTAAGCAGAAACTCTTTTGGTTATATTTCTTAAAAGGAGAAAGATCCAGTATTAAGATCCCATATTTAGCTTTAAAAGTAACCAAACTAAAAAATGCAATTAAAAAAAAAGTTTGTATGTGTAATAATGGCTATAAGAATGTCTTGTACAATTTATATATCATTGACAAAAGTCAGCAAAACTACTGATCAGAATATATCCTTAGTACAAAACTGGTGGTGATTTGCGTGTTGATTACATTTTCTAGGATAAGATCACCAGTCACTTCTTCAAGGCCATTGATTTCAGATAGTCTCGTGTTAGCCTCTCTGTCGATTCGCTGGGAAAACATTGATTATGATCTGCCATGCCCATGTGTATGGAGGACACAGTGAGGCCCAGGAGTTGGCCCTGGTGCCTGAGGCACTCAAGGCAGAGCTGTGGGACTGAGAGGGAGGGTCTTCACTCCAGAGGAGGTACTCAGAAGCAGCTCCCGGAGGGCTTGTGTGTGGAGTGGTCATGATTGGACACTTGGAGTTTGGGGTGGAGAGAAAAAAATGTGGGCAGAGGTCTGAGGACAGGAATTTAAGGCCACGTTTATGGGTTCTTTGGAATTGAAGCCACTAAGGAATGTTTTTAGTTTTGTTTTCTCTTGAATTTACAGTCAGGGCCAGTCTTCTTAAGAACCCTTAACTACGTAACAAGTAACTGCTCCTTGTTCCATAGGACAGAAACCCAATTCTTAGGAAGTAAAAGCATAGTATGGTGGACAGAACCCTGCACTTTTTTCCTGACATGACCATTGGTCAACCATGTGATCTGGAATGGACATTTACCTTTCTGGACTTCATTCTTATCAGCTGTAAAATGAGGATAGTGTTCTAGCTTTGAACTTCTCAAACTATCTGTGGCGAAATGATTTTTGCCAGTCTGTCACTGACATTACTAGAAAAATGATCCTGTACTTGGATATCAGCAGGGTCCAACATCCAGTAACATTTTGGTGCTGTGCAAGTTTGTAGGCACTTGCCCTCTGTTCATCTCATTGAGGACAGGTGGTACTTTGTGGGCCATCAGTGGTTTCCAGACCCCACTCTGGGTGTCCCATCCTGGATGACCCATAGGATCCACCAGCTCATAATGGTTCTTCCAGTCTCCAGAAGAGTGGCATGCGAGTTTATGGTCACAGATTCATAATAAAGAGTAGGTTTAAAGGGAAAAAATGTTTATTTTCTCTCTTCCAGCATTTATTCACTTAATTTGTTCAGTTATTTTATTTGTGGCTACTTTGGTCCTCTATTCTGTGCCTTCTCTCATTTTTTTTTCCAAAGTGGGAATAACATAATATTTTTTCCAGATTAGGAATCCCATCTTTTTTCCATATTTATTAAAACAATAAATGTTCTTTTAAAAATGCGGGAAAATTGCTTTTGTAAATAATTTTTAATCCAAATAAAAATGTGTAAAGAAAAAAGTGAAAATCACCTATCCCACCACTTAGACATGACTGTTATCATTCCCCCTTCCCAGGCATTTTTACAAATATATACAAACATATATCAACACATATATTTTTAAAGGGGCTTTTTTTTAAAACAAAAATGAGATTTTAACAAAAAATACTGTTTTATAAGCTTTTCCACCCATTTCACAAAATAACATGGACCACTTCCCATGTCAGTAAATATAGATTTCCATCACTTTGTGCTCCATATTTTGTTACATGGCTGTTTCCTGCACATTTTAGCGTTGATATGATAAGAATCATTTATGTCAATCATTGTTGAAATGCTTCCTCTCTTATCTACCATGAGGCCTTACCTCACATCCACTCCAAAGTGATAAGAATTTCTGTGAACTTTATGAAGTGTTAAAACTCTGGAAGGTTGAGGGAAATAATTTTGAAAAGTGTGTCTCCTACTTGAGCCCTCATATACCATACAATGAGAATGTCATCACTATGTTTAACAAGTGTTCACTGTGCTCCTAAAATGTACCCATGCCTGTGCTAGATCTGTGGTGGGTTGCGTGTCAGATGAGTCTGTGTGAGACTCGGGCCCCTGAGAGTGTGGTGTCATGGCAGGAATTCGCTGCCCAGTGTGCCCTGAGGAGCAGCAGTGCCCACAGCCCCGGGTGTTCCCCGTGGAGTCAGGGAGCTTAAACTGCAGGCCCTCATTTGCATTGCCTCTGTCTAATAAATTCTTATTTCTGCATTCATTTCATTTTCACAGTTTTTTAGTTTGGTTTGGTTTTTTGTTTTCTTTTTTGTATTTTTTTTTTTAGTAGAGACGGGATTTCACCATGTGGGTCAGGCTGGTCTTGAACTCCTGACCTTGTGATCCGCCCACCTCAGCCTCTTGAAGTGCTGAGATTACGGGTGTGAGCCACCGCGCCCAGCCCATTTTCACAGTTTTATATCCTCTTTCTCAGAAAGTTTCCCCCAAACTGTATAAGCTTCTGGCCCCACATTCTGGATCTGCCCCACTGTCACCATTCTTTATCCTTCCAGCCAAAGAACAATGTAGTTTATCTATACTTGATCTTTATTTTCTCACTTCCCAGGTGCTCTTCAAATCAGTCTAACCTTGGCTACCTCCATTCACACAGCTAAAACTACCCTCACTAAGATTATTCACTTACACAGCAGTCGGTATGATGGACACTCTAACTTTCCGTCTGCCTGACTTGGCAGCATCTCTGTATATGTGGCCCCTCCTGGCTTCCTTCAGTTTCTCTGGACTGCACTGAGGCCACTTTACCTCCATCACACACTTAAAGGGCAAGGTCAGCTGCTGGGCAGCCCTGGAATACCTGGGGGCGCATCACAGAGTCTGTCCTGTTGCCTAGTGGGATTGCTGTTTGCAGCAGCTCCATCTCTTGGGTGTTTACTTTGCATCTCCGAAGGAAGAACTTAGATCATGCCTGAAAACACTACTGAGCAGAGCTCTGTTGTGTGAATGGTTTGAGAGATGTGCAGTTAACCGAGTCTTGACAGTTGAGATTTCTTTTTTTTTTCTTACATAGTAGGCACATTCTTAGGGAGTTCTTTGAACTTAGAACCTTATCAAACTAAGGTTTTGATCAATGTTTTGGTTTTACTTTTGAAGTTGCCTTCTCTGTAACTTCCACAAGAAATCCTTGCTACGGCTATTACAATGGTTAGCACACAAGACTCCTTATGGTGGAGTTCACTGATTCTCAGCTGCAAATAGGCATTCACTTGGAAAAGAACACCACATTCTCTGTGCACAGGAGGTTGATGAAGGAGAAAGACAAGCTGGTAGAGTGGGACCCTAAGCATAATGAGAGCACATGGAGCCAGCCCCAACCAGGGGACACACAGGGGGTCTCCTGAGGAGATGAGGGAGGAGGAAATAGCTGAAAAGATGAGGACGGGCAGACGGACAGGGAGTAGCCAAGCCTCCATGCAGGGTCCATGCCAGCTGGCATATCCAAAGAGATGCTGTTTTCCTTTTATTCTCTAAGCAGGCGGGACAGTCAGTTCCAAAAGTGATGAGGACAAAAAGTGGTGTCTGTGAGAAGTGAGATGGCCTGCATGGAGCACAGGGGAGGACCTAAGTGAGCAGTGGGGAGCCCTGAGGCTTGCCTGGTTTTTGTACTGATGGAGCTGATTCCCCAGCAGGGCACAGTGTCCTGGAACTAGGAGAGGAAAAAGGGAAGTCACTGAACCAACAGAGGCTTAGGTTTCTCTTGGTGAGTGAAGCAGAAAGACAAGAAGGCAAGGGCCGTAGTTCCAACGTGGCGTCACGGCACGTGGTAGGCCTTGATTCTAGGCTGGACAGAAAGTAGGAATTTAAAGAGATTAAAAAGAGAAGAGTGATGAGAGCCAGAGGACTGGAAAATTCTAAATGAGGGCAGGGAACAGGTGTCAGGCAATAAAGAGTGTAGTGATTATGGAAGTGCTTACTTACCTTCTCATATCCTGTTCTGAACCTCTGGTCACTTAAACAGGGTGCAAGTTTTCACATGTGGTTTTAAAAACTGTCAAGCTGTGTGGACATTTGTCTTGATGAATTTATTTTCAGGTGTTTTTTTTTGTTGTTTTTTTTTTTTTTTGAGACGGAGTCCTTCTACATCACCCAGTCTGGTGTACAATGGTGTGATCTCTCGGCTCACTGCAACCCCCAACTCCCAGGTTCAAGCAATTCTTCTGCCTCAGCCTCCAGAGTAGCTGGGATTACAGGTGCCTGCCACCACACCCGGCTAATTTTTACATTTTTAGTAGAGACCGGGTTTTGCCATGTTGACCAGGCTGGTCTTGAACTCCTGACCTCAGGTGATCCACCCTCCTTGGCCTCCCAAAGTGCTGGGATTACAGACGTGAGCCACCGCACCCGGCCTATTTTCAGCATTTAGAGGTCTTTTTGATATGCTGGCGATGATCCATCTGTGGATGGATGAAAATCAAGCCTTGAAATAAAAGTCAGATTATTGATGTTTAAATTCTTACTTTGCTACATCTTTTTAAGATTTTCTTTTGTCTATGAAGACAAGGAGAAAGATGGGATTTCAAGGGAAGTGCTTTTCCTTTCAATGGAAAAAAAATCGGATATGTTTATGTAACATTTGGAAGTCCTGAGTTTTAGGAGAGTATTTCATCTTACAGAAATGAGTTAAATTATTGAAAAGAATTTCTTTCTTCCCAGCAGACCACGGACAATAACTTTATCCATGACCTGATAATTTATAAATATTTGGGAATTTGTCAGGGTTAAGGAGTTAAATAATTTGTCCTTTGAATTAAATATGAAATTATGTTTATATTATTATGTTATTGAAGATCTAAATAAAATATCCACCTATATTAAGAAGTTTAATTCAATTATAAATATAAAAAGCCATCTATCTCTGTTCACTAATCATCCTATAGCTGTATAAATGAACCATTATACATATGAACATTTGATAGTGTGACTTGAGGCAGATTCAATGTTAATACAAAAATTCTAATACTTAGGCAAAACACAAAAGAACCATTAAATGTAAAAAGAAACCTAACAATGCCACAGTGTGGACATACTTCTTAGGCTTTGAAGGCAGGTCTATATCTAGGAAAGCAGACTCTTGGATAGATCTTAGGTATTTTGTGAGGTTTTAATCATACTTTTATTTTATAAATTGAATTTCAAAATTCAGCTTTTCTTTTTTTTTTTTTCCTCTCAAATAGTTCAGGTCCAACCATTGTATATGAGGACTAATGGCAGGAAATGGCCCTTTTGTAGATTCCCTTCCCCTCCTCACCCATCTCTCCCTTAAACTGAAGATCATGGTTAAGCCCTGGACATTCACATCCAGAAAATACTGTTTGGTTTTGAGTTGTTTGTCCAAGCCAAGGTTACGCTGCACTTTTGAATTAAAAGTGCTATCTGAGTTTTCTCAAGAGCCTTAGAGGGGAAGGCTTGAACCCTCCACTTACAAAACAACTCAGGCTTTTTTTTTTTTTTCCTACAGAATCAACTCTCAGGTGTGATGGGTTAGTCCCAAGGGTTATGTAGTAATGTTAATTTTAAAAGTCCTAAGGGTTATGTAGTAATGTTAATTTTAAAAGTCCTAAGGGTTATGTAGTAATGTTAATTTTAAAATCTATATTCAACTTTGAAGGAATATCACTTACTCTTTTAAAATTGTCTTCTCGTTGCTCTAGCGCATAAAGTCAGGCAGAGATGGCAGTGGGGGCTCCCGTGGCAAAAGAGAAGGAAGTGCTAGCGGTGGTAAGTGTTTTATCTTTCCCTGAAAAACTGGGTTTCCACATTTCTAGTATGTGGGCTTCTAGAAATATCTCACAATAATCTAAAGTATTCTTATGTGTCTGTCAGTTTGTTTTATACACAGTAAAACCTCACATTAATTAATTTGGTAAGCAGTCTGATATGTAAATAAGTATTTGTAAATGCTAGCAGATTTTCTTAAATAACCATGCTTGTTTTAGCTAATTGATTAATAAACAAGTTTTTCATTTATTAATCTGTCAGGTTGGACAGATTATCATAGATGGGCGTACTTAGGAGGTTTTGCTGTATTACGTTTTTAAAATTTCCATTTGAAGGAAGTGCCATGAGAAGTAGGATGGTCTTACAGAATGCTGGCAGCCCTCAATCTTGTAGTGTAGAATTAGTGACAAGCTAGGAATTGGGAGACATAGTATGAGTCCCACTCTTGATTGTGACAGTGTATATATGTCTTTGGACCAACCACATAAATGCTATAGGCTTTTGGTGATTTCTGAAGTTCTTTGCATCTCTAAAATTATTTTACTCCTTGTGACATCATTACATAAGACATTTTATTGAGTTTTCCATCCCTTCTTCCCATCAACAATCTACCTTCTTTCTCTACTTCAGGCAGGCAGTATAAGTTAAACTTAGTAGAAATTTGGTGATTTTAAAGAAGCTAATTTTAAAAATAAATGTCGAATTGGGGTGTATAAATATACCTACATTCTCTCCTATCCATACTCAGCACTCTCATGCATATATGACCCAGCTCTATGTAACTATCCAGCTGCATTCTGTCATATCTGTTTGTGATGTAGGAGTCAGGACAAAGACAAATGTAGCTCTCAATTAGGTAGGCCTTTCATCCATTCACAGTGTTTATTGGATGCATACTGTGTGCCACACACTGTGCTAAGAGCCAAGGACACGGGAACAATTAAGACGTGGTCCCCACGCTCAAAGAAGTTAGAATCTAGTTGGAAAGACACACAGCTTCTAATGGTGCTGTGGATGCTGCCACGGTAGAGAAATGTGCATGAGTTTTCAAATTTTCCTAGGGATAGAAGCTGCAGTTGGGACGAAGACTCGTTGAATTCAGAGCTGTGCTTTGAAATGCAAGGAGTCTTCGTCCCAACTGCAGTCAAATTCAATTTATAACTTAGTAGGCAGTTATAGGCATAAGTGGCATCGGGTTCTAGCCAGGCCACTTGATTCCCCAAGAATCAGTCCAGCGTCTCCAGCTAAACCTCATGGTGCTTGCCTGTTTACCTTCAGGAGCCATTACCCAGAGCTGGAGAAATCAGTAAAAGCAGCATTGAGCCCAAGTCTCAAGAGTAGCATAGGCAGTCTGTCACATCAAAGAGTAGCCACTTCCACTTCTTTAGCCACCGTGGTCCTGGTGGATACTCCTGTCTCCTTGCTCTTCCCTAGCCCCAGATATCTCACACACTCCACTTTAATGGATCCGTGTGACTATCTGGAGTTGGATTTAGTCAGAGAGATCTGGCCCAGCAGTTCTTAAACCAGTGACCGCCATAAGCCCACAGCTCCTTACCCAAAACCCCTGGGACCAGATGTGTTGTGAAATTCAGAACCTTTTGGAGTTTGGAAAGCAAGATGATGTATTAGCCATGTATCACATACTACCCAAGGAGAGCACCTCAGACATACTAATTCAGTGAAGCATGAATATTCACACTGAGGATAAATAAAGACTATAAATAGCCTCAAATCAAGTCACGTTCTATACCCAAGAAGTTTATATATTGCCACCTGAAAAGTTGGCTTTCAGAGCTCTTTGGAATTTGGAATTGTAGATGAGGGATCATGGATGTGTACCAAAAATGTTCTTAACAGCCAAGAAGTCCACAGACTAGGCATTGTGCAGCAGTCACAAGCAACTCTAGACAGCTCCCCAGACTAGCACCGTGCTGCTTGTTCATCCTTGCTCTTAGGAAGCGGGAAGTACATGACATGAGCTCTCTTGGAAATAACTGTCCCTTTAAGGAATAATTGTCTTGAGTAACCCCTAAGGAAGTATTAAGTATTAAAATTCTAGGGCCACATTCACCATCCCCTAAGGATTCTGCATTTCTCTCTGAAAATCTGAAGTTCAGAATAACCAACCAGTTCCTTCTAAACATCAACAAACTTATGTTAAGTTCTCTCAGCCTTCCCTGGTAATTCATAAGTTTATAAAATCTCTCCCCTTAACTTAAGCCTTAGTTTCCCAGATGTCATCACTTTGAAAATCTGCCTCAGACACATCAGGACCTTCTAATGAGATGTGATAGCACGCCCGAAAAACTGCTGAATGGTGTGGTGCTTCCCTAGAGCCCAGGGGACAGTGTCCAGGGTCCCACCCCCGAGAAAGTAACCCCAGGAAGACTGACAGCTGCCTCTCGGAAACAGATTGATCACTGTGCCTCAGGCCACCACAGGGCCAGATCCTCTGACATGGAGAATTGCCCAGCCTCCCTGGTGACCTTTCCCATAGCCTTCTTTCAGTCATGCAGGCATCAGAGCACAGAGAGGCCTTTACCCGGCCAGGGACCTCCTCCACGGTCAGGAAAGAAGGGACTGACAATGAAGAGAGGTAGGACCATCCCAGATCTGATAACCTGTGTGCAGGAAAAGAGGGGCCTCCCTGTTGAAGAGTCCCCTTCTGGTCCTGGCCTCCCGCTGCTGCTTTTTCTTTTTCCATCCATTGTCCTTTTCTTCTAGTCCGTTTCAGTCCAACACAAATAGTCAGCTCTAGTGCACAGATAAGCTTTATTCTCACATGAGGGGCTTCCGGCGTGCAAACTGTGCTCTCATAATTTTACAAGCAGGATTGCATGAAATTTAAAGCACTCATCCGTCCCTTTCTAGGGTGCTTTCCCCCATCATTTGCCTTTTCGTTCCTTATTTTCTGACATCTTGAGTTATACATCATCCCAGACTTTTTCATTTCATCCTGGAGCCCAGTGTGAATGTTGCTTTCTGTGGCTGAGCTGGTTCTACCCTGACGCTTTTGCAGGAATCGTGTTTCCTGTCCCGCTTCTCCAGTTCTCAGCACAGGCCACACTCCAAGGCTGGCCCTGGCTGTGAAGTCGGAATGAACCCAGGCTATGAGGCTTCTCTCCCTTTCTCCTTCCTTTTTATTTCAAAGTCTTGATAGTTAACAGTATTTATATTCTCTGCAGATAAACTGATGAGGGAGTAACTATATTCTGCCTGTTGTCGTGGTTGAATTTTGTTAAAGGTCGAGAAATTGACAGAACACATCTGCTGCTTACGTGTAGCTGTCCTCAAGACACAAGAATTCCTTCTTGGGTGGCATTTTCTTTTTTTTATTATTATTATACTTTTAAGTTCTAGGGTACATGTGCACAACATGCAGGTTCGTTACATATGTATACATGTGCCATGTTGGTGTGGTGTGCTGCACCCATTAACTCATCATTTACATTGGGTATATCTCCTAATGCTATCCCTCCCCCTCCCCCACCCCATGACAGGCCTGGATGTGTGATGTTCCCCTTCCTGTGTCCAAGTGATCTCATTGTTCAATTCCCACCTATGAGTGAGAACATGCGGTGTTTGGTTTTCTGTCCTTGCAATAGTTTGCTGAGAATGATGTTTTCCAGCTTCATCCATGTCCCTACAAAGGACATGAACTCATCCTTTTTTATGGCTGCATAGTATTCCATGGTGTATATGTGCCACATTTTCTTAATCCAGTCTGTCACTGATGGACATTTGGGTTGATTCCAAGTCTTTGCTATTGTAAATAATGCCGCAATAAACATACATGTGTATGTGTCTTTATAGCAGCATGATTTATAATCCTTTGGGTATATACCTGGTAATGGAATGGCTGGGTCAAATGGTATTTCTAGTTCTAGATCCTTGAGGAATCGCCACACTGTCTTCCACAATGATTGAACTAGTTTACAGTCCCACCAACAGTGTAAAAGTGTTCCTGTTTCTCCACATCCTCTCCAGCACCTGTTGTTTCCTGACTTTTTAATGATTGTAGATGGCATTTTCTATTTTTGCATGATAGTGACATTTTATGATGTATTTTGAGTATGGTGTTATTAAGCTTTTATTTTTAAAGTGCTTTTTGGTTTACTCTGTGTGATTTTTAATGGCTTGCTGCATTTTTAGTTTGATTTTTATGTCTTGGATATAAACTTTTCCAATGAAAATCTTACCAATTTTAGACTGAAAATAATTTTATAATGAAAATCAGGATAAGACTCAGTGAACAGAAATTCACTTCATGGTACCTTTTATAAAGTACGTTGTAAACATATTTTATTTAAAAAACTGAAGTTATATTTTAATATTCTAGTCCAAGGTTGAACGTGGCTAATTAACACCTTTCCACAGTTTTGCTGGGCCTTGATGGTGTCACAAGCCGAGAATGAACAAGTCGTGCTCAGTGCCCACCAGGGAGGACGAGACGAGGAGCGTACGCTCTGAGGAGGTGCATAGGCCTAAGTGTAGAGGACAGACCGACACAACTCAGCCAATTAGAGGAGGAATTGCTGGCATCTATGCAGTGAGGGAGTCTTGAGAGACTGAGGGGCGGCTGCTGTCATTTCTCTAAGGAACATGCCTGTCAGCCTCAGTCCCAACTTGCATGTCTCTTCACCCCATAAATCTAGACCATAGTTTTGCAGGATACCCAAGTATCCAGCCCACTTTGTACACGGTATGTGCCACAAAGGAATCTACATGAATAATAAGTATTAGAAGATAGTGAACAGCACCAGAGCACCAGAGTGGTCTCAGTGTTACAGTTCCAGAGGAAGTTTGCCTCTGCCAGTACACCCAGCTGGTGTAATTTGCCAGTGTGTCCCCTGTGTTCTGATACAGTAATTCTTAGTAATTTGGGGTGTGCAGACTTTTTCTCTAAAGGACCAGATAGTAAATAGTTTAGGCTTGCAGGCCAAGTCTCATTTGCCGAGAATATTCCACTGTGCTGTTGTGTATTGAAAGCAGCTGTACATAGTGTATAAGTGAATAAATGTGATAGTGTTCTCTAAAACTTAATTATTGGCACTGAAGTTAGAATGTTATATAAGTTTTATATGTCACAAAATGTTATTTGCTTTTCTTCCTAACCATTTTCTTTTTTTTCTTTTTTTTATTATACTTTATGTTCTAGGGTACATGTGCACAACGTGCAGGTTTGTTACATATGTATACATGTGCCATGTTGGTGTGCTGCACCCATTAACTCGTCATTTACATTAGGTATATCTCCTAATGCTATCCCTCCCCCGACCCCACAACAGGCCCCAGTGTGTGATGTTCCGCTTCCTGTGTCCAAGTGTTCTCATTGTTCAATTCCCATCTATGAGTGAGAACATGCGGTGTTTGGTTTTCTGTTCTTGGCGATAGTTTGCTGAGAATGATGGTTTCCTGCTGTATCCATGTCCCTACAAAGGACATGAACTCATCCTTTTTTATGGCTGCATAGTATTCCATGGTATATATGTGCCACATTTTCTTAATCCAGTCTGTCATTGATGGACATTTGGGTTGGTTCTAAGTCTTTGCTATTGTGAATAGTGCCTCAGTAAACATACGTGTGCATGTGTCTTTATAGCAGCATGACTTATAATCCTTTGGGTATGTTAATGGGATTGCTAGGTCATATGGTATTTCTAGTTCTAGATCCTTGAGGAATCACCACACTGTCTTCCACAGTGGTTGAACTAGTTTACAGTCCCACCAACAGTGTAAAAGTGCCTAACCATTTCAAAATGTACAAATCATGAGCTTGCTGGATAGACAAAAACAAGGTGGGCCAGATTTGGCCTACACACTGTAGTTTGCTAATCCCTGCTCTAAGCCAAAATCTCCATGAATATTTTTGGTAATGACAGGTGGGGCATGGGAATTATCCTTTTGATCAAAGCACTGCTTGAAGCCATTTCATCCTGGTATACAACTTGAACAGGAAGCGTCTGTATCAGTGAACTTCTTCTCTTAAAACCACCTTAGTTGTTTACAACTCACCACCTCACTATGTCAACACACGTCACAGAGCATACGATGAGATTTCGTGTCTTCAGCAGAACATGCTCCTTTCCTCTCGCCTGTAGCCTGTTGCCCTAAGTTTTCGGTCCTTGTCATTAATCCCCATTCCTGGCATTCATTCAACATCCATGGACCCCCTTCCTGAACTCACCACATCTTATGTGAACAAGTTACTTAAATCTCTTTGTCACCGTTTCCTCATCAGTCAAATGAGAGTGAAAACATGACCTTCCTGATAGGGTTGCTGAGAGGAGGAAATGGGCTCGTGTGGAAAGCTCTTAGAGAAACTCCTGATAAGGGCAAGCACGTGCAAGGGTGAGCATGGCTACTGTGACTCCCGTCTGACAAAGGGAGTGTATGGACGGGGCCTGGAATACCAGTGTCCACTGCTCTGCCAGCACCCATGTTCTCACCACTGCCAGTGTGTGACCTCTAAGTGTGAGAGCCTCAGTTTCTCCCTAACACGAGAGGGTCATGTTTATCCATGCAGTGTAACCAAGTGTACCCCTGTCTCACTGTTAAGTCTAATTTATTTTTTAAACAAAAATACTAGTGCTTATAAATAAAAATAAATGTTGGTTCTTGAAGTTACCAATTTGGAAAGCTGAATATTTACTCCAGTAATGTTAATCAAAACATTCGTGAAATTCCTTTTTTGTAATTGCCTTCAGAGGCAAGTTACAAAAAGCACAGGAAATTTAATCCAAAACTTCTACAAAATATATATGCACATACATACATATATGCGCATACACACATATGTATGCATGCATATATCCTATCTGTAAAATATATACACATGTATTTTATATATACATATGTGTGCACATACATACAAACGCACATTTTATGAGTTCTTTTTTACCCTCTTTCCCTTCCTACCTTTCTGCTGTTTTATCAACAGATAAGCATTTCTCACGTTTTCTATCCATAATAAGTACTCAGTAAATACCAACATTCTTCCAGCTTCACCTCTCATATCCTCTTTATATGCTAGGTGTTAAGTATTTAAGTTGCCACATACAACAAATACATAATGTTACCTCCTTTGCTTACATCTTCACTGAGTCCCTCCACAGTCTCCCTCTCCTCACTTGAGTATTGCCTGTACAGTAGCTATCAGGGTTCATTTTTACAATTTTAGTATATTCCTGTTAGGTTTTGTTGGGTAATCATGTAATTGGATCAATAGAAGTAGGGGATGAGGGGTGAAATCAAACAATTGCAGCTGTAACAATGTAAGAATGAGCTGAAATTCTCAGAGTAAGGCTAGGTCCAGTCTATGGTCCTTGTAAAATTATCTGAGCATTATGTCCTCTGAGCTGCCGAGGTCGTTACTTTCTTGGACTGTGGGTTGGGAGAGCACTCTGGACCCCTAGCCGTGGTGTAGTGCCTCTCCGCTTTGGAAAGGGACGGGAGCAAAGCAAGACCAGCTTCCTGGTAATAAGAGGATAGGCCATTTCCAAGTCAGAGTACAGAGCACCCAAGTACATTGGACAGTAAAGTCCTGCTAAAGGTCCCAAAGGGATTGTCTGATGCTCTTCAGTATTTCTAGATAGAAACAAACATTTCCTCATACTTAAGGAGTGAAAATAGATCTTAATTATTGCATCTTAATGGAGGCTAAATTGAATATCATCTTCTTAAAAGTGGAAGAGACAGATAAAAAACTTTTACAAAGTGTCTAATGGATAATGAAGTCAATTTATAGCTCACCAAAAGAGAGTTATTTAAGAGATTTGAAAAAGTTAGAACCACTATATTCATAACACATTCAAGGAAATGGGCAGAATTTTTTAGGAAGTTTCATTTTAGATAGTACTTTCAAAAAATAAGAAACTAATAGGGGCAATTGATAGACTTCCTAGCTTAAGGGAAGGGGAATGTTGAAAAATGATTACATATGTATTGATTAATTGGGCCTTAAAGACTACAGAGGGCCGTTAGATTTTTCAACTAAGATAGTGTTGTTAGCCCTAAAGAAAGCAGTCTCAGTGCTCTGTTACAGGCAAAAGTCAGACTCTAATGATTTAAGAAGTGAATGAGTTGCAGGGAGGTAGAGAAGAGGATATAAACTATTCTCTCACACATGGTGGTAAAATATACAGCCTCACCAATAAGTAAAACAATGCAAACTTGCCAAGACCAGCTCGGTCATGGAGACCCTAACCCAGCAGCACTGGAGGAATTAAAGACTCAGACACAGAAATAGAGTTCAGAGTGGGGTCAGGGGGCTGACAGCCTTCAGAGCTGAGAGCCACAAACAGAGTCTGACCCACATATTATTGACGGTAAGCCAGTGCTAAGCATTGCTTCTATAGGTTATAGATTAGCTAAAAGCATTCCTTATAGGAAACACAGCATTTTTAGCAAGGAGCAGAGAAACAGGCCCTGGCTGATTATCTGCAGCAAAAACATGTTAAAGCACAGGCCGCTCCTGCTATTGTTTGTGGTTTGAGCAGTTTTCTGCTCAGGGGCGGGGGCCAGGTTTTCCTTGCCCTGCTCCAGTAAACCAACACCTTCTAGCAGTGTGTGTGACAGTCATCACGAGCATGCCACATTGCTGCAGAAATCCTGTTTATGGCCAGTTTCTTTCAGGCCTGTTTATGACAGGCTTAGGGCTTGCGACCAGCACAAACTAACCTATAAAATTAGCAATGAATTCTTTAAAAGGTAATTCCCAAAGAGCAAGGATGAGATGAGCACTCTTTGTTAACTAAATTCTGCTGGGGAGAGTTCTAAGTGGCACACCCTGCTGGGAATGTTTGGAAATATTCATCAAGCCCTTTAAAATGCCCATACGCAGCCGGGTGCGGTGGCTCATGCCTGTAATCCCAACACTGTGGGAGGCCAAGGCAGGCAGATCACTTAAAGTCAGGAGTTCGAGACCAGCCTAACCAACATGGTGAGACCCTGTCTCTACTAAAAATACAAAAATTAGCCAGGTGTGGTGGCGCACACTTGTAGTTCCAGCTACTCAGGAGGCTGAAGCAGGCGAATCATTTGAACCTGGGAGGTGGAGGTCGCAGTGAGCAGAGATTGTGCCACTGCACTCCAGCCTGGGAGACAGAACAAGACTCCACCTCAAAAAATAAATAAATTAATTAAAATGCCCATACCCTTTGATAGGAACTTACTTTAAATAATTATGTACATACATATTGATCACATTATTTACAGTAGAAACATTGGGAATAAACTAAATGTTCAGCTGGAAATAATTCCCAGTTGAAGTATGTTCTCCACAGTTGTGTCACCCTGCAGCAGTGATTCCAGGCCCCTTCTTCCCACTGCGGTGATATCCCACATCGAGCTTCCTTGGCTCATCTTTAAGGGGGATGCTGTTGCCGTTGGGAGCTCCATAGACTTGGATCACTTAACATAACAGCTTCGAGAGATGATATATCTTCCGAGAGACAATCTTATTTGCAGCTGGAGTGCAGTGACTAATAATAATCACACAATGTAATTTCCTTTTTACTTTTCTCTAAACAAAATAATGTTCATACAGAAATCAATAAAATAAGAAAAATGCAGGAAAGGCAAGTACTTTTATTGCATCTTTAAAACGTGTTATAGGTATGACATCATGGAAATTATTTATAGTGAATGCTGAAGGTAAAAGTCACCCACAGACTGTAAAGTTCCTGAAGGCAGCGGCCGCGTCTCCTTTTGCCTCTGCTGGGTGTGAACAGCATAAGGTACTGAGCAGGAGCACAGTTAACACTCATCGGAATTTAAAATAGCATCGGTGGTGTTAAAGATAAAGAAATTGATACATTTTTTCTTATTTTCACTACTTATATAAATGTAGTATGTACTCAGTTTCACAAAATCATTGAATTTAAATATGATAAAAATCTGCCATAACCTGTTTAGAAAATTAGCAAAAATGAAGGGCATTGCTTTTCATTTTCTCTGTATTTTTTCTATCTTAAGTTTATTACTGCTATAAATTATTTTCATGCTCATAACCATATTCTTTCTAAATGAGTAAAGACTGCCTTTCCTTGGAAACAATTCATTTTTATTTGGAGAGAAATTTTCACCAAAGTTTATGTAGTTAGCCCCTTAACCTTACTTAATTTATTCTGTGAATACAGCCTTTTATAAGACTCACTTTCTTGAACTCCTGGCCTCAAATTCTCCTCCTGCCTCAGCCTCCTGAGTAGCTGAGATTACAGGCTCAGGCCACCACACCCGGCTTAAAAGTCACTTTCTTACAAAAAACAAACAAACAAAAAACCTTCATATTTTAAAACTACATCACTCTAAAATGTTACAAATAGGTCGTCTTCTTCGTATGCATTGCCTTGTAAAGACATTGGTCAGGTCAGGACGTAGAAGGCCACCAAGTAGAAATGTGTTACGATGTTTTTGCAGACTTGCTTAATAAGGCAGGGAGGGGTCAGGTTGTTCTGGGCCAGCAGAAGGGTGTAAAATACAGGGTGGTGAAGAGAGATTGTGAGTTTCCTTTAAATGCTTAACTGTCATTATTAAGACAGCCACATTTCGTGGGGCGAGCCAAACTGCTGAGCTGGGAATAGCATATGCTTGGAATCTGAATATGAATGAGGCCCAGGTGCCACACTTTACACGGATCCTTTGCTAAAGAGGCACTATTTGTCTAACAGGCAAGGCCCAGGCCGGCAGGCAAGAAGGCTGGGTTTTGGTGCTGATCTTGTCACTAACTGTGCACTCTTGAACAAGTCACTTCACTTCACTATCCTAAGCCTGTTTTCTCATCTGAAAAATAAAGGGGTTAGACTTAGCCTTTTAAATGACATTTTTGTGTGTTTCTACTGACTGTAAAATTATTACAGACATCTATGTCTGATGGTAAGATAGTCTAAATATTTAGGAAAACTCCAAGTATAGCTCTCCTAAAAGTGGTATGTTGAATGTTAAAGAAAAGAAGGAGGAGGAGGAAAAAAGAAAATAAAATGAAAAAAACCTTTAAAAATGCATGACCGAGTTGGAAGGAAAGAAGGAAATTCTTTGGAGGCAAAAAGGTCTAGAAAGTTTAAATCCAAAAGAGTAAGAAGTGCAGGAACTGGCATTTGCTTAGCTAATCCCTCATGATTGAGAGCCTCAGATTATAGACACTCATGGGGACCAAGAGATAGGGCCTGGGGCCTCAAAAAGGCCAGAGCAGAGGTCAGATCAAAGAATCCCTGTCACAAAGCTAGGACTTCTCACTGGCAACACTTTCAGTAGGTCGAGTAGAAAAGAGGCCACCCGGGCCGGGCGTGGTGGCTCACGCCTGTAATCCCAGCACTTCGGGAGGCCGAGGCCGGCGGATCATCTGTGGTCAGGAGTTTGAGACCAGCCTGGCTAACATGGTGAAACCCCGTTTCTACTAAAAATACAAAAAAAAAAAAAAAAAAAATTAGCCGGGCGTGGTGGCGCATGCCTGTAATCGCAGCTGCTCGAGAGGCTGAGGCAGGAGAATCGCTTGAACTCGGGATGCGGAGGTTGCAGTGAGCCGAGATCACGCCATTGCACTCCAGCTTGGGCAACAAGAGCGAAACTCCGTCTCAAAAAAAAAAAAGAAAGGAAAAGAGGCCACCCTACAGATGATGGATTTTCACCTTGGTTCTAATGTAGAAAACAAGAAGAGCTCTTTTGATAATTCCTAACCGTAAGCCTTCACTCACACAGTTATGGAGCTGGAGTACATATTATATCTGTGTGTTCTGAAGAACACCAAGCTGAAAACTTGGTTTAAAGTGGACTGGAGTTGGTGAGGCTACAAGATGCCTACAAAAAATAAACTTAAATCCTCCTTGAAGGAATTGACTTTAAGTTTCAAAGAGTAAGAACCTACAGTTAAGAAAAAGTAGGCACGCATGAGGAAATAAGTCACTAAGAGTAAGCAACAACAGAAACTATAGAGTCCAATCGTCAAAGACTACAAATATTGTAATTATCAGATAAAGAACATATTTTAAAAGTGAGACTACAGATGTCTGAACTCTAGGACTGAATAGATTCAGATAAATTTTTTTGGGATTAAAATACTGCCCCCAAAATGGATACTATTTATTGTGGAAGATGAAAACTGCCAGACAAAAATAATTGATAACTAAATTACAGAAATAATTAACAGGAGCCATTTATAGTGGTGCACTCTACTTGTGAGGCTGAAGTGGGAGGATCATGGAACCAAGAGCTGCAGTGTACCGATTGTTCCTGTAAATAGCCACTGCACTCCAGCCTGGGTAACAGCAAGATCCCATCTCCAGAATAAAATAAAATAATAATGATAGGAAGAAGAAGAAACTAAAGTTATCAAAATCACATACCCAGAGATGAATATGTGTGTGTACTTGTACCCTGTTTTCATCATTTCCCATGATATCATGCACATCTTCCTCTGTCATCAAATATTTTTATGATTTTCTTTTTCTCTTTTTTTTGAGACAGAGTCTCGTTCGATTGCCCAGGCTGGAGTGCAGTGGTGTGATCTTGGCTCATTGCAACCTCCACCTCCCAAGTTCAAGAAATTCTTGTGCCTCAGCCTCCCAAGTAGTTGGGATTACAGGCATGTGCCACGATGCACAGCTAATTTTTGTATTTTTAGTAGAGATGGGGTTTCGCCATGTTGGTCAGGCTGGTCTCAAACTCCTGGCCTCAAGTGATCCACCCCCTCAGACTCCCAAAGTGCTGGGATTACAGGCATGAGCCACCATGCCCAGCCAAAATTTTTTTTTATTTTCTTAATAAACATTTTTAAAAGTAGAATTGTTGAATATAAAGGTATGCAAAATTTTAAATCCTTTTTTATGATGGTCAGAAACACTGAAGACTTACCATCTTACCCATTTTTAAGTGTACGATACAGAGTATTAGCTACATGCACATTGTTGTGCAACAGAGCTCTAGAAATTTTTCGTCTTGCAAAATTAAAACTCTGTATCCAATGAACAACTTCCCTCTTCACCCTTTCCCCTCTCCTGGCAACCACCATTCTACTTTCTAAGAGTTTGGCTACATTGGATACCTCATGTAAGTGGAATTATGCAGTATTTGTCTGTTTGTGACTGGCTTATTTCTCTTAGCATAATGTCCTCAGAGTTCAACCATGTTGTAGTGTGTGACAGGATTTCCTTGTTTTTGAAGGCTGATAATATTTCACTGTATGTATATGCCACATTTTAAAACTTCATTCATTTATCAATGGACAGTTAGGTTGCTTCCATCTTTTGGCTATTGTGAATAATACTGCAGTGAATATGGATGTGAAGACACTGAAATCCTCTTCTCATTTATTTTGGCTAAATACCCGCAAGCGGGACTTGCTAGATCGTATACTGCCTCTATTTCTTTCTTTTTTTTTTTTTTTTTTTTTTTTTGAGGAACCTCCATTGTTTTTCATAGTGGCTGCACCATTTTACACTTCCTTTGAGGATGCATGAGAGATCCAATTTTTCCGCATTCTTACCAACACTTGTTATTTTCTAGGGTTTTTTGGTATTTGTGTGTGTGTGTTTAATAGTAGTCATCCTAATTGGTGTGAGGCTGTGTCACTGTGGTTTTGGTTTGCAGTTCCCTGATGAATAGTGATGTTGAACATATGCTTTCCATATGCCTGTTGGCCATTTGTATATCTTCTTTGGAGAAATGTCTATTCAGATCCCAATTTTTAGATTGATTTAGTTTTAATTATTTATGTATTTTGGATATTAAGCCCTTATCAGATATATAGTATGCAAATATTATAGGTTGCCTATTCACCCAGTTGGTTGTTTCCTTTGCTGCACAGGAGTTGTTAACGTAGTACCATTTGCCTATGTTTGCTTTTCTTGTGTGTGCTTTTGATACCATATCTAAAAAATCATTGCCAAATCTACTGTCACGTCAATTTTCCACTATGTTTTCTTCTAGGAGTTTTATAATTTCAGATCTTACATTTAACTACTGAATGCATGTTGAGTTAAATTTTTGCTTATGGTGTGAGGTAAGGGTCTGATGTCATTATTTTGCATAGAAATAGCTGGTTTTCCTAGCACCACTTGTTAAAGAGACTGTTTTTGCCCCAAGGTGTAGCCTTGGTACCTTTGTTAAAGATCATTTGACATTATCACTCCATGAAAGTTAGTTGAAAATGATGAAACCACAGTATTCACAATATTACCCACACTAGTCCTCATAATGAAACTTTCAAAAATTGCATTTATAGTTTTTCAACTGGACAACTGAAATTTTTCAAATGAGGTCAGGTTTTATTTATTATTTATTTATTTTAGAGATGGGTTCTCGCTGTATCACCCAGACTGAGTGCAATGGTGCTGTCATGGCTCATTGCAGCATTGAACACCTGGGCTCAAGTGATCCTCCCACCTCTTCCCACAAGCAGCTGGGATAATAGGTGCATGCCACTCTGCCTAGACAACTTTTATTTTTTATATAAGCACTTTATTTTATTTTTATTTATTTATTGAGACAGAATCTCGCTCTGTAGCCCAGGCTGGAGTGCAGTGGCACGATCTCAGCTCACTGCAGCCTCTGCCTCCCAGGCTCAAGTGATTCTTCTCCCTCAGCCTCCCGAGTAGCTGGGATTACAGGTGTATGCCACCATGCCCAACTAATTTTTGTATTTTTAGTAGAGACAGGGTTTTACCATGTTGATCAGGCTGGTCTCGAACTCCTGACTTCATGATCTGTCCACCTTGGCCTCCCAAAGTGCTGGGATTACAGGCATGAACCACCATGCCTGGCCCCAAGTTTTACTTTTTAAAGGTTTGCTTTTTCCACAAAATGTGAATCTTTCAGGCTAGGAATTTGGATTTGGATTTCCGAAGGGTTTGGGGTGCCTGAGGGAGCTATCAGGGTTTTGTTGGTAATTTACATCTATATAAAAAGTGAAATAATGTTGTTGTATTTACTAATGAGGGTGTGTTTCTGACATTCCACAGTATTCCTCAGTGAGCAGTTCTGTGAGGCATTTCCATCTTATCTCTGTAATGGGAACACCTACATTTTTGTGGAGACGTTGGTTGTCATATCTTATGTACCCATGAGTCAAAGAACTGTGTGTACCTGTGCCCTTCCTTGACTGCCAACCCTAAGGCAAGAAGGCCTGTTTGGACCACTCCCTCCCAACTTTGTTTTACATTTCTCACCCAAACTTTTCTTCTCACATACTCATTCATCTTTTAAAAGATCGCTGTATGGTTATTGTGTATATATTTGGTGGCTTATCTTAAACCTTTCTTGGAGACAGGTAGGATATACATTATTCAGGAAAAAAAAGCAAAGTAAAAGAAATATCCCTAGAGCAATGTTTTTCAAACTTTATTGATCTGAGCTCGCTCAGGCAGTTTAAAAGACACCCACATACATTTCTGCATGGAAAAAATTAACTTTTGTTTTAACAAAAAATAGAGAGGGACAGAATAATTTAAAATATACTAAAATGTGTAGACATATTCAATACACTGAAGAGTTTTATTTTCCGGTAACATCAGTGGTAAGGGAAATGGTAAAGTTTTGGATAAGAACCTTAGAGAGGACTTACTATTTTGGGTCAGTTGGCCAATCTTAAAATGTGGGGATTTTAAAGACCATCTTGTTCAGATTTATTCCCAGAGACATTATCAGTAAACTAAAATACAAAGTATATTCAAAAAAGAAATGGTCAGTGTGTTTATCAGTGGACTACTCTCATTAAAAGTGAGGCTTACATAATAGAAAAAATATCACTGTAGGAATTATAAGGGGAAGAAAGGAAAACTGTGGGGCTAGAGGAGTAGTTCTTCTAGAAAATACTACAGAAATTTCTGGTTAAAAAGTACTATAACATTTCCTACTTATGTTAGTGTTCAGCTTTATCTGAAAATCCTCAGTGATACATATTACATTTTTTCCTAAGGCAGCCATTGCCTATTTGGGCAATTATAATTCTTTTTTAGGTTTGTCATTATATCAAGCCAAAATCTATGCTGCTATACAGGGGAAGTCTAATCCTCTTGTCTACGAACACGCTTCAAATGTTTGAAGAAAGTGCTTGTGTGGTCTAGGTTCTCCGCCCGCTAGGTTGAGTTTACCTAGCCTCCTCTGCTGTTTTTCATGTGATGTGGTTTTAGGGCCCCTCTCCAGGCACGACAGGAGGTTGATCTGAGCTTGTGACTTCCCATTTGTTCTTTCTTCAGGTGCTTTGTTCTTTGCTAGGTTATACTAGTCAGGGTGATCTCTTACTTTCTCTTAAGATCTTCCATAAAATTGAAACCTATAACTAAGCACACATTTGAAAGAATACATATACAGATACAGGCTACTCTTAAGTGATGTTTTATCTATATTATAGATTCCCACAAGGTATTTCTTTTAAATTTCAGAAAACAAGAATTACATCCCTAAGAAGCTGGCTTCCAAATGAAACAACCTGCTTGTTTTTTGGCAAATAAGTATGCTTTAAGATGCATAATGTAGTTTTATGTTTTCTCAACATATTAAACAAATGCGTTTTTATTTTTGTGTTTTCAGATAGTGGCCAGAACTATAGTGCCGGTAGTAAAGGTGAACGACTAAGTGCCAGACTCAGAGCTTTACCTGGGACAAATGAACCTTACGAAAGTAGCAGTAACAAAGAAATAGGCAAGTGCCCCCCACCCAGTTCCTCCACACACAGCAGGTCTGAAGAAGAATGGTGAGATGGCCAAAGGTGTCGCTGGGAATTCTTAAGAAATTGATATTTAAAGATAAAATGTAAAATGACTTGGGAGACCATTTCTGTTCACTCTGAGTTACTCATTTTGATTATGAGCCTGATTGGTTTCACATTTGTTTTGTTTATATAACTCTAACATGATAATATCTTTTGAAACCTAGATGCCTCCTATGTGGACCCGCTTGGCCCTCAAATAGAAAGACCAAAAACTGCAGCCAAAAAAAGGATCGATGAGGATGATTTTGCTGATGAAGAATTAGGAGATGATTTGCTTCCAGAATAATATTCACTTTAATATGTTATTTATTAAAGGAAAGAAATTGCCTTATGAGACCATCCTCATGTTAAACCTTGGATTAAATATCCAACCTGTAATTTTTTTTCACTGTCAAAACTTTAAATAAGTGTATTCTATTTTGTAAGTATGCATTTAAGTTGTTTTTTTCTTTTAAGGACTAAAAACAGGTAAAACTAATACTTTAGGCCAATGACTGACTTAGCTTTTTGAAAACATTGACACACAGGAAGAAATAAATTTATAACACAACCTAGTACATATATGTATATGTAGTCGTAAAAATTTACTCTTCTTATTGCAGTACCTGCTAATATTTGCTATAATTTCATTCAAACAAAGTGCTAGTAGTGAAGTCACTACATTGATTTCATGGCTTGCAACTTGAAAAATGCTGTGTGGACATAGCACAATTTCTATTCATACTTAAATTGCTTGGAGTTTGGAAATTCTTTGGAAGCTTTGCCTCGTGGGGATTAGAAACACTATTAAAACAATTATGTTTTAGAAGCAGTATAAAGGGTAATGGGATTAAATACCAAACCATAACCCTAGTGCTCTTTTCAGAAGTTCCTTTCTACCTCAGCCCGGGGGTGCGCACCAAAAGCACAGAGCAATAACAACTCTAAGATTGCTTTTCTCATTTGTGACTTAGCGGGGTGGGGGCATGGCTGCCTGCATTTTTCTTTAGCAATGTGTTTGGCTGGTCTAGAGTCTCCAGAGGAACTATAAGGATGAGGAAGTCAGAAGAAGTGGCTTATCTCTTAACACTATACCAAAGAGAATGGACCCCTCAATCCTACTTACCATTGTCTCTGCAATGTGCATGCTGGTCTTAGATGCGAGGGAAGAAAACCAAAACTAGACCACATTCCTTGCTCCCAAAGTAGGTTATGCTCTAATGGATGAGACATCCAACAAATACACTAAACATCCAGTATGTGCAGAGAATTAATTAAGATTGGGCGGATACAGTAGTGAAAAAGAACTATACCTTGCCCTCAAGAAGCTTAAATTCTGGTGGGGAAGATGGAAAATATATTTTGTTTGTTTGGGGTTTTTTTTGAGATGGAATCTCACTCTATTGCCCAGGCAGGAGTGCAGTGGCACAATGTCGGCTCACTGCAACCTCCACCTCCTGGTTTCAAGCGATGCTCCTGCCTCAGCCTCCCGAGTTGCTGGGATTACAGGCGTGCACCCCCACGCCTGGTTAACTGTTGTATTTTTAGTCAGACGGGGTTTCACCATGTTGGCCAGGCTGGTCTTGAACTCTTGACCTCGTGATCCACCCACCTTGGCCTCCCAAAGCTGGGATTACAGGTGTGAGCCACCGTGCCCGGCCAGAAAATATGTTTTTAAAGGACTCTAGATATTGTTAATTACAGTTAAGAGAACAAAATGGAGCAATGCAATAGGTAGTGATTATAGAGGAGGGACTCTAAGAGGTGGCCTTGGTATTAACATTAGAATGGTGAGAAGAAAGCAGTGTTCTGAGCACGTGCCGCACACTGAAAAATGAATGATCCGGATGTGTCACAGGGTGATTGAGCTACAGTGACAGTGAGTGAGAGGGTTTGGGATCCAGCAATGTGGGTGGTGTGCTACATAGGCAGGAAAGGGAAAGGAGATGAGATCCAAAAGGTAGGCAGGGTTCAGAGCATGTACAGCCTTATAAAGACAGTGTGGATCTTACCCTAGTTACTACAGAACAGCTGCTAGAAGGTTTCATGCAAGGGAGGTGAGTTAAGTGCTTTCATTTAACCTTTAGAAACCAGTCATCACGCTGGTCGCCATGAAGATGAAGTGGGCAAGGGGGATGGAAGGGAAAAGTGGAAACTACTAGCAGTAGCCTGGGTAAGAGATGAAAGCAATTGAGACCAGGTTTTTAGCAATAGGAATTGTGAGAATTGGTCAGATTCAGCATATGTTTGGAGGTGGAGCTGAGACTTACTAATGGATTGGATGTGGATTGTGAGGGGAAGAAAGGAAAAGATGATGCCAAAATTTGTGGCTAACGGAGTGGCTAGTGTTGTCTTTTTAGTAAGATAGGAATAGATTTGGGGGGAATAAGTAGATGTGGTTTAGCCATATTAAGTTTGTCTCTTAAGCATTCAATTTGAGATACAAAGAATGCAGTTAATCTTCAAAATCTGGAGGTCACAGAAGAGGTGAGGGCTACAGGTAGAGATGTGGGATCCACCTATGTACACTTCGTACTTAAAACCATGAAATTGAATGAGATCACTTAGGTCTGAGGGTGAGGACAGAGAAGAAGTATAAGCACTGTGCTCGTGAGTACAGGAGAAAATGGATGGCTCAGCAGAAGAGACTGAGAAGAGCAACAAGTGATGTAGGAGGTTTCAGGATTCAAACTTCCAGTTCTGAGGAGGATGCAGTAGGTCATGGAAGGCCTCTGAGGCAGGTGGGGAAAAAAACAAATCATTGCAAAAATCATGTGTTCAAAGTATGTGGAGAGCTGTGGAAGCAATAAAACTAAAAATTAAAGAGCCTTTTTTTTTTTTTTTTTTTTTTTTTTTGAGACATCTCGCTCTGTCACCCAGGCTGGAGTGCAGTGGTGCGATCTTGGCTCACTGCAACCTCCGCCTCCCGGGTTCAAGAGATTCTCCTGCCTCAGCCTGCCAAGTAGCTGGGATTACAGACGAGCACTATGCCCAGCTAAATTTTGTATTTTTAGTAGAGACAGGTTTTTGCCGTATTGGCCAGGCTCGTCTCAAACTCCTGACCTCAACTGATCCATCCACCTCCTCCCAAAGTGCTGGGATTACAGGTGTGAGCCACTATGCCCGGCCCCCAAAATAGCAGTTATCTTGAGGGTAGACTAAATAGCAAATATCTTGTGGAAAGCCTTTCCCCCTAGCAGGACATCGTCCCCTAAGAACTATGGGAGATTTAAGCCCTGAAGAGCCTCCATCCCAGTTCCCCAGCCTCCAGCATTACCCCAGCTGAAGCAGCACTCCAGCAAATGCCCCATGGGGGAAAGCCAGCCACACATTTGGGGCTTCTCTAAGTCTCCAGTTTGTCATGCTGACCCCAAGTGACCACCGAAAGCTCTGCTAGTTTCTCTAGATGATACCTTTTCCCTGGGGAAAGTGCAGTTCTTAGCCCATGCCTAGAACTGGCGAATGTCTACAGAAAAACAGGCAGGATCAGCAGTTTATTTAGAAATAGCTCTTTTGGGCCAGGCGCGGTGGCTTACACCTGTAGTCCCAGCACTTTGGGAGGCTGAGGTGGGTGGATCACGAGGTCAGGAGGTCAAGACCAGCCTCTGGCCAAGATGGTGAAACCCTGTCTCTACTAAAAATACAAATATCAGCTGGGCATGGTGACGGGCGCCTGTAATCCCAGCTACTTGGGAGGCTGAGGCAGAGAATTGCTTGAACCCGGGAGGCGGAGGTTGCAGTGAGCTGAGACTGTGCTACTGTACTCCAGCCTGGGCAACAGAGCAAGACTCTGTCTTGAAGAAAAAAAAAAAAAAGATACTTGCTATTTTTTGAATCTGCATGGGGGCAGGAGGCTAAAGTCAAAACTTGGAGGGACCAACTTGACTCTTTCCATCTGTCTCAGCTGAGGAGACAAATCCAGGCTCCTAATCAAACGCCTAGAAGGACAAACATGAATCAAGGGTGGACTGACCCTTACAAACTCTGCAGCCCAGGCTGGGTGAGGTGGCTCATGCCTGTAATCCCAGTGCTTTTGGAGGTTGGGGCAAGAGGATTGCTTGAGGCCAGTTCAAGGCCAGCCTGGGTAACATAGTGAGACCCTGTCTCTACAAAAAAATAAAAAAATTAGCCGGGGCATGGTGGCAGGCACCTATAATCCCCACTACTCGAGAGGCTGAGGCAGGAGGATGACTTGAGACCAGGACTTCAAGGTTACAGTGAGCTGTGGTTGTACCACTGCACTCCAGCCTGGGCAACAGAAGGGGACCCTGTAACTCAGTTCAATCCCTGACTGGATTGAAATAATTAGTCCTGAATCCTCTCTGCCTAACAGAGGAAAGAGGACCTTTCTATGGTAACAATATCATTTGCAGTCTCTATGGTTCTTAAATATACAATGCTTGGCATGTAATAAAAAAAATTACTGTGGCCGGGCGCGGTGGCTCATGCCTGTAATTCCAGCACTTTGGGAGGCCGAGACAGGTGGATCACGAGGTCAGGAGATCGAGACCATCCTGGCTAACACGGTGAAACCCCGCCTCTACTAAAAATACAAAAAATTAGCTGGGCGTGGTGGCGGGCGCCTGTAGTCCCAGCTACTTGGGAGGCTGAGGCAGGAGAATGGTGTGAACCCGGGAGGCGGAGCTTGCAGTGAGCCGAGATCGCGCCACTCACTCCAGCCTGGGCGACAGAGCGAGACTCCGTCTCAAAAAAAAAAAAATTACTAGAATGCAAGGAGTCAAGAAAATATGACCAGCAATCAAGAGAAAGTGTAAATAGAAGCAGTCCCCTAGATAATCCAGATAATGGATTTAACAAACAGGGACTTGTGACTAGTGTGTTAATAAAATGGATAAAAAGATGGAAAATTTCAACTGAATGTTGGAATCTGTGAAAAAGAGTCAAATAACTTTGAAAGACACTATCTGAAATTAACTTATTTGGATGGATTGAACAACGTACCAGACACAGCAGATGTCAGGATTAGTGAATAGGTCAATAGAAAAACATCCAAACTAAAGCAGACAGACATAAGACTGGAAAAATGAAGCAGCTGATAAGAGACACTTGGGACACAGTCAAGAGTTTAAATAATTAGAATGGGAATCCCGGAAGGAGTGGAAGGGAGAATGGGGTAGAAGTAACATTAGAAGAGATAATGTCTACAATTTCCCTAAATTGAAAAAGACATAAAGCCACAGATTTAGGAAGTTCAGTGAGCACCAAGGAGATACAAAGAAGACTACACTGTAGTTACACTGTGCTCAAACTGCTAAAACCCACAAAGTCCTTAAGCAGAATTACAAGGACAGAACTTTCAGAGAAACATTAATAAGATTTATGGCTAACTTTTCAATAAAACTAAGGAACCAGAAGACAATAGAATGGTATCTTTAAGGTGCTGAAAAACAAAAAAAATTAAAAGTCTGCCAACCTAGAATTATATTACAGTGAATCTATCCTATAAACTTTAAAGACTTTTCAGGCCGGGCGCAGTGGCCCATGCCTGTAATCTCAGCACTTTGGGAGGCCGAGGAGGGTGGATCGCCTGAAGTTAGGAGTTCGAGACCAGCCTTGCCAACACGGTGAAACCCTGTCTCTACTAAAACATACAAATGTTAGCCAGGCGTGGTGGCAGGCACCTGTAATCCCAACTACTCAGGAGACTGAGGCAGGAGAATCGCTTGAACCTGGGAGGTGGAGGTTGCAGTGAGCTGAGACTGCACCACTGCACTGCAGCCTGGGCAACAGAGCAAGACTCCGTCTTAAAAAAAAAAAAAAAAAGACTTTTCAGACAAACAAAATTTGAGAAAATTAATTACCAGAAGACTAGCTCTACAGAAAATGCTTAAAGTCCTACAGGCTAAAGGAAGATGATCCTAGAAAGCAGCATGAAATGACAGAAACAGATCACAAAGTTGAAAAATAATGAAAAGTACCAGAAAGGTATAGGGATATATAAAAGATATATATTGACTATTTAAAACAACAATAATAATGACTTGTGGAATTTTAAGATACGTAGAAATAAAATATTGATAATACTAGTCCAAAGATTGGGGCTGGGTATTCAACGAAGTTTCTTGTATCATTCAGACAGTGCTAGACCATAATGAGGAGTGGTTTGCACAATGTACAATTAAAAAGCTAATAGTACAACTAATGAATATGGAAAGAATGATAAAATCAGCCAGGTGCAGTGACTCATGCCTGTAATCCCAGCACTTTGAGAGGCCGAGGCAGAAGGATTGCTTGAAGGCAGGAGTTTGAGACCAGCCTGGGCAACAAAACAAGACACTGTCTCTACAAAAAATTAAAAAATAAGCCAGGCACAGTGGCGAGTGCCTATAGTTCCAGCTATTTGGGAGGCTGAGGTGGGAGGATCACTTGAGCTCAAGAGTTTGAGGCTACAGTGAGCTATGATGGCACCACTGTACTCCAGCCTGAGTGGCAGAGTGTGACACTATCTCTAAAAATAAATAGAGAAATAATAACTAATAGATAGATAAATAAAATTAAAATCGCCACTTTACAACCACCACAATATTAATTAATCCAAGCAAGAATCATCACTGATTGCTAAAGCAAGTGAAGAAAAGTTTGATGAGAACAGCATATTTACATAGCCCCAAAGTTTTCCCCCATGAATTACTTATTAATCATAAGAGGAAGAAAAGAAATTTTATATTGGAGAAACCTGGTGGTACCTCAATCATGACCAAAGTTAACACAGCCAATAATGGGATGAATAAAATCCTTGTGCCTCCTGATGTGAGACACTGAAAAAATACAAGATTACCTAGTCAATATTCCTGCCAGAAAAACTAACCTGAATCGAATCATGAAGCAATACCAAACTGAAGAACATTCGACAAAATAACTGGCCGCTACTTTTCAAAAATGTCAAGGCCATTAAAGACAAAAAAAAGTCTGAGGAACTATTCCAGATTAAGGAAGACTAAAGCAGGCTGGGTGCAGTGACTCATGCCTGTAATCCCAACACTTTGGGAGGCCAAGGCAGGTGGATCGCTTGAGGACAGGAGTTCAAGACCAGTCTGGCCAACATAGTGGGACCCCCCTGCTCTGATCTCTACTAAAAATACAAAAAATTAGCTGGGCCTGGTGGTGCACGCCTGTAATCCCAGCTTCTTGGGAGGCTGAGGAACAAGAATCAGTTGAACCCAGGAGGCGGAGGTTGCAGTGAACCAAGATTGTGCCACTGTACTTCAGCCTGGGCAACACAGTGAGACTCTGTCAAAAAAACAAAAAACAAAAAAGAAGGAAGGAAGGGAGGGAGGAAGGAAGGGAGGGAGGGAGGGGGGGAGGAGGAAGGAAGGAAGGAAGGAAGGAAGGAAGGAAGGAAGGAGAGAGAGGAAGAGAGAAAAAGAAAGAAAAAAGGAAGGAAGGAGAGAAGGAAGGAAGGAAGGAAAGAAAGAGGAAGACAAAAAGGAAGGAAGGAAGAAGGGAGGGAGGGAGGGGAGGGGAAGGAAGAGGAGGGGAGGGGAGGGAAGAGGAGGGGAAAGGAAGGAAGACTAAAGAGACATGTCAACAAAATGTAATGCGTGATCCTTGCTGAGATCCTGGACTGGGGGAATTTTGCTGTAGAGACAGCTGGTGAAATGGGAATAGGAATGTACAGATGCTCCTCAACTCATGAAGGGGCTGCATCCTGATAAACCCATTGTTAAAACATATCACACGTTGAAAACACATTTACTGCTCTGTTATACCAGTCATAAAGATGAAAAATCATAGCTCGAACTATCATTAAATCCAGAGGCTCCTCGACTTACCATAGGGCTATGTCCCAAAAAGCTCATCACAAAGTCGAACAATCATAATCGAACGATCATATGCTGGAGACCATCTATATAAGTATTTGTAAAATGTCTTAATTTTTAGAATTGCACTACGGTTACATAAGCGAATGTCTTTGTTCCTGAGAAATACACACTCAGGTGTTGTGAGACAAAGGGTCCTGATTTTTGGTGGCTCCGTGGTTCAGAAGAAAGCGGTGAAAAAGCAATGTGGAGAAATGTTAACAAGTAGTGGAACTGAGTGAAGGGTATGTGGAGTTCCTTCATACTCTCCTTACAACTTTTCTGTAAGTCTGAAATTATTTCAAAATAAACGTTTTTTTTTAAAGCTAATATAACTGGGCATGGTGGTGTTTACCTGTAGTCCTAGCTGCTCAGGAGGCTGAGGCAGGACGACGGCTTGAGTCCAGGGGCTCGAGGTTACAGTGGGCTATGACAGCACTACTGCACTCCAGCCTTGGTGACAGAGCAAGACTCCACGTCTAAAAATAATAAATAAAAATAAAAAAATTAATGGAGGACAAAATATAATGATAAAAAATACTTGATTAATCCAAAGAAAGGCAGGTAAAGGAGAAATAAAGGAATAAAGAGCAGATGAACAAAGAGAAAACAAGCAGCAAAATAGGACTTAAACCTATTTATATTAGTAATTACATTACACTAATAATTATAAAAATGCAAACTCAATTATATTAATAATTAGTAAATGCTAGTTATGTTAATACAGCAAATGTAAACAGAATATTCCAATTAAGTGACAAAGATTATCAGACTATTAAAAAACAAGACTCAACTATATGTTACTTACAAGAGACACATTTTAAATGCAGTCCTGCACCACATAACATGATTTCAGTCAACAGCAGACCACATAGATGATGGTGGTCCCATACAATTACAATACCCAATTTTTACTGTACCTTTTCTATGTTTACATACACAAATACTTACTATTGTGTTATAATTGCCTACAGTATGCAGTACAGTAACATGTTGTACAAGTTTGTAGCCTAGATGTGTTGTAGCCTTAACTACACCTCAGAGAGCCCGGTTGTATAGTAGGCTATACTCAGTGTAAATACAATCTAGGGTGTTCACACAGCAACGAAATCACCTTACATTTCTCAGAATGCATCCCTGTTGATAAGTGACATGTGACTGTCTAAAGGCACAGATAGGTTGAAAAAAAAAGAAAAAGAATGCCCATCAAGGCCAGGCGCGGTGGCTCACGCCTGTAATCCCAGCACTTTGGGAGGCCAAGGCCGGCAGATCGCCTGAGGTCAAGAGTTCGAGACCAGCCTGGTCAAGATGGAGAAACCCTCCCCGTCTCTACTGAAAATTCCAAAATTAGCCCAGCGTGGTGGCGCTTGTCTGTCTTCCAAGTTACTCGAGAGGCTGAGGCAGGAGAATAGCTTTAACCCGGGAGGTGGAGGTTGCAGTGAGCCGAGATCACACCACTGCACTCCAGCCCAGGCAATAAGAGGGAAACTTCATCTCAAAAATACAATAAAATAAAAATTCAGAATCTTAGCTGTAAAGGGGAGTCAAGTGGGACCTGGGGTCAAGAAAGGGTTTATCAAATGCATCAGGAAGGAAGGTGGGAGACATCAGACTGGGTGGGAGTAAGTTAGCGCATTTGCTGGTTGAAAGAAATGTAAAAGCTCTCATCTGTGTCTGTGGAAGGTGTGAGGAAGGAATTGGGCAGCGGAGACTCGAGGAGAGAGAATATGTAGATTAGTGATACAGGAAAAGACCATAATTGCAGAGATGTAATAGGATACTTATGTTGAAAGTTAATCTGAGATTTGGGTCATAACTCAGAATTGAGTCTACTCAGCTCAGTGGTATGATTTTTAAGAGTTGGGATTCTAGGCAAGTACAACAGAGAAAAAAGGAGAAAGGGATTAAGTAAGGGTGTTTGCAAGGGTGTGGTGAGTGTCGACCTGTGAAATCTAAACTAGACAAGAAAGGACATAAGGACTCCAGGGTGGAATGGTTAGTGAGAAGTGGGAGAAGGTTGGATGACGGCAGAGAACTGCAGGAGTGGGCGAAAACAGAAGGTACGTGTGTCAGGGAATAGGATATTTGAAATCAGATGTTCGGATATGCTGCAGTTATTGGCGACGACGAAACCTTGGATATGACCATACGACGACAGTTGAGATAGGAAATAAAGACCATTGGAACTAACACAGTCACTTAGAAATCAGCATGTAAACCGTCTCTGTGGAGGTGACGGTGCCAGGAATGATCAGCAGGAATAATGGTAGATCCAGGGGCTGAAATCGGTGAATCAAGTGAGTGACCAGGAAGGTGACAGCAATGAGAAGCACTATCAGTAGGAACATCCAAGCACAGTTTTGTTTTGTTTTGTTTTTCTTTGAGACGAAGTCTAGCTCTGTTGCCCAGGCTGGAGTGCAGTGGTGCAATCTCGGCTCACTGCAACCTCCGCCTCCCAGATTCAAGTGATTCCTCTGCCTCAGCCTCCTGAGTAGCTAGGATTACAGGCATGCGCTACCACGCTTGGCTTTTTGTATTTTTTTAGTAGAGACGGGGTTTCACCATGTTGGGCGGACTGGTCTCCACCTCCTGACTTCTTGATCCACCCGCCTAGGCCTCCCAAAGCGCTGAGATTACAGGCGTGAGCCACCGTGCCCAGCCCCAAGGACAGGCTTTTAAGGAAGAGAAGAGGCTTTGGTAGATTTGAACATCAGTAACCCAAGAAGATGAGTATGCAAGGAGCCAACCGCACACCGGCTTTTGGAGTTACAGTGCCTAAGGATGATTTAAAAGATTTTCTCCAGCAGCTTGCCTCACGCCAAGCAGTCCTGCAGCTGTGCTAGTATTGGGGGTGCTGAGTAAACCAGGGGTGAGGGACTGGAGGGGCTTCAAATGTAGCTTGCGTGGCCACACTGCAGATGTGTTGGTTTTAAGGGAACACGATGAGCCTGCTTTTGAGTATTTTGTTCCCTTTTTTCACTTGCATGTCTTAGGTTTGAACTTAATTATTAACATGCTTATTTTTCATCTTCATAAATATGTTGAAATTTGAGGGGAACTCATAAACATTTGCACCTATTTATAAGACTTTTTCCCAAGTGATTAGTCTCACAAAGTTCACCTTTGTTCTGTCAAATAGGTGAGCATTTTCAGTCACTTGTAATGAAAACTGCTGGAAAGTAAATATTTTCCTTCCCACTTCCAAGGTAATGGCGGGGGTGGGGGGTGGGGGGCAGCGGGGTAAACGAGAGAAGTTGCCATGTTACCAGACAGTGGAAAATATTTTGTTGAATAATATACAGAACTAAGTCTGGTACCATGTCACCTCATATAGGAATGGATGCGGAAATGAGACAGTATTTCTATGAAACTCTCATAATGATACTCTCCTAAAAGCCTCCCACGCTTCCTTTTTTCCAATAAAAACTAAGCAGCATTTGAGTACTGAAACCTTTATTCCCATTTTACTGGAACGTAAACAAAGAACATTAACAATGTACTAGTCAGAAAAAGTGTTTTATAACCGAAAACAAATATTTGCCAAGAGCTGTAAATTGCTTTAATCGCTTAAACTGGAGACTTCAGTGTGATTTTTAGCAGATTACCAAGCTCCTTAGTTATAGAACATTCAAGGCATAGAAAAGTGTTTTTCTTACAAAGCACAACTGAAATGTAGTTTAACTAATGGTTTACAATTCAGTCAACTACCAAAGCTGCAAACCATTTAGGGAGTCATCAATTACATAATTTGTACACTTTCAAAAAGCTCACAGCTGGGATGGGTTGTTTTCAAAGCATGGCTGCTTTAAAATGATCATATTCATTAGCCTGCCACCTAGGAAGCATTAAGCGTTTACTTGCAGAATGAACGAGCGCGTTGTCTTGTGTTACGAAGTATAGAATATAGTTCATTTTAGTTTCTTCATTCGCAGACAATCAGGCTCATTTCACGTGACTGCTTGCACTTAGAACTCAGTTATCACGGGGTAGGAACTCTCCAACATCGTCGTCATAGGCCAAGAGATGCCCGTGAACAGCCATGAAAGTGCCAGTCAGGGAAGGATGCAGTGCTTTGTTTTACAGTTGTCGGATAGAGGCACAGGATCATTTCACGTTGTTGAGGAGAAAGGAGAAACAGCCTCCTCCCACCTTGTTAAAAAAAGAGATTTAAAAAAATCTCTAATTTCCTCGAAGTACGGAATCTCAAAAGAGGTAGCTCTAAGGAGAATCCCTCTGGGTTTGAGTGCATTCCTCTTCCAGGGGGCCTATTCCATTCTTGGACTGCTTTCCTTAACAGAGAAATCTCTGAGCCAAAACTCGGCCTCCCCCAACTCCATCCTGTCGGCCCCACTTTTCTGCTCCGGAGACTTCCAGGCCAGTCCCCACTCCTCCTTCAGTCAGTCGGGCCCGCACCCGCGGCCGGCAGGACCAGCCCTCTCCTCCCCCTGCGTGGCGCAGCACAGGCCCGGAGCGCGCGACCCCAGGCCCTGGGCGCCCCGCCGCATGCTCGCGGCTGGGAGCGCCTGTTCGCGTGGCCCTTCGAGTTATTCCGCTAAAGAGCCGCCGCGTCGCCCCACCTCGGCGCGAATCTGAAAGCGTTTTCGGGGGAGAAGATGTTGGGGGCACTGGTGAGTACACTGCCCAAGTGACAAAATGTTTTCAGCTCCTGGAGGCGAAGGGTGCAGAGCCGCTCTGTGTCCGTGAGGCCGGGCGGCGACCTCGCTCAGTCGGCTCCTCGGTCCGAGTCCCGGGGTACGAGGAAAGACCACAGGGGGCTTCTCGCGGAAAAGCGGGCCCCGGACCCCGCGTGCGTTGGCGGGGGCGGGCGGATGACGAGGCGCGGGGGCATGGGTGGGTCTGCGAGGCGGCGGGTCCGGGCGTCTCAGGCTCCGGGGCTCCCTCGCTGGCGGCGGCACAGGGATGGCGCGCCCAGGGGTGAGGGTGCGGCGGGTCACAAGCACTCGCAGCCCGCGGCGCAGCAGCCCGGCAGGCACACGCACACGTGCACGCGCGCCCCGCACCCGCCCCCCGTACGGCGCCCGGCTCGGGGCGGCGGCGGCGGCGGGGGCCTGGGGCGCGCGGGCCGGCGCCGGGCTGGGCCCCGGGGACCCCGCGGGCGGCGGGCAGGCGGGGAGGGCGCTCTGGGGCCCGCCCGCGCGGCTCCCATCCTCCGGGCCGGCCTCCGGCTCCGCGGGGCGAGGGGAGGCGCCCGCCGGCTCCGGGCGCGGCGGGCGGGACACGGGCGCGGGGCGCAGGCGGGCTCCTCCGGCGCGCGCGGGCGCTGAGCTTGGCGTGTACCTCAGGTCTGGATGCTGGTAGCCGGCTTCCTGCTGGCGCTGCCGCCGGGCTGGGCCGCGGGCGCCCCGAGGGCGGGCAGGCGCCCGGCGCGGCCGCGGGGCTGCGCGGACCGGCCGGAGGAGCTCCTGGAGCAGCTGTACGGGCGGCTGGCGGCCGGCGTGCTCAGCGCCTTCCACCACACGCTGCAGCTGGGGCCGCGCGAGCAGGCGCGCAACGCGAGCTGCCCGGCAGGGGGCAGGCCCGCCGACCGCCGCTTCCGGCCGCCCACCAACCTGCGTAGCGTGTCGCCCTGGGCCTACAGGTGAGCTGCGGGCGCGTCCCGGCGGGGCCGGGCAGGTGGGGAGGGCAGGGCGGGGCGGGGAGAGTGGGTGGGGCCGGGCCGAGGCGGGGCGGGCGGGGCGGGCGGGACGGGGCGACGCGGAGGGGGCGTGGCACGCGGGGGAGGCGGAGCAGGTAGGGGTGGGGTGGTGCGGGGCGAGACCGGGTGGGGTGCGGTAGGGTGGGGTGGGGTGCTGGAGGCGCTGCGGTGAGGTGGGGCGGGGCAGTTGGAGCGCCGGGGGACAATTCCTAAACCGCGAAGTCCCACCCCCACCACCTCCCCTGAAGGAGTCCCGCCTCCCCTCTTTACCCTCCAGTATTTTCTATGCAATACGTGTCTCTCGAACATCTAATCTCTGCCAGGTTGGATGGGTCCACAAGGCACTAGCCAGGGACCCTTCCGTGATGTGGACACAGTGATGTGGACCGTCCTCCGCACAGGGGGCCCGGGGAGGTGCTGCTGGGGGGTGCGCGGTACTGTCCACATATTCCCTGAGTGCCCCTGTGGTCCAGAGGCTGCTGGAGCGGAGCCCTGGGAGGCGCCCTCTGAGCACCTCTAGTTTAACAGCTTAAGGGAGGAGTGGGGACGATTGGGAAGGAAACCACAGCACCAGGCAGTGACATGAACAGTTCGGAGAGTGTTTTGGTCATGGAACAGAGGTCACTTCAAAAGAAAGGGACAGCCTGCAAAAGGGGGAGGCTGGGGAAGTTGGGGGCGTGCAGGCAGGGTGCGGTGGTGTCCTCAGCAGGCACCTGTGACGTCTTCCCTCTAGCTGGAGCAGGAGGAGCTGCCCGAGGGGGCGAGGCTCACAGGGCCACAGAGGTCAAGAAAGGCTTGGTGGGAGAGCTGAGTCTTGATGGAGAAGAGCAAGTCGCCTACAAAGGCAGTGCTGAGGGAGGGGACCGCTGATGGCAAGCGGGGACAAAGCGCTCGGAAAATGGGGAGAGCCACAAGGCGGACGGGGGGTGTAGGCGAGGTGTTTGCCTGTGGGATGGGCATCGATGTGAGGCTGGAGACAGGCGCAGGAGCTGGATCCCGGCCTTGTCAGCAATGCGGAGCTTCACCGTCAGGCCTGGAATCCCAGCACTTTGGGAGACTGAGGCGGGAGGATTTAAGTCCAGGAGTTCGAGACCAGCCTGGGAAACATAGCGAGATCCCGTTTCTGCAAACACTTTTTTTTGTTGTTTGTTTTTTGAGGTGGAGTCTTGCTCTGTTGCCCAGGCTGGAGTGCAGTGGCGTGATCTCGGCTCAGTGCAAGCTCCGCCTCCCGGGTTCACGCCATTCTTTTGCCTTAGCCTCCTGAGTAGCTGGGACTACAGGTACCCGCCACCACACCTGGCTAATTTTTTGTATTTTTTAGTAGAGACGGGGTTTCACCGTGTTAGCCAGGATGGTCTCAATCTCCTGACCTCGTGATCTGCCCGCCTCAGCCTCCCAAAGTACTGGGATTATAGGCATGAGCCACCGTGCCCAGCATCTGCAAACAATTTTAAGGATTATCCAAGTGTGGTGGCACGTGCCTGTGGTCCCAGCTACTCCAGAGGCTTAAGTGGGAGGATTGATTGAGCCCAGGAGGTTCAGGCTGCAGTGAGCTGTGGTGGCACCACTGCCTTCCAACCTGGGTGACAGAGCGAGACTCTGTCTCTAAAATAAAAATTAAAGAAAAAAAAAAAGGCTTGACACTTGAGATCGAGGAAGCCATACAGCCACTCTGCTTTAGGAGGGTGTCCCACTGGGGCATGGACTGGACAATGCAGGCGCTCCAACGCTCCATCCAAAGGACCTAGGGCTTCACTCAGGCAGCCCGGTGGGAAGGGGAGACTAGGACCAGCGTGAAAGACGCTCTTTAAGAAGACAAGTGCTGTGGAGAGTCAGAGCAAATGTGATGATTTTGTCTAAAACGCATCTGGGCTTCCCCGGAGCCTCTCCCTGCCGGCTGGTGGGTAGGGAGATTTCCTTTTACTCGACAACACACAGGACCCCTAGGCTGTCCTGGGAAGCCCAATTTTAGGGCCTCCTGGCTACTCTACAGAGGACCAAGCTCACTGTGGCAGAGCCCCCTCAGAGCCCCTGCCCACGGGGAAGTTGGGTGGGACCCTCCCGCCCTTCTCACTCCTGTGCTTCAGCTGGAGCCTGCAGGGCACACACATGGTGCCGTTCATTTTGGTGTCTTGGTGCTCTTGCTTTTCCTCTCTCTTCCCTCCATTTCCAGGACCCGAAGGGACGGGCTATGGCATTCTTCTTTCTCCAACCTTGTGGTATGCCTCTGATATGCCAAATAGGATTGAAGCCACATGGGGAATCTCTCAGAACCAGAGTCTAACTTCTCTGGACAGAAGCCGCTGGCCCTGCATCTTTCTGTATCAGATTCGAACTCTCAGGCAAACCCATGGCTCCCCACAGGCTGGGCTGAGGGCCTAAGAGTAGCACACAGCCTCCCAAAGGCACGTCTCCCGTGTTTCTGGCTCGGGTTGTTGATGGTATTTGAGCAAAATGGGAAAATAGACTTAGGAACAAGTGTTGTGGGAGGAAATAATGAATTTAGTATCAAGCCTGTTGAGTTTTGCCTGCCTGAAAGGCGTACAGGTGACAATGACCGGTTGGAGCTCAGAACACAGAGCAGGGCTGGAGGACATATTGAGAGTTAGCAGCCCTGGCATTCTGTGTGTGGGAATTTAAATTGAGTTGCCCTTGCTACAGATGACACCTGTGTCGCCCCAGGCAGGATCTGGGAGCAGAGGGAGATTATGGATGAGAATGACGCACGGGGTTCCGGGAGCACGGTCTGGGCCACCCAGATCTGCCCATGTGTGGAGCCTCAGTGCTGGGGGGTCCCAGGAGCGGGAGTGACAGTTGCAGCAGGTGGCTGAAGGTGTCGTGTGCATCATTTTTCATATTATTTAGCAGCAGTGATGAGATCACTCCCCATGGGCAAACAGAGGTGGGTGGCTTACATTTGCTGAAGGAAAGACAGTCTTCAGGGGATGGCTGCTGGGCTGGGACTCCAGACTGCTGAATGCCAAAGCTGCTCATGCATTTTCCTGCCAGGAGAGGCCTCTCTGCCCTTCTCCCTCCGATCACCTCTCACCATCTCCTGGGTTACTGGGAAGATTAGAAAAAGTGAGACCCAGCCAGGCCCAGTGGTTCACACCTGTAAATTCCCAGCTACTCAGGAGGCAGAGGTGGGAGGATCACTTGAGCCCAGGAGTTTGAGACCAGCCTGGGCAACATAGTATGAGACTCTTATCACTACAAAAAAATTGAAAACTATTAGGCAGGTGTGGTCATGTTTGCCTGTGGTCCCAGCTACTTGGGAAGTTTGAGCCAGGAAGGCTGAGGCTGTGGTAAACTGCGATTGGGCCACTGCACTGTGGCCTGGGCAACAGAGTGAGAACTTGTCTCAAAAAAAAAAAAAAAAGAAAAGGAAAAAGTGAGCCCACGGAAGTGTGGAGCCTCTACTGAAAGGTTTTGTGGAAGGCCAGGCTTTGTTTTTTTAGACAGAATCTCGCTCTGCCACCCAGGCTGGAGGACAGTGACACAAACAGCTCAATGCAGCCTTAACCTCCTAGGCTCAAGGGATCCTCCTACCTCAGCCTCCCATGTAGCTGGGACCACAGGTGTGCACCACCACATGTGGCTAATTTTTGTTTTGTTTTGTTTTGTTTTTTAGAGATGGGGGTCTCGCTTTGTTGCCCAGGCTCATCTTGAATACCTGGGCTCAAGTGACCCTCCTGCCTCAGCCTCTCATAGTGTGGGATTGCAGGTGTAAGCCATAGTGCGAAGCCAGGGCTTGTTCCTTGGTGGAGTGTCTGAGGGTGGGGCCTGGGTAGAAGAGTGCCCACCTGCAGGCTGGGCACTGGGTCAGGTGGTATTTCTTTCTTTTGAGACACGGTTTTGCTCTGTCACCCAGGCCAGAATGCAGTGGCATGGTCTTGGCAGACTGCAGCCTCCGCCTCCTGGGTTCAAGCGATTCTCCTGTCTCAGCTTCTGGAATAGCTGGGATTACAGAGGCATGCCACCACGCCCGGCTAATTTTTGTATTTTTAGTTCAGACGGGGTTTCGCCATGTTGGTCAGGCTGGTCTTGAACTCCTGGCCTCACGTGATTTGCCTGCCTTGGCCTCCTAAAGTGCTGGGATTACAGGCCTGAGCCACTACTCCCTAAAGGCACAGCAGTCAGAGAGAATGCTGAGAAAGACAGGTCGGGAGATGGACTGAACATCAGGAGTACTGATGGGCACAGCAAGGATCACTTTAGGTGGGTAAGTTTTACAATAGGCATTTGGAAGGTGGCTTTCCATATGGATGGAATGGAGAGATGGGTCATTCAGTAAATGCTGCTGGGACAGCCTGGGTCTCACTCCTCTGTGAAAATAAATTCCAGATGAATCAAAGATTTAAATGTAAAAAATAAAACCACAAAAGCAGAGAAAAACACAAGCAATTATATTTATAATCTTGGAGTGGATGAGGCCCTATTTAGCTGCTCATAGTCCCCAAAAGTCACAGAAGACAAGATTGAGAAATGAAGTTACATAATTATACACCGTTTCTTCTTGGCAAAGTAAAGTAAGAAAAATACAAGGGCAAACTGGGAAAAAATGTTTGCAACCCAAGGCACAAAGAGCTCCCACAAATCAGTAAGAAAAGGACCAGCGACGTCATGGAAAGATGAGCAAAGATCGGGACTGTTCCCAGGGAAGGAAGGTCAAATGACTCAAACGCTCGATACAGAAAGCCACGCTAGCTTCAGGCATAAGCGAAGTGCATGTGGAGACTCTACTGAGCAGCCCTTTTTTTTTTTTCCTGGCACCCAGCAGGCTACGTTGGCAAGGTTGTGAAGGAAAGGCATTCTCATCCAACTACAGGGGTATGAATCAGCACAACTTTTATGGAGGGCAATTTGGTATAAATATCAAGATTTTAAATTCACACACCCTTTGACTATTTCAGATACACTTGCCCATGTGCCGAATGATATGCGTACAAGGATACGTGTTCACTGCTGTAATAGCAAGAGATTGGAAGCCACCTAAACACCCCCAACAGGCACTGAGTTAGACACTGTGCACTGTGAGGAAGAACGAGGCGCGCCGAGTCAGACACTGTATCCTGTGAGGAAGAACGAGGCCCACTGAGTTAGACACTGTGCACTGTGAGGAAGAAGGAGGCCCGCTGAGTTAGACACTGTGCACTGTGAGGAAGAAGGAGGCCCGCTGAGTTAGACACTGTGTACTGTGAGGAAGAACGAGGCGCGCTGAGTTAGACACTGTGCACTGTGAGGAAGAACGAGGCCCGCTGAGTTAGACACTGTGCACTGTGAGGAAGAAGGAGGCAGCTCTAAGAGTCATAAGTGGATCAATCAATCACCAATACACAGCGGGGAAAGGCGTATATAGCATGCTGCCGTTTCTATCTTAAAAGGGAAAATACGACATAATATGTACATATGACAAATTCTGTTTTAAACGCCTACATATATACGCACACACAGGCATCCTTAGAACGGGGGTATTGTGGTGCCTCTTATGAGGGGCTCTGGAGGCTGGGGTTGGGGAGGAGACCTACTTTTTACTCTTGTATCTTTTACATTTTCTGCTATGTGCACATATTTCTTATTTCAAAGACATGTTAATTTTTAAGTTGAGAGCAGAAAGGGAAATTCTCCAACAATGAGGAAAAAGCAGATACTGAGAAAATGAAGCTTCAGCACAAACAACAGTCTGGGACATACCAAGAGCATTGGTTGAAGGGCACCGTTTGCTCTTAAAGGCTCTGGGGCTTCCTGAAGAGGCACTGCAGACGTCTGGGTGGATTTTCAGAGCTCCTGCAACTCCGCGGCTGGTTTGTGCTCCTGGTGAGGAGCCCGGGCCTGGAGAGATGAAGGCATTGGCCCCAGGTGACAGGAAATAGTAGAGTCAGGAGCTCATCCTGGACCTCTCTGGTTCCGTCTAGCCCACGTCCCACCCGGTGTGCTGTTAGAAAACAACATTCAGCTTCCAGCATACAAAAATATTTTTTCATTTACTTTGTGGCATAATGTTTGTTTCTCTTTAGCTTTAAAAACAAAATGCCAAAAATAAAGTCAATTGGATTGCTCAGTAAGTTTTTAAAAGTCAAATTGATATATTAAGAAATATGTTGTAAGAACACTGAGGTTTATTGAAGTTTAAGGTACACATCACTCATTTCTGATGAAACCCCAGAGATAAACACCTACCAGTAGAGTACTCTGAATATTTTTTAACGGCTTATGTTTTCCAAATTTTGGTAGTCGTCTAAAGATAACTTTTCTCTAGGTTATGAATAATGTGCAGTAATTTATTTTTAGGCCTTATTTGTTACTTTTTTCTTTAACTCCTTTCCTCTGACAATTTAAGAAACTACACCTAAATTTATTTTACACTAAACAACTCTGTGGATAGCTGTAGTCAGGAGGTAAAGGACAAGGAGTGTCCTTTGCTTTTTTTGTTTTCTGCTGCCATCACAGATACCACAGATGGGGTAATTTGTAAAGAGTACAAGTTGGCCAGGCACGGTGGCTCATGCCTGTAATCCCAGCACTTTGGGAGGCCGAGGTGGGTGGATCACTTGAGGTCAGGAGTTCAAGACTAGCCTGACCAGTGTGGAGAAACCCCATCTCTACTAAAAATACAAAATTAGCCTAGCATGGTGGCACACACCTGTAATCCCAGCTGCTCAGGAGGCTGAGGCAGGAGAATCACTTGAACCAGGGAGGCGGAGGTTGCAGTGGGCTGAGATTGTGCCATTGCACTCCAGCCTGGGAAACGAGCGAAACTGTCTCAAAAAAAGAAAAGAAAAAAAAAAGTACAAGTGTATTTGACTCATGGCTCCGGAGGCTGGAAAGCCCAACAGCCCAAGGGTGTGGTGCTGGCATCTGGTGAGAGTCCTCCCACGCTAGAAGGTGGAAGCAAGTGACAGAGAGGGAAGGGCAGAACTCATCCTTTTACCAGGAACCTCTCCTCAGATGGCAGAGCCCTCCTGACGCAATCACCTCTTCAAGGCCCCACCTCCCACCCTGTTACCACGGCAGTTGTTTTTTTTTTGTTTTTTTTTGTTTTTTTTTTTTTGAGACGGAGTCTCGCTGTGTCGCCCAGGCTGGAGTGCAGTGGCCGGATCTCAGCTCACTGCAAGCTCCGCCTCCCGGGTTTTTACGCCATTCTCCTGCCTCAGCCTCCCGAGTAGCCAGGACTACAGGCGCCCGCCACCTCGCCCGGCTAGTTTTTTGTATTTTTTTAGTAGAGACGGGGTTTCACTGTGTTAGCCAGGATGGTCTCGAACTCCTGACCTCGTGATCCGCCCGTCTCGGCCTCCCAAAGTGCTGGGATTACAGGCTTGAGCCACCGCGCCCGGCCGGCAGTTGGGTTTTTAACACATGAACTCTTGGGGGGACACAAACCATAGCAGAGAGTAAAGGAGAGTAGGGAGAACAGGGGACAGGAGATCAAGTGACTTTCAGATAGACACAGCAGGTCACCAGCGGCATTTGAAGAGGCCATGAGACCCTCCCCAGCAGCCCAGTGCAGGTACCCCGGCTGAAGGAAGCCGGTCTTTTCCTGTGGAGAACCCAAGTTACCAGAACTTTCAGCAGATGACATTTGGGAAGAGGGAAAATCAGAAGAAAATAAATTCCCTTCAGGGATTTCATTTGAAAAGCGCCACCTTGGGATACAGATGTGTAATAGCCAGGGACTGGAAGTCACCTGAACGACCCCCGATAGGCAGCTAGTCAGATAAAATACTATACAGCTGTGAAGACTGGCGGCTCTCAGTGTACCTAAGGACATCCCCTACTTCCTACGTGTGCCCAAGTTCAGCTTCCAGTTATCTGTGGGCAGTTCAGCAACGGCCCATTCACTGTGACCCTCATGCTCTGGTAAGTCCATCATCTGGTATTTAGCAATGCTGTATTTTAGCAATGTTGTCATCAAGAAAGGCTGGATTTATAAAAAGGATATTTTTACTTACCCCTCCTCTAACGCTTACGTTTAGCTAACCCAAACATCCTGTTTCCCGAGTGGGCTGTCCATTAATTATTCCATTTGACTGATACTGAAACCCAGGGTCACGTTCATTCATCAAATATTGCCTGGGGGCTGGTGGGCAGGCCCCCCGGAATACAGCCAGGAACCACAGACCCTGACACTCCTCCTGCAGTCACAAGGTACTGTTCGCATCACTTTCTCTCCATCAAATCTTTTTAAAAAAATTTATCAAAGGGGTTATAACGTTAGAGAAAGCTAGAGAGCTTAGGAGTATAATGTTAGGGAAGACTATCTTCACTACAGCTATCCTTCTTTTTAAGATTCCAGGCCGGGAATCTTAAAAATGGCTCATGCCTGTAATCCCAGCACTTTGGGAGGCCGAGGCGGGTGGATCATCGAGGTCAGGAGTTCAAGACCAGCCTGACCAACAAGGTGAAACCTCTTCTCTACTAAAAATAGAAAATTGGCCAGGCGTGGTGGCAGGTGCCTGTAATCCCAGCTACTCAGGAGGCTGAGGAAGGAGAATTGCTTGAATCCCGAAGGCGGGGGTTGCGGTGAGCTGAGATCGCGCCATTGCACTCCAGCCTGGGCGGCAGAGCAAAACGAGCTCTCAAAAACAAAAACTCCCATTTATCCTCTACCCCTTTAACAAATGCACGCCTGTCTTTAATGCACTTTCAAATGTGTGTGCCGACCCTAAAAAAACAAAACAAAACAAAACAAAAAACCCCACCCCGCAGGCTTAGACCCCCGTGGTAGGCGCGTCCCCACGGTCCTGGGCACTGGCCCGCGAAGCTGTCTGCAGCGGCGTCTGTGGCCGACAGGGGGCAGCACCGCGCCGGCGTCCCCGCCCCGCGCACCGGCTCCCGGGCCCGCCCACCGCGTGGTCTCCGGAATTCGGCGATGGGAGGTGCTTTTCTTTCTTACCTTTCTTTTCTCTTTCTCACCTTTCTTTTCTCTTTCTCACCTTCCTTCCTAACTTCCTTCCTTCCTCCCTCCTTCCCTCCCTCTTTTTTATAACGTTTTTCCTTGGGTCCCTGCTTCCAAACTGGGGGTTATTTTCTAAGGTCTTGAAGCAAACCAAGCCTCGCCTTCACGGATATCTGCACACACTACATGAGCGCAGGTGCAGCGTCCTTTCGCCGCCGTCCTCTAATGATAACGCTTTGTTGAGAAAACGGGGGCGTGAGAAATGGACAGGAAGAGTGAAGGAGAGGGGGCTCTGCTGCCTGGCTGGGAAAGTCTCAGTCACATCCTGTGAGACGGCCGGCGGGGCATTGTTCATCCTCATTCATTCTTGGAGAAAAAGAGACATTCGTTGCTTAAAGCAACTTATTTAAGAAATATTGGTATTTTCCCCCTAAAATGTTTGTGTGCATAAATGACCTTGAATTGGCCAAGGCACAGCACAGACCCCGCTACTCCCCCCTTGCCCCAGCTTCTTAAAATACAGCAGGCTCTACTGCACCTATCACGGTTTCAAAGGGTAAAAATAAAAGCATTGTCAGGAGCATTGTCATGGGATTAAAGTCTCTCGTTCTGAAAATAGGTATGTTCGTTTTGCTTTGATATTTTCCCCTTACTGCCTGGGTATTACTATAGCATTCTTAGAGTAACCAGGGATGATGATAATATTTCATTCCATCAGCGCCTCTGGCAATGCTCCTCACCTGAATAAAATGCGTGTGCCCTAATGCCAACAGAATGATTTGGGCAAACTCAGGAAGTTCCGCACATGCCATGAAGTGAAGTTCTTTATGCTGTCTGTCTTCCAGAAGTGACACATGAAAAACTGGCAGTGAGCGCACTGCTCACTAAATTAATAAGAGGCCAAAGAGAAAAGAATCTGCCAGAAACTCTTCCAGAATTAGAGTCCAGACTCATGTTGTGATAGCGATTATTCCTCATAACCAGTGTTGTGGCCACAACTGACTCACTGGCGGTCGGGTGGGCTCCCACCTTGGTGCACACAGGCGCCTGCCCCAAGGACAGACACTTCAAAGATGGCTCTGAAGCCAGATTCTGCAGCTTCCCCCGGGCGGATAGCTGAGCCAGCCCGTGGGCATGAGTCGTGTTTTCCCTTTGAAGAGATGTTTCCCAGCTGCAATGAATGTGTGGCATTTGCCATGACAAAAGAATAAAACCCTTCAAGAAATGTGGGTTCTCATTCTCATTTCTTTTTCTCCCTTTTCCTCTGTAAAACTTTTTTTTCTGAATTATCTTCCAAATTATTTTCCAAAGCATTAGTCTTTCTCTCCTCCTCCGCTACCTCCCAGATGAACAACTTTCCCCAGAATAAATGGATTTCCTGGTTGTAGCTTCACCATTTACCAAGCACCTGGCTGGTTGCTAAATAGCCACAAACCACAGCACCGCGTCTGTTATTACTATGAGGCTTAGGCAGCTTGACTCTGTGGGGCAGTGCAGGCGGCTGGGCTAACCCAGGAGAGCTGGAAGACTTTGGAGAAGTCCGCTACTCTGTTGGTGCCTCAGTTTCCTCATGAGTGACAGGAGAGGGTGGGCAGGCTAAGCCTTCTTGCTCCTAATAGCCCAGAGCCGGTCAGTTGGCAGAGGAGCAGGGTTCATTCTGGAGCCCTGACATTGATGTTAAGTTCAGGATCGAACCAAAGTCAACCTCAGTCCCCAGATAGGGCAGGACTGACCGCTAGTTCTCCTTGGCCTGGGGAAGCCAGTGGGGATGAGTGCCCTGGGCAGACCTCATTGCTATCCCAGGCTGATTTTTCCATGTCCTCTTTCATGAGAAATGCACGACTGATGTTTTCTTGTAGGGGCCAGAAAAGCATTTTTCAGAGCTTCTTGGCAGCACATATCGAAGATCCTTGGCTCCCTGGGGCCTTAGCGCATGGAAGGAGGGTGGAGCTGATGGGTCTGCTGGCCACAGCTTGGCAACAGGGAAGCTGTTTGTGGTCTCCAGTTACTCCCTGGCTGGCCAACAGAGCCCTACTATACCCAGCCCTGGCCCCACAGCCGGCCTGGCTGCACACAGTGCTTCCAACGTGGCGGTCCTGCCCCTTCCTTCCCCTGTGGTCTCAAAACCGTTCCCCCTCCCAGCTGCTGGGCCTGTTCCAAAGGGAAAATGAGAGATTGGAAGGCTAACACAAACCTGTCTTCGTGAGTCATTACTTCTCTTAAACACAGAGACCAATTGGCCTATACCAGGGCTGTCTATTAGAGTTATCTGGGGAGCTTTTAAAAAATACCAACTGGGGCTCCACTCTAGAGCAACTGATTCAGAATCTCTGGGGGCCGGGGGGGACACTGATTACTATTTTTTATAAGCTCATTTGTGTGCCTCCAGGGAAGCCATCCCATTGGCAACACCGATTGCTTACTGGGTTAATAATGACCTTATGTACTCGTTGGAGGAAATGTAGAAAAAGTCCTGGGCCGGTATGGTCTTGAAATTCACACCCACTTGGGAAAATGCCATCATCCAATTGTTTGCCATCAGCTGCAAATCGATAGATCCGAGGTTAGCCAATGGCCAGCTCGCCTCTAGGGATAGCGCTTATGTAGTTGACTGTGCAGCCAGAAATGGGTTTCTGCTGATTCATTTGAACCAGTGACTCCCCAGCTTAAATGAGTGAAACAGATCACTTGGACAGCTTGTTAGTGTGGAGAGCTTCCGACTCCTTGGGTGTAGTGTTAAGTCTGAGAATTTGCATTAAATTTTTTTTTAACTTAAAAGTTTTGGAGATATAGATATATCTATACATCTTTTTTTGTTTTTATTTTTTTGAGACAGAGTTATACTCTGTCACCCAGACTGGAGTGCAGTGGCGTGATCATGGATCACTGCGGCCTCGACCTCCCAGGCTCAAGCAATCCTCCCACCTCAGCCTAAGGAGCTAGGACTACAGGCGTGCACGACCATGCCTGGCTCATTTGTATTCTTTTAAATATTTTTTGTAGAGATGGAGTCTCACCGTTGCCCAGGCTGGTCTTGAACTCCTGAGCTCAAGAGGCCTCCCAAAGTGCTGCGATTACAGGCATGAGCCACCGCACCTTGCCAGAACCTACATTTTTAACAAGAGTCCAACATAGGCTTCATGCAGGTGGTCTGAAAACCACGTTTTAGAAATCTTGTTTGTGCCGCCGCCTTATCTCTTGCAAAGGTTAGTGTTTTTCAGAGGACTCTCAGCTCTTGGAGAGGGATGCTACATGTCCCTCAGTGTCCCCAAAGGACAGCGCATGTCTTGGTATTACCATGGTTGTATAACGTCTTGAGATCTTCTGGTGTGAGTCTGCCCCCTCATTCTTTTTCAAAATTGTCTTGAGTATTCTTGGCCCTTTTCATCTCTCTCTATGAATTTTAGGATCAGCTTGCCAAGTTCTCAGAGCAATCTTTCTGGGATTTGGTTAGAATTGCACTGACTTTATAGATTAATTGGAATTTTCCAAGACCTTAGAGACTCAATGTATTGCCAGTGTCTTTTCTAAGCATAAAACATTGGTGAAAATGTCACATTATCAGTCCCACCGTCAGGAAATTGGGGGAAGTGCTCATCAAATCCATCTCCTTCACTTTGCAAAGAATCAGGCAAGGTGGAGGTCTCTGCCCAAGGTTACTGGTAGTGACTAAGTTGGGCTACAGTTTTAGGTCCCAGACTCTTCATGACTCCATCCTCCCTTTTTAAGAGAGTCTGCTGGGTTGAACTCACTGACCTTCAGATGTGGCGAGCCATGCTACCGAGGCAGGCTGTCTCCACGGACACATTTAGGTGCTTGTGGGTTCCAGCCAGGATTGGAGAAGGCATTGCCCCCACTTTGTTCCTGGGCTGGGGTCTTTTGACTGCTGTGAGATAAACAGTCATCCTGAGCCCCTGCTGCTCTGAAACCATTTCATGTTCTGCAAGGTGGGAGGGTGAGCCACATCAAGGCACGTGTGCCAACCAGTGCCCCAGCGATCCTCCTTGGGCATCGGTTAGAGGACACGTCAGGTGGCCCGATCCTCCCTCGGAATGTGTTCATTGTTTTCTGAGCTCCGGAGCCGCTTCAAATTGTTTCCTACCACGTCCGGTCCCAGGGGCAGAGCTCTTTTTCTGTCTCTGCTGTCACTTACATTCCTCTCCCAGCTCGGTTTCCATCACCTCTAATCATCCCTGGAGGACTTGTCCTTTGTTCCTGGATTAGGCCAGGCCACCTGTCACTCTCTCAAGCCAAGCTTCCCACGTGGCCAGGGACACTTCAGAGATCCCATCAGAGGGAAAAACCTGATGTGTTTCAAGCGTGCCCCGGTGCCAAGCTTCCGCAGAGCAGCACGCAGAAAATGTGAAGACAAAAGAATGACTGCCCACAGGAGGCGCGGCACAGGGCAGAACTCTGCTCGGTTGCTTATCCATGTTTGGTAAGAGAAAAGGCTCCCGTTGCAGTTTCTTGCTGTTTCTTTTTGGTGGCAGCTTTCCTTAACCAAAAAGCACACCTAGCTGTTGGTGTCCCCAGACCCCAGGCAGGAGGCTGGGGTGAGGGACTTCAACTCTCTGTCTGTGCCAGCGAGGGCCCCAGGCTTCTCTCATGACCTCTTTCCCAGGCCCCCGCTGGGTCCTTCCAAAGGTGCAGGCCTTGTCTCTCTGCTTTTCTGGGACTGCAGGCCTCATGCCCCCACACCCTGGGCAGCAGGGCATGGTAGATGCATGGCACCCCCCTTAGTGGCACCTTCCCATTGTGAGAGAACAGCCTGAAACCCGCCCCTGTTTATACCTCTGATCTCCCACGGCCCAGGCAGCCATCGGGGGAGGTGTCTTGTCAGAGGCCTTAGTCCAGAGGCATCCCAGCTGTGGCGGCAATTTCAGTCCCAAGTCCACTGGAGGGCTGCGCTGTATATTTTTAGGCGGATGAAACTCTGACCCTCACCGCATCCAAGCGACTGTCAGTTATCACCTACAAAACTACCGGGGGTGATGCCTGAGTGACAGTTGTTCATGAAGAACCCAAACGATGGTGAAATATGAGCAGTTACCTACATACCGAGGGCACGGAAAGACCATTCCCAGGTGACGAGAACTCAGAGGGCCAGGCAATGCCCTCAGATCAAACTCACCCCACCGGTGAAGAGACTGAGTCCCCAGAGAAATGCCCTGACCCGCCCGCCTTTGGTTTTCCTGCGGCACATCCTCTATGCTGTTCTGACAGCCTTTCCAAACCCACATCTCACGTGTGTGCAGCTGCCCAGTGCCCTTCATGAGTTTCCAGGAGCAAGATCACATCCAGACTAACTGCTGTGGTCTTCGGGCCCCTGTGCACCTCCGAAATAGCTCACCACGGCTCCAGCCTGTTGCATGCCATGTGCGTGTGAGTACACACACACCTGTCCATACTTACACACACGCCCATGCTCACGCACACCTGCCCATACTTACACACCCGCCCACGCTCACACACCCACACACACCTGCCCACACTCACACCTGCCCACTCTCAGATGCCCATGCTCACCCACCTGCCCACTCACACACCCACACACATATGCCCACGCTAACACCCACACACACCTGCCAATGCTCACACACACGCCCACGCTCACACATCTGCCCCCCACACCTGCCCACACTCACACAACTGCCCATGCTCACACCTGCCCATGCTCGCACACCTCCCCACACTCACCCACACTTGCCCACGATCACACACCTGTCCACACTAACACATGCCTGCCCACGCTCACAGATGCCCACGCTCACACACTTACACATGCCCATGCTCACACCTGCCCATGCTCACACACACCTGCCCACACACACCTGCCCACACTTAACACCTGCCCACACTCACAGATGCCCACACTCACCCACACACACCTACCCACACACCCACACACACCTTCCTACACCCACACACCTGCCCCCACACACCCACACACACCTGCCCACACTGACACACCCACACACACACCAGCCCATTCTCATACACATGCCCGTGCTCACACACCTGCCCACACACCTGCCCATGCTCACAGCTTCCCACACTCACACCTGCCCACACCCACCTACCCACGCTCACACACACCTGCCCACACACCCACACACCTGTCACATTCACACACATGCTCATACTCGTGTTCACAAATTTCTGTGATTGTCCCATACATGATTTTCTCTATTTTCTAATACTTCATTTTGAAATCATTTCAAACTAATACAACTGTTGTGAAATTAGGACGAGTTCCCATATACTGTTTACCTGGGTTCCCCAAATGTCAGCATCATCACTCAGCAAAATGCTCAAGATCAGGAAATGAACAGACATGACACTGTTATCTGCCCCGCAGGCCTTCTTTAGGGGGTCCACAAATGCCCCTTTCTGCCCTGGGATCCAACCTCTAGTGGCCACTGGTTTTGTGGAATGTCCCTGAGTCTGGGTTGCATGTGTTTGATAACTGATTGTGCTGGTGGTGATACTGGGAGTGGAAGCGGCTGGCTTCATGTCGCTGTGCCAGGATGGCAGGTGTGGGCCCAGCCAGGACACCCCCAGCTTGTGTTCCTCTACTCGGGGCTCTCAAGTGTAGGTTCCCTCCCTCTTGTTTTTCTCCCGGAACAACACGGGACATATCAAGTTTCCTACATTCTGTCCTTTGTTGGTCACGTCCTCATAGTGTCATTTCTCTCTATTTCTGGTAGCTTGGCTCCATCAGGTTCAAGTTCAGGTTTGACCCAGCCCCCTCAAGCCTCTCCCCTTCATGGACCGAGGATGCACCCAGTCTTCACCATCAGCCTTCTCCCTGGGAAGCTGGTGTACTCTGCTCTCCTCTGCCTCTATTTGTTCTCCCTCCATGTGCCCCCCGAGATTATCTTATTTAACCACCATCTATCAATGGACAACTTAAAACTCTGCCTTTAGCCAAGAGCTCCCTCTGGGGCTCCAGACCATCTTCCACCCCATAGTCTGAGGGATCTTTCTAAAATTCCATCTGAGGGGCACTCTTTCTCCTTGTACTTCCTGGTGGTGATTGTCCCTTGACCCTGTGCTTTGACCTCTGCCTGCCATGCCCTTCTCCCTTCTTCACCTGGATAAATCCCCCAGGAGCCACCGGTGGCCATGGGCGGAGTGAGCGCACTCTGTGTTCACCTACATGTTTATCTCCAGAGAGTGAATCCTTGGGTACACGTTTCATCTCTAGCCCCATTGCCTGAAAGAACACTCAGATACTTGTTAGATAAATGCTGAAAGTGATTGGAGATATTACAAATCCTAACTATTTAGGATTTCCTTTTCCTTCTAACATTAAGTCAGGGTCTTATACCGACCTCAGGGTGTAAGAACAGGAAGCTTGGCCGGATGTGGTGGCTCATGCCTATAATCCCAGCACTTTGGGAGGCCGAAGTGGGTGGATCAACTGAGGTCGGGAGTTCAAGACCAGCCTGACCAGCTTGGAGAAACCCCATCTGTACTAAAAATACAAAATTAGCCGGGCATGGTGGCACATGCCTATAATCTCAGCTACTTGGGAGGCCGAGGCAGGAGAATCGCTTGAACCTGGGAGGCGGAGGTTGTGGTGAGCCGAGATTGCGCCATTGCACTCCAGCCTGGGCAACAAAAGCGAAACTCCATCTCAAAAAACAAAACAAAAAAAGAATAGGAAGCTGATAGGGCCCAGGGTCAGCTTCGCCTGCTTCCTGGCTCCGGAGCTCCTCCTCTAGAAGGCGCTGTGACAGGCACATCAGGGCACCAAGAGAAATCACAACTCAGTCCTTACCCTTCCTGAGCAGGGCAGACTAGGATTGTGTGGTGTTCACAGGTTATGAACACATGGAGAAGGAAGGAGTTGAATTTGAGGACATCTGAAAACTCTTAAGATAATGAATTGGACCTTAAAATATAGGAAGACTTCATGGAGTTGACAGTGGCTTGGAGAAGGCGGCATCTTGACTGTGGGGCCTGTAAGGGGCCTTCCACTTTGAGGTGCCTGGAATGTGGGATGCCAGAGGGAGAGGATGGCTTCATCCATCCTGGTGTGGGTCACGCTGTTGTGCCTTAGAGGCCTCCAGCTACAGAACTGAAGAAACAGCAGCCATGAGGAGCTGAAAAAGAATTTCTTCCAGCCTGGGGAACACAGTGAGGCTCCCTCTCTACAAAAACTAGAAAAAAAAAATTAGCTGGACATGGTAGTGTGCGCCTGTAGTCGCAGCTACTTGGGAGGCTGAGGTGGGAGGATCACTTGAGCCGGGGAGGTCAAGGCTGCAGTGAGCCATGATTATGCCACTGCACTCCAGCCTGGGTGACAGGTCTCACTCTGACCCAGGCTGGAGTGCAGTGGTATGAGACCTGTGAAAAACATTCTGCAACTATTTGGGTGTATGTTGGAGGGAAGCATGAATAAATGAAGTCAGATTGTGTTTTGTGTTTTTGCTTCAGAGACAACTTGTGCATTTTGCAGGCGGTCCCCACTGCCCTCTCCAATGCCTTCACCTGGGCTCCCACCTCTGGGGCTCCACTGTCAGCAAGGCCACCTGGCCAAGCTCCTGATCCTTGTGCTGCCCCATCCTCTGGTCACCCTGACTGGAAGCCTTGGACTCATTGCTGACTTTCTGTCCGACCTCATCCCCCACATTCAAACAGTGGCCTAGTGCTTGGAAATGTCCCTCTGGGGTTCCACAAGCACAAGAGGTGGCTGGGTGCAGTCCTGTGTCACCAACTTCCTCTGATGGCAGCCTGGCGGGCGGCCTTGTGCTCTTCCTACACCGTCCACTCCCCTTTCCCCCGCCGCAGACTCCCTCCTTAGGTCCTGGCACGAAGGTGGCACTGGATCCACTTCCAGTGACGACAACACACCACTCCCAGACTCGTCACCTCCCAGGCGTGCTCTAGTCCCTCAGACACAAACGGAAGAAGAGAATCCTATGCCTTCCTGAGCCCCCGACCTTCATAGACCACTGAGAGCTGGCACTGGGCACCAAATCTCCCTGATGGAGAAAGCGCTTGTCCTTCACTCCCGTGAGAGCCCTGCAGGCCTCTGGCTCCCGGCCAGTCAGCACTGTCCTCCCCCAGCCCCTCTTTTTCTAGGCCTGCCCCAAGCCTGTCCTTGAAACCCGCCCTACCTGCCCCCAGCCTAGGCCCCAAGTGGACGCGCCCCTCGGGGTCTGCAGAGCCGGCGGGAGGCAGCGGCTCCGGGGCCCTGGGCAGACAGGGCGCCTCATTCTGTTCTGGTGGCACCTGTGGGCCCGTGCAGGCCGCCTGGGTTTTATTTTTCTGCGCACATTAGTCCAGTCTCTGGAAGCAGTTTTCCGGCCTGCCTCAGGGCCGGTTAGATGCGCCGTCATTTCAAATGTAAGGAAGCGCTGGGCAGATCCGTTGTCGGCCGGCCTCGCACGCACGCGCCCGCAGGCCGAGGGCAGCACCGTCCCGAGGCCCTCCCCGGTGCCTCCAACCAGGGATCTCCGTGCGCGGCGCGGGGCTGCCCCCAGGCGTGACCTCACCCGTGCTCTCTCCCTGCAGAATCTCCTACGACCCGGCGAGGTACCCCAGGTACCTGCCCGAAGCCTACTGCCTGTGCCGGGGCTGCCTGACCGGGCTGTTCGGCGAGGAGGACGTGCGCTTCCGCAGCGCCCCGGTCTACATGCCCACCGTGGTGCTGCGCCGCACCCCCGCCTGCGCCGGCGGCCGGTCCGTCTACACCGAGGCCTACGTCACCATCCCCGTGGGCTGCACCTGCGTCCCCGAGCCGGAGAAGGACGCAGACAGCATCAACTCCAGCATCGACAAACCGGGCGCCAAGCTCCTGCTGGGCCCCAACGACGCGCCCGCTGGCCCCTGAGGCCGGTCCTGCCCCGGGAGGTCTCCCTGCCCGCGTCCCGAGGCGCCCAGGCTGGAGCGGTCTGGAGGGCTCGGTCGGCGACCTCTGAAGAGCGCGCACCGAGCAACCAAGCGCGAGCATCGGCGCCGCCTTTACACGGAGACTCCTCTGACACGGGCATCTCTGGTTGCTCTTAGCCACAGGCAAGCAGGGTGGCTGGAAGCTTATGGGAGACGACCCGGCACGGCCACCTGTGTGCGGCCCGCACGGAGGGTTTGGAGAAGTGCACGGAGGAGCCTCCCAGGCCGGCTGCGGCGGGTACAGGGCGTGCCTCACCGCTGGGTGCTTGCCAAAGAGATAGGGACGCATATGCTTTTTAAAGCCATCTAAAATAATAATAAGTAGAGCGACTATATACTTACTTTTAAAATCAACTGTTTTGAATAGAGGCAGAGCTATTTTATATTAGCAAATTAGAGCTACTCTGTTAACATTTCTTACTTAACATATAAACTTTTTTTTTTTTACTTCTTCTGGTCGGATTTTTTTTTTTTTTAAGCATAATTGGAATCCTTGGATAAATTTTTTAGCTGGCACACTCTGGCCTGGGTCTCTGAATCCAGCCTGTCACCGACGGCTGACTGATGAAATGGACATGTCTGATCTGATGCACTCTTCCTTCCACTGAAGGTCTTCACCGGCCTCCAGGTGGACAAAGGGATGCACAGGCGGCTCGCATGCCCCAGGGCCAGCTAAGAGTTCCAGAGATCTCAGAGTTGGTTTTATGAGTCATGAGTACAGAAACAGTCTTAAACTTGTACAATTTTTTTTTCCCTTTTGAAAGCCCCTGGGGCCAATTTGTGGTTAAGAGGTGGTGAGATAAGAAGTGGAATGTGACATCTTTGCCAGTTGTCAGGAAGAATCCAAGCAGGTATTGGCTTAGTTGTAAGAGCTTTAGGATCAGGCCGAATATGAGGACAAGGTGGACCACGTTAGAATCTGCAGGGATCACTCTGGAGGCTTCTGTTTCTACATTCTGCCACGAGAGCTAGGTCCTTGCTCTTTTCTTTAGATTGAAAGTCTGTCTCTGAACACAATTATTTGTAAAAGGTAGAAGTTCTTTTTAAGTCATTAAAAGAGTCTTGCTAAAGGATACACTGGCTGTGTGTATTTCTCTCAATTCTGCTTGATGGGCCAGACTAATTGTTAGAGGAAATCATGTGTTACCTAAGGTCTTCGCTTTATCTTGAGGTTTAAATTCATAGAGATTTGATTTGGTCTTAGAAAGATCCACCAGTCAGGTAAGGCCAATGTCTTGGATCTTTGTGACACCCCCAAAACCAGGAAGTGTCCTTTATTCACATGCGTTTCACTCCCAAACTTCAGCTACCACAGAAAGACTAACTGGCAGCCTTAGTCTGATCCAGATGGATGGGTCGCTCAGAGACTTCCAGCTCCCACTAGAATTGACAGAAATTGTGCATGAAAGACACATCACTGAGCAAATCCACACTTTTGTCCAAATACAAAATTCAAACTGGAAAGCAGCAGCTATGGATAGTTCCAGACTGTACTTCCCATTCAACCTCTGGGGGAAGAACGGGATCCTCTGGTGGTGGTGTGTCTACAACACATTCCTGTCCAGCAACCAGAAGGTCCAGAGCAACAGCACAAATCCACTCAGTAAAAAGAAGTGCTTTTTTTTTTTTTTTTTTTTTTTTTTTGAGTCAGAGACTCTCTCTGTTGCCCAGGCTGGAGTGCAGTGGCGCAATCTCAGCTCACTGCAAGCTCCACCTCCCAGGTTCACGCCATTCTCCTGCCTCAGCCTCCCGAGTAGCTGGGGCTACAGGTGCCGCCACCATGCCCGGCTAATTTTTTGTATTTTTAGTAGAGACGGGGTTTCATTGTGTTAGGATGGTCTCAATCTCCTGACCTCGTGATCCGCCTGCCTCGGTCTCCCAAAGTGCTGGGATTACAGGCATGAGCCACCACGCCTGGCCCAGAACTGCCTTTTAAAGCAGCGACTTAGGTGTTTTTTCCATTATCACTGCTGTCGTGTAACACTTTCCAGGTCACTCTTCAAATATAAATAGTGCAAGCCTTGGAGGAAGGGCACCCAAGGAGAGGAAACTCTCTGCGTGGGGAAAATGTCATGATTTTATTCACTGCATTAATTATTCGTTTACCCTCCGCTTGCTAAAAGGTAGCACATTCCCAACAGGAGAAATGAGCTTTCCATTTGAAGATCGAGAAAGGCAGCCTCTGTGTTTTTTCTCTGTACTATACATTCATCCACTTAGTGACCATCTACTGGGCACCTGCCTGGTTCCAGTCACTAGCTCCTGCAAGGCGGTGGTGAGCAAGACAATCTCCCTCGTCCACTAAAATGATGAAACCACAAAGCTGCTCAAGCACCTCGCGCCTGGGTGCCACTCTATGAACCTGCTCCCTTCGCCCCACTACGCTTCATTTTCCTTCCGTGTGAAATGAGGTCACAGCGCCCACCCTGTGAGGACTCAACACTGTTAGCAAAGTACCTGGCACAGTGCCTGGCACACATGAACACATGTGTGGACATGGACGCATCATTGCAGTCATTTATAAGCCACACTGAAAATAAACATCAAGCTAAGCCTTCTCCATGTTATGTCGCTTTAGGAGGCATCTGTCACTTACAAGTGACAGATTGTAAGTGACAGTCTGTACACTTTTTTTGTACAAAAGATAAGTTTAAAATGAAATCACTGGGTCGGGTGCTTCAATACAGGGTGGCTTACACCTATAACCCCAGCACTTTGGGAGGCTGAGGTAGGTGGATCACCTGTGGTCAGGAGTTGGAGACCAGCCTGACCAGCATGGTGAAACCCCATCTCTACTAAAAATACAAAAAAATTAGCTGGACATGGTGGTGCGCAACTGTAATCCCAGCTACTCAGGAGGCTGAGGCAGGAGAATCACTTGAACCTAGGAGGCGGAGGTTGTGGTGAGCCAAGATCACGCCATTGCACTGCAGCCTGGAAAACAAGAGTGAAACTCCATCTCAATTAAAAAAAAAAAAAAAAAGGCTGGATGCGGTGGCTCACACCTGTAATCCCAGCACTTTGGGAGGCCAAGGCGGGGGGATCACGAGGTCAAGAGTTCAAGACCAGCCTGGCCAAGATGGTGAAACCCTGTCTCTACTAAAAATACAAAAATTAGCTGGCACGGTGCTGGGTGCCTGTAGTCCCAGCTACTCAGGAGGCTGAGACAGGAGACTTGCTTGAACCAGGGAGGCAGAGGTTGCAGTGAGCTGAGATCGTGGCACTGCACTCCAGTCTGGGTGACAGAGCAAGATTCTGTCTCAAAACAAAACAAGCAAACAAACAAACAAACAAAAAAACCTGACAAAATAATAAAGAAATAAAACAAAGTGTAGAACTTTAACTGGGCAGCAGCTTTTAAATATAATATGTTGAAATTAGAGGTGGTGGCTAAGCTTGGGAAGGTACTGTTTCAAAACAAGATCTTTTTGGGACAAAATTTTTTTCTCTTGCTAAAACTGAAGGGTTTTTTTTGGTGGGGGGTTGTTGCAGAGATGGGAGGTTGGTATTGTGTTTTATCAAACAAATAAGGAAGTTTACTGGCTAGATAAATTGTGCCAGCCAAAGTTCAGTGACATCTCCCTCCCTACTCCCAGATCCACTTGATTTATTTCACACATTTCCCTCCATGCCTTTCATTCCCAGGATTTGTGGGGGGGGCAACACATGATATTGCACATTTCAGAGCTTCTTCCCCTCCTCCCAGAAAAGTGCATGTTTCCTTCACATGAATTCTACCTGGAGGATTCTGTGGCAGCCTTTGGAATGGAGGTGCTTTGCTGGTTCCTGAAGATCGTTTCCAAGTGACAGTATTTCAATTATATACTTGTTCTACAAAAATGGAATCATTTGGGAACAGAAATCCAAAAACACTCTGCAAATACCAACAGTTCCACAGTCAGGGGCCAGTTATCTCATTATGTCTTACCGCATCTCTTCCAGCAGGGCAAAGGGGGGAAATGGTCATTTTTAGTAACTGGTGCCAGCTCTGATTTTAGGAAGGAATGAAAGGAGGAGTACAGAAGCCCCATCTGAAATGTGGTCTTCAAGTTCCCACTGCCTTTCATCTGTTCTTGCCGTTCAGGCCCTCATCACCCCAGACACACATCTGAAGAGTTTCTGAGAAGTGCTGGAATTTTGTTAGCAAAACAGAAATTATTCTTCTACCCTTCCCACGAATCAGGAAGGACTTAAAAAGATGTGGATTAAAAACATTCCTTTTAACCTCTGCAGTGCTTTGCTAAGGTACAGGCGGTGAGGGAGCCTTGGGGATTCCAGATGGCATGACAACTGTGGGCATCACCCAGCCCAACGCCTCCCACCTAATTAACCGCCCAAAGGAACATACCAGGCCTAATGAGTTTTTTTAAATATAAGGTTGCAGAGGTATAGATGGCCTTTTATGAAACCTAGAAGTGGATTATATATGAACACAGATTTGCTAAAATCAAAATCACACCAGGGTCCAAAGCCATGAAACATGTTGGCTGCTTATTAAACAAAAAATGCTGTCACTTCATTTCATAAGCCTCCTAACTTACAATGTTTGTACATTTTTTGATAGGAATCCAACTTTGTCCCTTCTCTCCCTCACCTCCTGTGAAAAAATAAGGTTTCTCTTCAACTAAACGCTGGATTTATAGGACAACTACAATTCTGTTATTTCTAGACTACTACTCTCCCACAGTTCCTAAGTTAAACATTGCATTTCTGTACATAGTTTGTTACTACAATGTAACAAATTACACACAGAGCAAACTACATATGGAAATAATAAGGTAGGGGTTATTTTTTAAAGAACACTTATTGAATACTTAACAAAGGCCAGGTGCCTGTACAGTGATAAAAATACCAATGTCTCATAAAAAGAGTGATTTTTTTTTTGAGATCGAGTTTTGTTCGTCACCCAGGCTGGAGTGCAATGGCACCATCTCAGCTCACTGCAACCTCTGCCTCCGAGGTTCAAGTGATTCTCCTGCCTCAGCCTCCTGAATAGATGGGATTACAGGCGCCCGCCACCATGCCCAACTAATTTTTGTGTTTTTAGTAGAGACGGGGTTTCATCATGTTGACCAGGCTGGTCTTTAACTCCTGACCTCAGGTAATACACCTGCCTCGGCCTCCCAGAGTGCTGGGATTTCAGGTGTGAGCCACCACACTGAAAAGAGTGATTTTTAAAGTAAATTAAATGTTGTCCAGAAGTCGGGCAGCTGAGGGCTAAGCAGCAGCAAAAAAGACCAGGCCTGTCCTCCAGGCTTCCCTGACCCAGGCCTCCTCTCTGGCTTGGTCACGACAGATTGGGTTTTGCTCTAGTGGGTAATAAGCCCATGGTTCTATGACACAGGCTCATTCCTGGTTCTCCTCGCATCCCTGGCAGGTGGGCGGTGGCCCTGCTCCACTCACAGCCAGAGGCTGGAAATGTCACATCACTTCCTTTCACATTTTGGGGTTTTTTTGTTTTTGTTTTTGAGACAGGGTCTGGCTCTGTCATTCAGGCTGGAGTGCAGTAGTGCATCACGGTTCACGGCAGCCTCGCCCTCTGGGGCTCAGGTGATCCTCCCACCTCAGCCTCTCAAGTGGCTGGGACTACAGAAGTGTGCCACCATGCCCAGCTAATTTTTTAATTTTTTTTTATTTTTGGTAGAGACAAGGTTTCACCATGTTGCCCAGGCTGGTCTCGAACTCTTGGACTCAACTGATCCGCCTTCCTTGGCCTCCCAAAGTGCTGGGATTACAGGCACGAGCCACAGCAGCCACAGCACCCGGCCATCTTTCACATTTTGTTGGCCAAAGCAAGTCTTATCAGGTGGGGAAGTATAATCCTTTCCCAGAAAGAGGGCATTAATTTTTTGGAAAGTTTTTATTTTGAAATGATTGTAGATTCCCAGGAAATTGCAAAAATATACTGATAGGTCTCATGCCCTACACCGAGTTTACCTAATGGTAACATCTTACATAATTATAGTGCAGTGTCACAATCAGAAAATGGACACCGGCTCAACCCACAGACCCCATTCCAAGTTCAACAGTTTCACACGAGCTCATCTCTGTGTGGTTCTATGCGATGCTGCCACATGGCACGTTCATGAAGCCACCACCACAGACAAGACAAAGAACACGCCACCAGCAAGGAGAACTCCCATTTGTGGGCCACCCATCCCCTTCGCCCCATCCTGATGCTCCCCCTGCACCCACGAATCTCTCCTCCCTGGAATGTCATACCTAGAATCATCCAGTGTGTGGCCTGTGCGGCGCAGCTCTTCCATCAGCATCACGCCCTCGAGACCCAGCCATGCTGCGTGTTCACTTCTGATTGCTGAGACGTGCTCTGGGGTATGCACAGAGGCATATTTTCTGAACAGTTGAGAATCTAGCACTCTCGTCCCAGCTTCATTTTTTGGTCCTGGTGTTTGGTTTACAAATGGATCTTTCATTTTCTCAGGCAGTTCAGAGGGAGGGTGCTGAGTCTGAGCCATGTGGGGAGGGCACCTGGGCACCTGTCATCCCTCGCAGCCCACCTAGAACCTGGAGGAGGAGAGCTCCAAGAGGCATTCAGATGCTAGTTATTGGATTATTGCCTTTTTTCATGGAGGCAAGTCTGTGTCCTTGGAGGGCTGGGGTGGGACATGGGGGTGGGGGTCCTCACAAGCCCTAGGATGCTACCAGACTGCTCTGGCCCAAGGCAGAGGCCAAGATCCTGTCTCATTCAGGAGCCCTTGGGCAAGCCACTCATCTGTTCTGCTGTTTTGACATATGTTAAACGAGGAGAGTACATCACGCAGGTTCTAAGGTTTCTTCCAACTCGAATTCCATGAATTCAGGTTGGCAGAAGACTGAGCTCTAGGGAGGCCAGGCCCTCCCTAAGGAAACAATAATGAAGGTCATGTACTTTATTTTGAAAATCAGGCAAGGTCGGCTCCAGTTTGGGGGGAGGGGAAGAGAGTATATATTTTAAATCTACTAGGAAAATGCAAAAAGGGGAATGTGACAGGGTTCCTTCCCGTGTTATGTCACCATCTGTAATTAGATCCCACAGTCCAGCCCAGAATCATAATTCACATAACAGCGGAACTCATTTGCCAAGTTCCGGGTGTGTTTTGGAACAAACGTGCACATCTTCACTCCAAGGAGCTCTGCTGCCTGTTCTTCCATGATGGCACCTGAAGAGAACAAAGCAAATGAATCCAGAGAGTGACAGCCCAGCCGGAGCTCAGTGTGTCCTGAGCTGTGAGAGGGGCTCTAGGTGAACCACCGGTGGCAATTAGTTGACAATTCACAAGTAGGGGGAGGGAGCGAGTCTTCTTTACACTCCGTTTCACCTTCTCCAATATTTTTGCAATTTAATATATGTGTGCAAAACACACACATATATATGCAAAGCAAAAATAATTACTAAAAACTAGCATTTCCCAACGTTGAGCCAAGACTCTTTTTCAGTAATATCCAATCTTGCAAACACAGGTGCGAATGTATTCCCACTCCCTTTTGCCACCTCCTCCCAATTTCTCCCTGCCCTGGGCCCACCGCACACAGCCAGCTACCCTGTGACATCCCCGCAGGAGGTGGCATCCACAGCCCTGACTCCTCTCCTCTTTTCTCCTCCACACTCGAACACAGCAAGCTCTCTCAACTTCATCTTCAAAGTATTTCTTTGACGCCACCGCCCTCCCTGGGGTGCAGCAACAGCCCGCGGTGCCAAGGTTCACGCGCCCCAAAACCTCGGTCAAGTTAAAGCGAACGTCTTACGTCTTCAGACAATTTGCGTCCCGTCGCCTCGGGCTTCCGAAGAAAACCCCAATGCCCACGGTCCCCTCTGTTAGGCACTGGGGGCCTCCTGCCCCGACTCTGCCCTCCCGGGCCGCTGCGGCCGTGGCTCCTGACCCCTCAGCTCCCTGGGGCAAAGTGCAGGTGCCTGGGTCTCTGTTACTCTTCTCAGGGTTAGTGCTTCCAGTCTTTAGTCTATTTTATTATTTTTTTAAAGTATCCCCTGAAACTAAAATGCACACTCCATGAGTCCAGAGCGCTGCCTGCCGGTACACAGAGCGGTACACAGAGTTCAAGGAAGCAATGAAGTGAATAAGCGCGCAGGCAACCGTGGCATCTGTGCGAACAGGGCGCCCCTCCCCACACTCCAGCTCCAGAACATCGAACAGCTCCCCGTGGCCCCACTCCCGGCCCAGCCCTGTTCCCAGCAGGGTGCCCAGGGTACAAACGCAGCCCAGAGTGACTGGGGTATAGCGTCCATAACAGCACTCAAGGGTGTGGACACCACAGGTGCCCAGAAGTAAAGAGATGGGTCAGTTGGTAAGGTTTCAGTTCTCAGATTTTTTTTTTTTTTTCTTTGAGACAGTGTTGCTCCGTGCCCAGGCTAGAGTGTAGTGGCACCATCACAGCTCACTGTAGTCTGGACCTCCAGAGATCAAGCAATCATCCCACTGAGAGGTGAAGCCAGCTGGACTTCCTGGGTCTAGTGGGGACTTGGAGAACTTTTCTGTCTAGCTAAAGGATTATAAACGCACCAATCAGCACTCTGTAAAAACACACCAATCAGCACTCTGTGTCTAGCTAAGGGATTGTAAACGCACCAATCAGCACTGTGTAAAATGGACCAATCCGCACTGTGTAAAATGGACCAATCAGCACTCTGTAAAATGGACCAATCAGCAGGATGTGGGTGGGGACAAACAAGGGAATAAAAGCTGGCCACCCCAGCCAGCAGCACAACCGGCTGTTGTCCCCTTCCATGGTATGGAAGTTTTGATTTTGCTCTTCAGAATAAAGCTTGCTGCTGCTCACTCTTTGGGTCTGCACCAACTTTAAGAGCTATAACACTCACCACGAGGGTCTGTGGCTTCATTTCTGAAATCAGTGAGAGCACCACCCCACCACGAGGAACAAACACCAGAAATGCCACTTATAAGAAGTGTAACACTCACCGCGAGGTCCACGGTTTCATTCTTGAAGTCAGTGAGACCAAGAACCCACCAGAAGGAAGACACTCCAGACACACCACCTCTATCTCCCAAATGGCTGGGAGGCCCACATAACCACACCTAATTTTTTAAATTTTTGTAGAGATGGAGTCTTGCTATGTTGCGCAGCCTGGTCTAGAATTCCTTGCCCCAAGGTTTCCTCCCACCTTGAAGTTCTCAGATTTACTCTATTGAATTTTACCGTATCTGCCTTAAGTATATCAAATCCAGCCTGGTTGCACACACCTGTAAGTCCCAGCTACTTGGGAGGCTGAGGTGGAAGGACTGCTTAGCCCAGTGGTTTGAGGTTACAGAGAGAAAAAAAAGGTATATCAATCTCACCAGTAGGAAAAATCTTCTACATTAACCCAATCTAATGTCTACTCTGTAACCTTAGGCAATTCACTTAAACTCTATAGATTCTAAATTTCTCTTTGATAAAGTGTAGAGGCTGGATAAAATACCACTACTACTGATAATGGTACGTAAAAGTAACAGCTGGCGTTCATCAAGCAGTCACCATGCATCAGACCCGGTGTTGGGTACTTTGTGTCACTTAATTCTTTAGGATCCTTAATGGCAGAGTATTATCAGTCCTAGTTTACAGGTGAGGAATCCAGGGCACAAAGAGTTAAATAACTTGTTCACAAGTCACACAGGAGGTGGTGGACTCAGGATTTCTTCTTGACCCTTAAGACCCGAATAGCCACTGTCAGTGACTTTCATGAGATATGAAATGCAGCACCTACCTGTGCACAGCAGAATCTTGCCCCGTGTCAGGTACTTGATGGTTTCTGATGTTTTTCTGAGACATTCCTCCGAAAGATAGGGAGGATCTGCTATTACGATGTCAAAACTATGTGCAGCAATTCTTTCGGGTAAGTCCAATGGATTATTGTAATCATAGAAAATAAACTCCTCTCCATACATGGCAAATCTTTTGTCATATTCAAAGATATATACAGTAAAGTTTTCTCTGCACAGCTCTCTGAGTTTCTGGTAAACACTAGGGGCACTCACACATGCGACTCTAGGAGACAAAATGAACACACTCATGAAACATCTTTAATAGAGAGATTACAGTGTTAACAACTACTTCACTAAAAAACACACAGGTCTGAGTGCTCAGATTTTCTTACAGGAAACAATGCAAACTGGTGTAATAGTCAATGTTGAGAAAAAACTTTATAGTGTCTCATTTTTGAGGAATCTGGTACTTAAAAGTCTGTAACTTATAATTTTTTTTTTTTGAGATGGAGTCTCACTCTGTTGCCAAGGCTGGAGGGAAGTGGCGTGATCTCGGCTCACTGCAACCTCTGCCTCCCGGGTTCAAGCGATTCTCCTGCTACTGCTTCCGAGTAGCTGGGATTACAAGCACGTGCCACTGCGCCTGGCTAATTTTTTTGTATTTTTAATAGAAATGGGGTTTCATCGTGTTGCTTGGCTGGTCTTGAACTCCTGACCTCAGGTGATGTGCCTGCCTCAGCTTCCCAAAGTGCTGGGATTATAGGCCTGAGCCACCGCGCCTAGCCTATAACTTATAACTTTGAGATATGAAAGACTATAGTTTTTATAGTGAAAAATGTAAAATAGCAGGAACACATTATGACAAAATTTAGATTGAAGTTAACCCAAAGCCTAAATTTACCTATTATTTTCATGCTATGCCTTTGATATTTAAGTACTTTTTGTCCCAACTAAATACTATAAAGTCATTTTGTAATATTCATGATCTTGAAAGATAAACCCAAATAGCTCCCCAGCTCACTCCAGTTCTCCACAAAGATACATTAAAATGCGATCTCACTGCAGACAAGCTGTTCTGAATTTCTGCTTTGCTTCTTTATTGTATAAGGAAATTAAAGTATCTATCTCATTACAGCAGCCCACAGTTTATGAATGGGTAGCGTTCCAAGAGTTAATTGTGAAAACCAACTGCTGGCCGGGCGCGGTGGCTCATGCCTGTAATCCCAGCACTTTGGGAGGCCCAGGCGGGCAGATCACAAGGTCAGGAGATCGAGACCATCCTGGCTGACACGGTGAAACCCCGTCTCTACTAAAAATATAAAAAATTAGCCGGGCATGGTGGCGGGCATCTGTAGTCCCAGCTACTTGGGAGGCCGAGGCAGGAGAATGGCGTGAACCCAGGAGGTGGAGCTTGCAGTGAGCCGAGATAGCGCCACTGCACTCCAGCCTGGGCAACAGAGTGAGACTCTGTCTCAAAAACACAAAATAAATAAAATAAAAATAAAAGCAACTGCCGAAAAGCTTAGAAGTAACCTATACATGGAATTATTGAGTTGACTGTGATACACCTATTTTATTTTTTTTTTTTTGAGACGGGGTCTCACTCTGTTGCTCAGGCTGGAGTGCAGTGGCATGACCTCGGCTCACTGAAACCTCTGCCTCCCAGGTTCAAGTGATTCTCCTGCCTCAGCCTCCCGAATAGCTGGGATTACAGGCACCTGCCACCACACCTGGCTAATTTTTGTATTTTTAGTAGAGACGGGGTTTCACCATGTTGGCCAGGCTGGTCTTGAATTCCTGACTTCATGATCCACCTGCCTCGGCCTCCCAAAGTACTGGGATTACAGGCGTGAGCCACTCTGCCCGGCCACTAATTTTTTATATTTTGTTGCAGAGATGTGGTTTTGCCACGTTACACAGGCTGGTCTCAAACTCCAGAGCTCAAGCCATCTGCCTGCCTTGACCTCCCAAAGGAGGTGTGAGCCACTGTGCCCAGCTGGTATGCCTATTACAATGGAAAGTTCTGTGGCCATTTAAAACAGGCTGAAGCAGCCCTCTCTCTGCTGATAAGGAATGATCTCTTAGATATATTCAAGGAACAGAACAGTGTAAAGTATGCTTTCCTGGGAGTGGGGATATATGCTTATAGTTATACAGGTGACCTCTATCCAAGAGACAGTGACCATGGCTGCCTCATGGGAGAGTGCCTGGGGGACGTGGATACAATGGAGAAGAGATTGACCTTTTCTCACAATTCCTTTGTCACGTTTGGATTTTTATATGTGCATATATTGTCATTCCAAAAAGGACCTAATTTAAAAATTACGCTCAGCTTTAAAAATATGTGATACATTTCTTAACAGAGACAAGGTACCCATCTTAGGTACTCATGCCAGGCTAAGCAGGCTTCTCAGCCCAAAGACACTGCAGCAGATAACAGAACCAGTGACATCACATAATGCTTCTATGGAAACATGTGTTCCTGCTAGCAGGACACAACTCTCCCTGCACGGCAGCTCTGGATCAGTGCGGTGGGAGGGGGAAAAGAAGCTGGAGTACAGTGGGATTATAGCCTGACTGTGCTGACAGAGAATGAACTGCAACCAAGGATTATATACGCACACTATGAAAACATCTTCCGATAAAGAAGGTGAAATAAAGATATTTTCAGACAACAAAATTGCCTCCAGCAGGCGTTCCCTGAGAAATCCACCTGAAGGATGTACTTCAGGTAGGACAGTGGTCCAGGATGCAAGAAGGAATGAGAGCAGAAAGACTGGTGGGTCTGGTGGGGATGGTGGTGGTTACCTGGCAGCAGTGGGATCAGAGAACCTATGTTGAAAGCCCAGCTTTGCCACTTCCCACGGGGTGACCTTCTGCAAGTAGCTGAACCTCTGGTCTCAGTGTCTGTCTTTAAACTGGAGAGTGTAACAGGAACTAATGCACAGAGATGTGAGGATAGAATGAGATGACCCTGACAACACACTTACAGCAGGAGAGGGCACACAGTAAGCACTCAAGAAATGCAGTTCCTACTCATCTTTAAAATGATGACTCAGTTCCTATGAATACTGAAGTTGACTTTCAGATGAGATTAAAAGTTGCTTCCAAGGCCCTCGTATTAGTGGCAAAAAGGAAAGTATATGTAAAAGCAGTGTCACTAAGAAAAACCTACTAAACGACTACATATAATCAAAAAAAGAAAAAGAACAGTGAAAAGAAAAATGGAAGATTTCCCACTACCGATGGCAGACTGAACACATTCACGTAAATGTGCTCCCTCACGAAAGCCCACTAAAAACAAGAGTACGATTTCATGTTGTCTTATTTAGGAATACAAGAACAAAAACCAAGGGGCGTGTCAGCGGAGACTAAAGCAATCACGCTGAGGAAGCGGAAGAGCAGATGGGTGGGTAGTGGGGCTCGGCAGACCTGCAATGGCCGAATCCTGCACTGGCACCCGGAAAGCTGAGAAACGCCCTGGTTCACGAGGTGGCACACGCAAGGGCTCAGGAAGCCACAGAACTCGGTAACTCAAGAAGCAGAGGTGAAGGTGGGGCCAAAACTGGGAGGTTTCACTGAAAGGCCTATTTTAAGAAGCATTCTTTCTCAGGATTATCTGCTATATCCCAAAGCCTGCCTCCCCATGACGGTGGCAGAGAACTGGAGGGATGTTTTCTGGATGGGGGGATGCTTGGAAGGAGGATGCCAGGCACAGTGGATGATGATGTGCTGTGTGGAAATTAGGAGGATTAAGTTAAACGCAGTGGACGATGAAACTTCCAGCCTTTCAGTCACATGCCTCCAAGGATGATGTCAACTAGATGTGTAACTTCCAGTCAGGAATTAGGAGAACCTTCCCTGGACCACTGACAAAACTACAAGAAAAGTCTTAGACACGGGGGTTCCCTAAGAGAATGGCTCATTCAGATGCTCCAACTGTAGAGATCAAAGCAGGTGAGGCTCCCAGTTTTCGAGTGCCCCAGCCTTCAATGTCCACAGACACTTAAGGAACACAGATTAGATAAATATATCACATGAAATTAACAAACAGAAAAAGCATTTTGAGGTAAACAGAGACTATAGAGGGAAAAGAGAACTTTAAAAAATTCTGGGCTGGGCGCGGTGGCTCAAGCCTGTAATCCCAGCACTTTGGGAGGCCGAGACGGGCGGATCACGTCAGGAGATCGAGACCATCCTGGCTAATATGGTGAAACCCCGTCTCTACTAAAAATACAAAAAACTAGCCGGGCGAGGTGGTGGGCGCCTGTAGTCCCAGCTACTCGGGAGGCTGAGGCAGGAGAATGGCGTAAACCCGGGAGGCGGAGCTTGCAGTGAGCTGAGATCCGGCCACTGCAGCCTGGGCGACAAAGCGAGACTCCGTCTCAAAAAAAAAAAAAAAAAAAAAAAAATGCTGTAATATCCTCAGAAGGATGAACAAGACACAATAATAAAGAAATACCCAAAGACCAAAAAAACAGAGCTGCAGACAATTCCAAGCATGGTAGCAGGTATGGTAAACTCAGTAGAAAGTTTAGAAGATAAAGTTGAGGAATTCTCCCAGAAAGTAAAGAGACAATAAATAGAAAAAGAAGAAAATTAAAAGATCAGGTACAGTATTCAAAGAAGTTCCAAAAAGAGGAACAGAAAAAAAAAGTGGAGAAAGAAATCAAAAAAATAATGTAAGATAATTTCTTAAACGGAAGGACATGTGTGTTGAGGATGAAAGGCGCTCCAGTACCCAGGACAACAGATAAAAACTCCACAGTGAGGCACATTGAATACTGGGGATGGATAGAAAAAAGCAAGTTTCCTATAAGAAATCAGAATGCTACTGGATTTCTCAACAGCATGTATGGAAGTTTGGAGACAATGGAGCAACGCCTTCAAAACCTGGAATGTGCTGTCCAACAAAACCATCACAATCAAGAGGAAGGGTAGGAAAACAGCATTTTCAGACATGAAAGGTTCTAAAAACTCCCCTCCTACGTGCCTTTTCTGTAGCAGCTATCGGAGGAGGTACGCCACCATGATAAGGCTGTAAACTTAGGATGGGGTACGGGAAATAGGGAATCTAGAAGGAAAGACAGGTATAAGGACTCCAGCATGATGATGAAGGGAGATACCAAGAAAAGAGGTGGAGCAAAACCAGCGTGAGACCATGCAGACTGGGACAGGTGGCAGAGCCCTGGGAACAGGTTTTTTTTAAAGAAGTTGAAATATGTTTGAACTTACTGATAGGATATTTAGACAGAGAGTTCGGGGGTTAATAAGGGATATGGATATAGAATACATTAAGCCTTTTAGAACCCTTTGGCTTTTTTTTTTTTTTTTTGAGACAGAGTCTTACTCTGTCTCTCAGGCTGGAGTGCGGTGGTGTGATCCTGGCACACTGCAACCTCTGCCTCCCAGGTTCAAGCAATTCTCCTGCCTCAGGCTCCTGAGTAGCTGGGATTACAGGATGCACCACCACGCCCAGCTAATTTTGTATTTAGTAGAGACAGGGTTTCACCATGTTGGCCAGGCTGGTCTCAAACTCCTAACCTCAGGTGATCTGCCTGCCTTAGCCTCCCAAAGTGCTGGGATTTCAGGCATGAGCCACCACGCCCAGTCACCATTTGACTCTTTATATGCATGCAAAGTTCTGATAAAAGTAAAAACCAGGCTGGGCGTGGAGGCTCACGCCTGTAATCCCAGCACTTTGGGAGGCCAAGGCAAGTGGATCACAAGGTCAGGAGTTCGAGACAAAAATTAGCTGGGCGTGGTGGCAGGTGCCTGTAGTCCCAGCTGCTTGGAGGCTGAGGCAAGAGATCGCTTGAATCCGGGAGGCGGAGGTTGCAGTGAGCCAAGATCGCACCACTGCACTCCAGCTTGGGCGACAGAGCGAGACTCCATCTCAAGATAAATAATTAATAAATACATACATACATACCAAATTAACGAAAAAGAAAACCTATATTCTTAAAACTTCAAAATGGTCAAACATTAAGATTTTCTCTTTTGAACTGAACTCTATAAGGATAAGAAACAGGTTATAAAATGTTAAAAGGAAAAGAGATAAGACCTTCCACAATGAATAGGTTTCTGAGTGGGTCTCTAAACCCAGTGTTGAAGCAGGTCTTAATCTGTCATGTGCTGCAAACCATGATCTACAATATTTGCAGATTATAGTTCAGACTTCTTACAAACCATCTGTCATCCAGAAAGGACATTCAAAATATTCCATTAGATTAGAAGCCAAAAAGAGAAACAAAATTTGAATCTCACCTGCCACCTTCTCCTACAGCTGCAATTGCCTCCTGTGCAAGTCGCAGAGCAGTTTCCTGACTATACCAAAACTGGCTCAACTGCTGTAACAGAGAAATGGGTTGATAACATTTTAGAACTGGCATAAGCTTTGTTCTTTTAATTTGTATCTACTATACCAGTGGACAGATAGTTTTAAAATTTTTTTCTTTTGAAAATTAATTTTTCTTTGAAATTACTTTAAATTAATACAAGCCCTTAATGAATGAATGGAATCCAGGCATTGAGTATCAATGGCTATTAACACCACAAAAGGAGACAACCAGTGTTTCTCCCGATAGAACATACCCCTACCTTTGTATGAGTTTTGCCAAAAAAAGAAAATAGAACTTGAATCTAAGCTTCTAGGTTCAACTAGCAATGAAAAGAATTACAAACACAGAGGATGGAAGAATGAGTTCACTAACACCAGAGAATACAATCAGCAAAATCCAGACTGTGCTCCTTGCCCACAGCCTCATCTTACCTTATGCATGTTTCCTGAATTACTTGTTTTTCCCTTGGGGGCAAGTTTGTTTTTCATCTTGCTCCTTCTGTTTCATGCTGATTGATGATTTTAGAAAAATTTTAGTGATCTTTAATTATCTATTCATAGTTATAAATTAAGCAGGAGTTTAATGGAAGAAGTAGCATGGTTTTCCTCTGCAATCATACAAACCTATTTCTCCAACAGGCCTCTCTCTTCCCTGAATGGCAGGCTGGGGGCAACTAGTTGCATGGGGCATGCCAACTGGGGGTTCTCTGCTTTAAAAATCTGCCCTGTGTGGAAACAACTCAAATGCCCATCAACTGATGGACGGACAGAAAAAATGTGGTACATCCATACAATGAACTACTACTTGGCCATAAAAAGGAACAGGGTACTGATATACGCTACATGGATGAGCGTTGGAAACATTACACTGAACGAAAGAAATCAGACACAAAAGGCCACATACTGTGTGATTCCATTTATATGAAATGTCCAAAGTAGCAAGTCTACAGAGACAGAAAGTGGATTAGTGGTTGCCAGGCGTTGGGAGAACTGGGGAATTAGGAGGTGACAGCTGAAGGACATAGGGTGTCTTTTAGAGGCAAAGAAAATATTCCAAAATTGACTGTGGTGATAGTTGGACCTATCTGTGAATTTACTAAAAACCATTGACTTGCCGGGTGTGGTGGCTCACACCTGTAATCCCAGCACTTTGGGAGGCCAAGGCGGGTGGATCACCTGAGACCAGGAGTTCGAGCCAGCCTAGTCAACATGGTGAAACCCTGCTTCTACTAAAAATACAAAATATTAGCCGGGCATGGAGGCACGTTCCTGTAATCCCAGCTACTCAGGAGACTGAGGCAGGAGAATCGCTTGAACCCAGGAGGCGGATTACTTGCAGTAAGCCAAGATTGCACCATTGCACTCCAGCCTGGGAGACAGAGTGAGACTCCATCTCAAAAACAAACAAACAAACAAAACCACTGACTTCTCTACTTTTAAAAGGTGAATTTATAGTATGTGAATTATATCTCAACAAAACTGAGATCTGCTTAAATAAGGAGAGCTTTACTCAGAGTATGGAGGACTTTTGTGTACTTCCTTCCTGAATGGAGCTGACTTTTTCCTTCTTTCTATGCTATGGTGGAGCTCTGGAGTTATCTTAGATTCTGTGTCTCTTTCTGGCTTTCCTACCCAAATTAGGGCATCCCAAAGCAGACTCTCCAGTTTGTTTAGTGAAAAATCCTCAGGGATTCAGCCTGGAGGTGAGTACCTCCGATGCTATGTATGTCTTCTGGATATGATCAGAAGGGGAAGAGATGTAGTACAAGAGCTTGGGAACCGCTGAATGTGGGTACGAGCTATAACACAGCCAAGCTGGGGCACACCAGCATGGCCAAGCAAGGCCTGGGTGGGGTACTGCCAGCTGAGGGTCCCCACCTTGCAAAGTGACCAAGCAGAAAAATCCTGTATCATTATCTCCTTATCTGAAAAACCCCATCTTCTGATCACCAACCAGCCTGATAGTCAGAATCAAGAACAGCTGTTCAAGAAAGCTGTTACACTGTTCTAAAATGTTCACTAACTGCTTTCTGTCTTAGCTCCCCATAGAGAGGTTCAGATCCCAAATGACAGGTGACAGAGATTCCGGTTTTAGGTGAGAAAAACACTGGACTAATGCACAGAGTAGGTTTCACATCAATACTTCCTGATGGCTGCGAAATGCCATTTACTTACCCAATTCTCTTCTATTATTCCAATGTTATATTTATCATCCTCGCCTAGGTCAATTTGTTGTTTTTGCTCAGCATAAAATTCCTGGAGAGCTGCTAAGGCGTGGGCAGAAAGCTGGGGTGTCTCGTCATCTTCCAAATCACTCATTTCACAAGTTGTTTATAACCTGCAGATCAAGAAATAAATGTTCTGTGCAGATTTTGTTTCCCCTTCCCATCCAGAAATGATTTTTTAAAAATTTTGTTTAACACCAAGGATCCAAACTGAAGTGAATTTTATAAAAGTAAACCAAAAATGAAATTCTAAGCCCCCCAGCCAACTGAATAAATCCCTCTTCTGAGGCCAAGTAAACCTGAAAAACCAGGCCACGGTGGAAGGACATATCTCATTATACTCTCCTTCCTTTGGAATTCAGACACACTGACCAGTATTAACATTAAAACAGAGATCTAAAGAGTGACAAAACAGACTCTTTGTAACAATAAGATATCAAATTCCAATCTGACTCTAGTATAGCACACACAACAGATAACAGGCCCCAAAAGAAGTTGAAGTATTTTATCCCCAATATCCCCAAATATATTTTCTGATTTTTTTTTTTTTTTTTTTTTTGAGACAGAGTCTCGCTCTGTCGCCCAGGCTGGAGTGCAGTGGCCCAATCTTGGCTCACTGTAAGCTCTGCCTCCCGGGTTCACGCCATTCTCCTGCCTCAGCCTCCCCAGTAGCTGGAACTACAGGCACCCGCCACCATGTCCGGCTACTTTTTTGTATTTTTAGTAGAGATGGGATTTCACCATGTTAGCCAGGATGGTCTTGATCTGCTGACCTCGTGATCTGCATGCCTCAGCCTCCCAAAGTGCTGGGATTATAGGTGTGAGCCACTGTACCCGACCTTTTGACATATTTTGAAATGGCCCTGAAAAGTTGTCTCCTGTGGAGAAAATCTACATACTATAGAGAAGCCCCTTCTCTTTCCAGGTCTTCTCCGGACCCAGGAGTGATTAAGAGTCTAGCACCTTTTTCAGTCTGATAGAGGCATTTAGCATCGCTTCTAGCTGAAGCCTGCTGCCTGCAGGCTTCATCTACAGAATAATAAGAACCTTGGTCTCCAGAACCCCTTATCTTAATCCAGACACTCCTTTCCATTGATTCCAAGATAATAACTTAACTCTTTCAACCAACTGCCAATCAAAAAAAATTTTGACTCTACCTATGACCAGGAAGCCCTCCACTTTCAGTTGTCCTGCCTTTCTGGACCAAACCATTATATACCTAACATGTACTGATTGATGTCTTATGTCTCCCTAAAACATATAAAGCCAATTTCTTCTGAATAGTTTTATTTATATATACGTCAAACAAATTATGGCATACAAATCATGTATCGTATTTTGGCTAGCTTATATATACTCAGTATGAGAAACAGATGGTCAACATAAGAGTAGATCATACTGCCCAAAGCAATCTACAGATCTGATACAATTCCTAACAAATTACAAACATCATTTTTCACAGAATTAAAAAAAAATTCTAAAATTCATATGGAACCAAAGAGAATGAATAGCCAAAGCAATTCTAAGCAAAAAGAAGAAAGCCAGAGGCATCCCATTACTTGACTTCAAACTATACTACAAGGTTATAATAACCAAAACAGCATGGTACAGGTTAAAAAAAAAAAAGATACATAATGGAATACAATAGAAAACCCAGAAATAAAGCCACACACATACAATCAACTGGTCTTCGACCAAGTCAACAAAAATAAATAATGGGGAAAGGATATTCTATCCAATAAATGGTGCTGAGAAAACTAGCTAGCCATTTGCAGAAGAGTAAAACTGGACGCCTACCTCTTACCAGATACAAAAATTAACTCAAGACGTATTAAAGACTGAAATGTAATACCTCAAACTATAAAAACTCTAGGAGAAAATATAAGAAAAACTCTTTTGGACATTGGCTTAGGCAAATAATTTATGACTGAGACCTCAAAAGTAATTGCAACAAAATAAAAAATTGACCAATGGTAAAGCTCTGCACAGCAAAAACAACAACCAACAAAGTAAATAGACAACCTACAGAATCGGAAAAAATATTTGCAAACTATGCATCCAACAAAAGACTAATATACAGAATCTGTAAGAAAATTAAATCAACAAGAAAAAAAGAATCGCATTAAAAAGTGGGCAGAGTACACGATCAAAATAAGGCACACAAGTGCCAAGAAACATGAAAAAATGCTCAGCATCACTAATTATCAGAGAAGTGCAAATTAAAATCACAATGAGATGCCATCTCACACCAGTCGGAATGGCTATTATTAAAAAGTCAATAAATAGGCCGGGCACGATGGCTCAGGCCTGTAATCCCAGCACTTTGGGAGGCCCAGGCGGGCAGATCACGAGATCAGGAGATCAAAACCATCCTAGCTAACACGGTGAAATCCGTCTCTACTACAAATACAAAAAAATTAGTCAGGTTGGTGGCAGGCGCCTGTAGTCCCAGCTACTCGGGAGGCTGAGGCAAAAGAATGGCGTGAACCCGGGAGGTGGAGCTTGCAGTGAGCTGATATTGTGCCATTGCTCTCTAGCCTGGGCGACAGAGCAAGACTCTGTCTCAAAAAAAAAAAAAAAAAGTCAAAAAATAACAGATGTGGGCAAGGATATGAGAAAAGGGAATGCTTATACACTGCTGGTATGAATGTAAGTTAGTTAATCCTATGGAAAACAAAAAGACCCCTGTACTAGTCTGTTTATTGCAGGACTATTCACAATAGTAAAGCCATGGAATCAACATAAGTGTCCTATCAAAGATGGGCTGGATAAAGAAAATGTGGTACATATACACCATGGATTAGTACACAGCCATAAAAAAGAGTGAAATCATGTCCTTTGCAGCAACATGGATGCAGCTAGAGGCTATTATCCTTCGTGAAATAAAAGAGAAACAGAAAACCAAATACCACATGCTCTCACTTGTAGATGGGAGCTAAACAATGGGTACAGGTGGACATAAAGACAGAAATAATAGATACCAGGGACTCCAAAAGAGGAGCAGGAAAGAGTAGGGGAAGGATTGAAAAAACTACCTATCAGATACTATGTTCAATATTGGGTGATGGGTTCACTAGAAACCCAAACTCCATCATCACCCAATATACCCATGTGAAAAACCTGCACATGTATGCCCTGAATCTAAAATTTAAAATAAAAATAAAACATTTTTTTAAAATATACATATTCTAAAAAATAAAAATTTAAAAATTCACAGACAAAACAAATACATCGAAATAATGGACATACTTAATGCTGATGAGAATGTAGTGATATTGGTATACTATCTAATTTAGATAACAATTTAAATTGGCATAATCTTTTGGAAAGGAATCTGATAATTTGGACATAAATATTTCTACTTTCTACACCAATTCTCATTCCTAAGCTTTCTACTCTGAAATAATCACAGATTCACAGGAAGTTGCAAAAATAATGGAGGTCCATCCCATGTATCCTTCCACCTATTTTTCCACAATGGTAACAACTTATATAACTACAATACAATGTCAAACCAGAAAATGAACAGTACAATCCACAGAGCTCATTTAGTTCAACAGTTTTACACACATTTATTTGCACATGTATGCACATGTGTATAGTTCTAGATAATGCTATCACTGTAGATTCATGAAAACACTTCCTTGGATAAGAGACAGAATATACCAGCACTACAGAGATGAGTTGTACTACCTTTTTAAAGTCATTCCCATCCTCTCCCACCTCACCCTCCATTCCTAACCCCTGGAGAGCATGAATTTGTTCTCCATTTCAATAATTTTGTCACTTCAAGAATTTTAGATAAATGGAATCATACATTACACAACTTGAGATTGTCATTTTTCACTCAGCACGGTTTAAAATTTACCCAGGATGTTCTGTGTATCAATAATTCATTTCTTTTTATTGCTGAGTAGTAATCCATAGTATGGCCACACTTTACTTAACCATTCACCCCCTAAAACATTTGGGCTGTTTCCAATTTTAAGCAATTACAAATAGAGCTGTTGTGAACATTCCCGTATAATGTATAGGAATATTCATTTTCATTTCTCTGGATAAATGCTCAAGAGTATGATGTTGGATTTTATGGTTAGAGTGTGTGTATTTTGAGGACATCAAAAAATTTATTTCATGATGATAAATTAAAAGAGAGTTTTATCAAATGAAGAACTGAATCCCTGTACTATGCGGTTTACTGTGGCCAGAAAAGTCAGGGTTCTCTTTGCAATCATGTAGTTTGTTTTTGAAATGCCTATTGAAGTGAAATGTGCAAATTTTAGAACATCCTTATTGAGATCTAATTCATATACCATACAATTCATCTATTTAAAGTGTACAATTCAGGTGGAATGTGGGAGGCTGGGGCAGGAGGATCACTTGGGCCTAGGAGATTGAGGCCAGCCTGGGCAATACAGTGAGACCTTGTCTCTAAAAAATGTTTTTTAAAAATTAGCTGAGTGTGATGGCATGTGCCTGTAGACCCAGCTACATGGGAGGCTGAGGTGGGAGGATCGCTTAAGTCCGGAGACATAGGATACAGTGAGTCAAGATCATACCACTGTACTCCAGCCTGAGTAACAGAATGAGAACCTGTGTCAAAAAAAAAAAAGATAAAAAAATAAAGTGTATAATTCAGTGACTTTTAGTATATTCAGAGTTGTGCAACCATCACTATAATCACATTTTAGAACATTTTCAAAACTCCCAAGAGTTTTGCTCTTTTTTTTTTTGCCATACCTTATTAGCGTGCATCCCTATCTCCCCATCCACACTTAGCCCTAGGCAACCACTAATCTACTTTGTCGGTATGTATTTGGTTACTCTGCACATAACAAAATCCCATGTACAAATGGAATCATACAATATGTAGTCTTTTGTAAATAGTTCTGTTTAGTTTTTTAAGTAACTGCCAAACATTTTTCTTGAGTGTCTGTACCATTTTACATTTCCTCTAGCAGTATCTGAGAGATCCAGTTCCTTTGCATCCTCACCAGGATTTGGTATTTATTTTAGCTGCCTCAATGTGTGTGTAGTGCTAGCTTCCGGTAGTGTTAATTCACATTTCCTGAATGCTTAATGTTGAACGTGTTCTCATATTTCTGCCATCTCTTTTTATCTCTGGTAAAATTTCTGCTCATCTCTCTTGCTATAGCTCAATATATCATTTTCTTTTATGGATCTTGTATTTGGTGCTAAGGATTTGTCAACCACTGAGTCCCAAAGAAGTTTTGTTTTTTGTTTGAGATGGAGACTCACTCTGTCTCACAGGCTGGAGTGCAGTGGCGCAATCTTGGCTCCCTGCAACTTCTGCCTCCCGGGTTCAAGTGAATCTCTTGCCTCAGCCTCCTGAGTAGCTAGGATCACAGGCATGTGCCACGACGACCAGCTAATTTTTGTATTTTTAGTCGAGATGGGGTTTTGCCATGTTGGCCAGGCTGGTCTCAAACTCCTGACGTCAGGTGATCTGCTCGCCTTGGCCTCCCAAAGTGCTGGTATTACAAGTGTGAGCCACCATGTTTGGCCCCAAAGACGTTTTATAAAACTTTTTCTATTATGCTTCACATAAAAGTTTTAGGTCAGGTTCTTTTTTGTTGTTGTTATTGTGTGCGGATGTACAAATTGCTCCAACATTTGTTGAGGAGGCTATTTTTGAAATTGCATTTTCACCTTTGTCAAAAATCAGTTAGGGACATTTGTATAGGTCTATTTCTGGGTTCTCTGTTCTGTCCCACTGATCTGGGTCTACTGAAAATACCATTCTTGATGACTGAAGTTGAATATTGAGTCTTAAAATCAGTTGGCATGTTTCTTCGTATTTTACTCTTCTTATTCAAAAAATGTTTTAATCTAGTTCCTTTGCCTTTCTCTACAAAGTTTAAAATAAGCTTATGTATAGCTATAAAAAAAAAATTCTTCCTGGGAATTTGATAAACATTGTGTTAAAACTGTATATCAATTTAGAGAGGATTGGTATCTTTATTTTTGGGGGGGTCTTCCAATCCATAAAACATAAAACATAGCACATCTCTCAATTTACTTAGTTCATCTTTGATTTATTTAATCAGTCTTTTTTTTTTTTTTTTTTTTTTTTTGAGACAGAGTCTTGCTCTGTTGCCCAGGCTGGAGTGCAGTGGCGCGATCTCGGCTCACTGCAAGCTCCACCTCCTGGGTTCATGCCATTCTCCTGCCTTAGCCTCCCGAGTAGCTGGGACTGCAAGCACCCCTGCCACGACCCCAGCTAATTTTTTGTATTTTTAGTAGAGATGGGGTTTCACTGTGTTAGCCAGGATGGTCTCGATCTCCTGACCTCGTGATCTGCCCACCTCAGCCTCCCAAAGTGCTGGGATTACAGACATGAGCCACTGCTCCCAGCCTCATCAGTCTTTTATAATTTTCAACACACAGGTACCGCACTTGTTTTGTTAGATTTATATCAATTTCATTTCAGGGAGCAGGGAGACGTGGCAATGGTAAATGAATTTTTTCAAATTTGATTCAATGTGTTAAATGTTAATATATAAAAATACTGATTTTTGTGTTTTGCTCTATCCTGTAATAATGATGAACTCTTACATTATTTCTAGTAGATCCTTTAGAGACTCCTTGGGATTTTATACTTAGAAAATCATCTCTGGCCGGGTGTGGTGGTTCATGCCTGTAATCCCAGCACTTTGGGAGGCTGAGGTGGGCGGATCACCTGAGGTCGGGAGTTCAAGACCAGCCTGACCAACATAGAGAAACCCTCTCTCTACTTAAAATACAAAATTGGCTGGACGTGGTGGCACATGCCTATAATCCCAGCTATTTGGGAGGCTGAGGCAGGAGAATCACTTGAACCCGGGAGGCGGAGGTTGTGGTGAGCCGAGATCGCGCCATTGCACTCCAGCCTGGGCAACGAGAGGGAAACTCCACCTCAAAAAAGAAAAGAAAATCATCTCTGAAATCAGGAATCATTTTATTTATTCCTTTCCAATTTAGATACCATTTATTTCCTTTTCTTGCCTTATTGCACTGGCTAGGACTTTTTTTTTTTTTTTTTTTAATTTGAGACAGAGTCTTTCTTTGTCACCAGGCTGGAGTGCAATGGTGTGTTCTCGGCTCACTGCAACCTCCACCTCCTGGATTCAAGTGATTCTCCCTGCTTCAGCATCCCGAGTAGCTGGGATTACAGGTGCCTGCCACCACACCCAGCTACTTTTTTTTTTTTTGCATTTTTACTAGAGACGGGGTTTCGCCATGTTGGTCAGGCTGGTCTTGAACTCCTAACCTGAAGTGATCCACCCACCTTGGCCTCTCAAAGTGCTGGATTACAGGCATGAACCATCGTGCCCGGCCAGGACTTCTAGTAAGTTGAATAGGAGTGGTGAGAGCAGATATCCTATGCTTGTCCCAGATTTTAAGTGGGAAGCCATTCAATCTTTCACCATTAAGTACGATGCAGCCACAACCTTCTGGGCTCAAGTGATCTTTCCACCTCAACCTCCCAAGTAGCTGGGACTACAGGCGTGCGTCACCATGCCCAGCTAACATTTTTATATTTTATAGAGATGGGGTCCCACTTTGGTGCCCAGGCTGGTCTCAAACTGCTGAGCTCAAGTGTTCTTCCTGCCGCAGCCTCCAAAATGCTGGGATTACAGGTGTGAGCCACTACACCCAGAGTGTAGATGTTTTATGTTAAGATGAGGAAGTTCCCTTTATTAGTAGTTTGCCAAGTTTGGTCATGAATGGGTGTTGAATTTTCAAATAACTTTTTGATATCAACTTACACAATCATGATTTTTCTTTAACCTCATGATATAAATTAAACTGACTGATTTTCTATTAAACCAGTCTCACATTCCTGGAATAGGTTCCACTTAATTGTGGTATATAATTCTTCTTATGTATTTCTAGATCATATTTACTAATATTTTGCTGAGGATTCCGTCACCTATCTTCGGGAGGTACACTGGTCTATAGTTGCCACCCAGTGGTATTTTGTTACAGCATCCCTAGCATTTAAGGCCTGATTTTTTTTTTTTTTTTTTTTTTTTGAAACAGAGTTTGGCTATTGTCACCAGGCTGCAGTGCAATGGCTCGATCTCAGCTCACTGCAACCTCTATCTCCTGGGTTCAAGTGATTCTCCAGCCTCAGCCTCCCCAGTAGCTGGGATTACAGGGACCCACCACTCCACCTGGCTAATTTTTGCATTTTTAGTAGAGATGGAGCTTCACCATGTTGGCCAGGCCAGTCTCAAACTCCTGACCTCCAGTGACCACCCGCCTTGACCTCCCAAAGTGCTGGAATTACAGGCATGAGCCACCATGCCTGGCCTGAAAATTTCTGTTATGAGAGGCCTTTAACTGCAAATTCAATACTTACAGGGCTATTCACATTATCAATTTCATATTGGGTGAGTTCTGGTAGTTTGTAGTTTCAACGAATTGGTCCACTTCATTTAAGTTGTTAAAATTTATCTGTATAGAGATGTTTATAGCAGTGCCTAATTGTTTCTAATGTCTTTAGGATCTGTACTGATATCCCCATTTCATTCCTAATGTCAGTAATTTCTATTTTCTCTTTTTTCTTACTAAAGGTTCATTAATTTTATTGATCTCTTTTAAAAAATAAGTTTTTGCATCGTTGACTTTGTTTTCAATTTCACTGATTTCTGCCTTTCATTTCCTTCCTTCTACTTTCTTTGCATTTGTTTTGTTTTAAGCTACCTTTTTGATCTGGGAGTTTAGAACACTGTTTTGAGACCATTCTTCTAATTTAAGCGTTTAGTGCTTTAAATTCCCTTTTAGCAACATCCCAGCAAATTTGTATACTTTTTCACCCATTTTCATTCAGTTCAGTGTACTTTTAAATTTCTGTCTGGCTCATATATTATTTAGAAGTACACTGTTTAATTTCCAAGTGTTTGGAGATTTTCGTTAGGTTTTCTAGCATGTATAATTTCAATACTTTTTTCAAATGCTGAAGTTTGTGTAATGGCTATGGATATGGCCTATGTTGGTGAAATGTTCCATGAATACTTGAAAATAATGTGTATTTTGATGTTGTTGGGTGAAGGGTTACATAAATGTGAATAGATCCTTTCGGTTAATGGTGTTATTAAGTCCCCTGTATCCTTGCTGGTTTCCCATCTAGTAGTTCTATGGATTGCTGAGAGGGAATTGAAGTACCCAGCTGTAATTGTGGATTCAGTTTTTACTTCATGCTTCATGTAATTTAAATTGTTCTCATTTGGTACGTACACTCTTAGAATTGTTGTTTGTTCTTGATGAATTCACTCTTATCATTATGTAATTCTGTTGTTGTTGTTCTGGTGATTTCCTTACTCTTTTTTTTTAAGTTTTTTTTTTTTTTTTTTTTGAGACGGAGTCTCGCTCTCTCGCCCAGGCTGGAGTGCAGTGGCTGGATCTCAGCTCACTGCAAGCTCCGCCTCCCAGGTTTACGCCATTCTCCTGCCTCAGCCTCCCGAGTAGCTGGGACCACAGGCACCCGCCACCTCGCCCGGCTAGTTTTTTGTATATTTTAGTAGAGACGGGGTTTCACCATGTTAGCCAGGATGGTCTTGATCTCTTGACCTCGTGATCCGCTCGTCTCGGCCTCCCAAAGTGCTGGGATTACAGGCTTGAGCCAACGCGCCCGGCCTTTTTTTAAGTTTTTAAACTTATTTGCATATTTTAAAAATTGTGCATTCCGATAATTAAAATCATTTGAACAACAACAAAAAAAGGCACTCTAATTAAACTGCATTACAGCCTGCAGGACACCTTGGGCCAGCTTGGTTTTACTCCAGATTTCACTGTCGTCCCACCCCCACTTCTTCCTTCACCAACATGCAAGTTCTTTCCTTCCCTGCCAGCCAGACAGACAGATGGAAGAGGCAGGCGCAGCCTTCGTTGTCTGTAGTTCTTTTATGTGACAGGGGTAGCACAGTCATTTAAACTTGATTCAACCTCTTTGCATCTTACAAGTTAAACAGCTAAAAGAAGTAAAATAAGGTGGCAATGCTTGTGGAATGTACAGTGCATAGTGGCGGCACACGCCTCATTACGATTCGCCTCCTTGCTTCTCCTGTTCAATCGCTTCTTTGGAAGGCGGTGGATTTTTCTCTTGCAGTCTCGTCTTCTTCAGTCTCGATTTATCGAATTTCTCGATCTCAGCCATATTGGGTTTGTCAGACATGGTTGCGGAGGAAAAGCAGAGCGAGGCACGCAAGAACGAGCGAAGTCTGGTCTGTGCAGTGGCCACCACCGAGTTGACTTCTTTACTCTTATGTCTACTTTACCTGCTATCAGTAAAAGTGCTCATGCTTTTTAAAAAAATCTTCTATGGTATATATTTTCCTTCCTTTCACTTTCAACACACACACACCCTGCTAATTTTGAAGTGAGTTTCTTGTGGGCAGCACATAGTTTTCTCCTAAAAAAAAAAAAAATCCTGGCCAGGCGCAGTGGGTGGCTCACGCCTGTTATCCCAGCACTGTGGGAGGCTGAGGCGGGAGGATCACGAGGTCACGAGTTCGAGACCAGCCTGGTCAACATAGTGAACCCCGGTCTCTACTAAAAATACAAAAACTAGCCAGGCATGGTACCTCTAATCCCAGCTACTCGGGAGGCTGAGGCAGGAAAATCGCTTAAACCCAGGAGGCGAAGGTTGCAGTGACTGAGATTGTGCCATTGCACTCCAGCCCAGGCAACAGTGTGAGACTCCAACTCAAAAATAAAAATAAAAAATAAATCCTTACTGATAAGCTCTTTTATTGGTGCATTTAGACCTTTTACACTTAATGTTATTATTGATATATTGTGCTTAAGTCTGCTATTTCATTATTTGCTTTGTGTTTCTTCCCTTGGTTTTTTTTTTTTTTTTGAGATGGAGTTTCACTTTCGCCCAGGCTGGAGTGCAGTGACGCAGTCTTGGCTCACTGCAACCTCCGCCTCCTGATTTCAAGTGATTCTCTTGCCTCAGCCTCCCCAGTAACTGGGATTACAGGTGCCCGCCACCACGCCCAGCTAATTTTTGTATTTTTTAGTAGAGACAGGAGTTCACCATGTTGGCCAGGCTCGTCTTGAACTCCTGACCTTGTGATCTGCCCGCCCTCTTCCCTTGGTTTTAATTCTTGTTTCATTTTCTAGCTTTCATATATGCTTCTAGAATTTTTCTTTTTAGAATTATTTTATACCAAAAGACAAATAGGCAAAACATTTCAATAGGCACTTTATAAAAGATGACACACAGATAATCAAAAATCATATGAAAAGGTGTTCAACCTTGTCATCAGGGAATGCAAATTATAATCATAATGAAGTACCACTATACACCTACCAGACTGACCGCAATTAAGAAGTCTAACATCAAGTAGGCATATACATATATGAAAAGATGCTCAAAGTAGAAATATATAATAGAGGCTGGGCATGGTGGCTCAAACCTGTAATCCCAGCACTTTGGGAGGCCAAGGTGGGCAGATCATGAGGTTAGGAGTTCAAAACCAGCCTGGGCAACATGGTGAAACCCCATCTCTACTAAAAATAGAAAAAAATTAGCCAGGCATGTTGGCGTGCACCTGTAATCTCAGCTATTTAGGAGGCTGAGGCAGTAGAATCGCTTGAACCTGGGAGGTGGAGGTTGCAGTGAGCACACATCACACCACTGCACTCCAGCCTGGGTGACAGAGTGAGACTCCATCTCAAAAAAACAGAAGGAAAAGAAAAGGAAAAAAACATGTAATAGAAAAAATTAAACTCAACTGAAATGTCCAGCTATTAGATAGTATATAACGTTGTATATTCCTACAGTATAAATATATTCACTACACAGCAGTGAAAACATTTTATAAATCTATTTCTTTCTCTATTGTTAGCTTACTAGCTCTGACTATTTAAGAGGTTGCTTAAGAATTATGGTATATGGCCGGGTGTGGTAGCTCACATCTGTAATCCCAGCACTTTGGGAGGCTGAGGCAGGCGGATCACCTGAGGTCAGGAGTTTGAGACCAGCCTGACCAATATGGTGAAATCCTGTCTCAACTAAAAATACAAAAATTAGCCGGGTGTGATGGCAGGCGCCTGTAGTCCCAGCTACTTGGGAGGCTGAGACAAGAGAATTGCTTGAACCCAGGAGGCAGAGGTTGCAGCGAGCCGAGATCACGCCACTTCACTCCAGCCTGGGCAACAGAGCCAGATTCTGTCTCAAAAAAAGAAACTTCTGATAGTATACATAAATCCATTTCTCTTCTCCAAATCTTTGTGTTACTGTTGTCATACATCCTACTTTTTACATTTGTTATAAATGCCACATTACATTGTTAAATTAAAAACTCATATATATATTTAACTCCTCATTCTGTTGAATAGCTATTTCCAGCTGGTGTCATTTTCCTTCTGCTTGAATGTCTTCGTTGAACATTCCTTGTGGTACAATTCTGCTGGTGATGCATTCTCTCAGCTTTTGCTTCTGATAATGTCTGTTTCACTGCGGGTATAGAATTTGAGGTTGACAAGTTTTCTTTTGGTATTTTAAAGATAGTCCTCCACTGTCTATTCACTGCATTGTTTCCACACATAAAATCTGCTGTAATTCTTATTTTTCTTCATGTCTTTCTTTTCTATGGTTTTAAAGGTTTTTCTCTTTATTACTGGTTTTGGGTATTTGATTATTATGTGCCTTGGTGTGGTTTTTTACATATTTCTTGTACTTTGTGTTTATTGAGCTTCTTAGATCTGTGGGTTTATAGTTTTTCACCAAAATTGGAAAAACTCTGACCATTATTTCCCAAGTAATCTTCTGTCGCCCTTCCCTTTCAGGGACTCCAATTATACACATATTTAGTAGCTTCACATTGTACCACAGTTCTTTGATGCTTTCTTCATTTTAAACTTCTTTCTCTTTGTATTTCATTTGTGATGGCTTCTATTTCTAGTGTTCAAGTTTACTAATCTACTATTCTTCTATGCCTAATCTATTAATCCCCTACAGTGTAATTTTCACCACAGACATTTAATCTCAGACATCTCCAAAAGTTACATGAGTCTTTATTTGCATATTTCCAGTTAACATGTTCAATCTTCCCTGTAGCTTTTTGAAAGCATAGAATATAAATTTATTTTAGCATCCTTGTCCACTACTTCTAACATACATCTATTCTGGGTCAGTTTCAGTGGACTGATTTTCCCATTATGGATTGTATTTTCTTGATTTTTTACATGTCTGATAGTTTTTTTAATTGAATGCCAGACATTGTGAATTTTAACTTGTATGCTATATATTTCTATATTCCTATATAATTATTCTTGATTTGCACTGAGACACAGTTTAGTTACTTGGAAACAATTTGATCCTTTCAGGTCTCATTTTTAAGACTGTTAGACAAGAGCAGAGCAGCACTTAGTCTAGACTGATTACACCCCATTACTGAGGCAAAACCCTTTGAAGTACTCTATCCAATGCCCCATAAATTATGAGGTTTTCCAGTCCAGCTGGTAGAAAAAAACACTATTCTTGGTCTTGAATGAGTCAGGTACTGTTCCTTCAAATCTTTTCAGATGTTTATTTCCGTATCTTCCAGTAGTTTCTCAAGGAGGTCCCTTTGCAGATACCTGGAGTTCTTTCTCTGTTCTCTTTGGTACTCAGCCTTGCACTCTAACCATCTTGGCCTACCCAGATTCTCAGCTATTAGTGTATTTTATGTGTGGCCCAAGACAATTCTTATTCCAATGTGGCCCAGGGAAGCCAAAAGACTGGACACCTCAATCTTTTGAAGGGTCTATTGGAAGGCTAAGATTGTAAATAGTGGTTAATTTCAGCGAATTTCAGCTCTCTGATCAGCAGCAGCTACCCATTCTCACCCTCCAGCCCCCTGACAAGCAGCTATGCATGCACTCTTGTTTTAAGTCTTAATTTATAAAGGTGACAGAGAGGACATGGAGAGATCAATGCCATTGAAAAGAAAGTTTAATGTTACAATTCTCCCCAGAAATGAGGGTCATGGCATGCCACAGGGGGCCACGTGAAACTGTCACGAGCAGAGACCACAAAGCAGAGAAAGGACCTGAGACTATGCCTTTATTGCTAAGTAAGTGGGAAGGATCTAGGTGGGGACATCCCCTATAGGGCATAAAGCAAAAACAGGCATTCTATGGTTGTCACCAGGAAGTCTGTGATATGAGGTTTGTGCACCCACAAGAGAGGGCTTAAAAGGATGATGTAAACAACTTTAGCCTTTAGTTTATCCCTGTAATTAATACATGCCAAACAGGCAAACACAAAATCTAAACACAGAATAGTTCCAGGAGCAGCTTGGCTATGCACACACTGAGGAACACCTTGCATAAAACTTACAGGAAATACCTGTCTTTCAAACATTGGAATAATCTGTTCTGACTACCTTTGCTGCTTCCAATAAGAAAGCCAAAGACACAGGTGGTGGTCATTGTTGCAAGCCCCTCTCCCTCTGGCTAAAGTGACTTCCAGCAGATTTAAAGTGCCAGCACCGGCTTTTACTTTTCTTTTTTACCCTTTCGGGAAGCCAGACATCTAAGGACTGAGACATTCAAACACAATGGCTTCCAGAGTTATCACATTATTATTCAAATGCCTAATTTTCAACATAAAAATTACAAGGCACACAAAGAAATAGGAAAGTACAGCCCATTCAAAGGAAAAAAATAAATCAAGAGAAACCATCCCTGAGAAAGACTAGATGGTTGGCCTCATAGACAAAGACTTTAAAATAACTATCTTAAAGATTCTCAGATAACTAAAGAAAGGTGTAGAGTGAGGAAAATGACATATGAACAAAATTGGAAATATAAATAGAGACAGAAAACAAAAGGAGACTAGAAATTCTGGAGCTGAAAAGTACAATGAAATGAAAAACTCACTAGAGGAATTAAAAGCAGTTTTAAGCAGGCAAAAGAGAATCAGCAAGCATGAATATAGGAAAATGAAATATACACATACAATGGAATATGATTCCTTTGGAAAAGAAGGAAATTCTGATATATGCTACAATATAGATAAACCTTCAGGACATTATGCTGAGTGAAATAAGCCAGTCATTTAAAAAAATACTGCGTAACTCCATTTATATTAAGTACCTAGAGTTGTCAAAATCACAGAGACAGAAAGTAGAATTGTGGTTGCTAGGGGTTCGGGGGAGGGGAGACTAGGGTTGAATGGGTATAGTGTTCAGTTTTATAAGCTGAATAGTGATGGATTATCTACTTTTAAGGTTTTTATACTTAGAACTAAAAATAATTTCACTCAACATGGGGTTGTCTATAGAAGTCCCACCAAAGAATGGTATGAATACTTGAAATGAATAGTTCTAGTTTACTGCAATAAGCACAAAGAACACATTTTCAGGAAAGCATACGAGGACCCAACAGGCTGGAATATTTCCAAGTAAAAATTCCAAAGATTATCTTGTGCGCATGCTGAACTGAGAAAACACGGCAAAATGATCTTCAAACAACTAAAAGGTTTCAATTTGGTATTTCAGAATTGTGAGTTCATACAGGAAAAAAAATCAGGGAACTATTAAAAGCCAATGCTGCCTGGCAAAATTGAAGAGTACAAGTTCCTAAAAAAGGCTGCACCACAATACTGCCTAGAACTGAAAGAAAAATAAAAGTGTGTTTGTGTGTATGAGTGTGTCCATATACATATGCAGACACATACATACACACATATGCATATATATTTATCTTTGACATAGAAATATATTTTTTTTTTTGAGACAGGGTTTCACTCTGTTGCCCAGGCTGGAGTGCAGTGGTGTGATCATGGCTCACTGCAGCCTCAAATTCCCCAGCTCAAGCAATTCTCCCATCTCAGCCTCCTGAGTAGCTGCGACTACAGGTGCACACCACCACGCCCAGCTAATTTTTGTAGAGACAGGGATCTCCTCATGTTGCCCAGGCTGGTCCTGAACTCCTGGAGTCAAGTGATCCACCCATCTTGTTCTCCCAAAGTGCTAGGATTACCAGCATGAGCCATCATGCCCAGCCAATTCCATTTTTATTAGTACTTTCCACAGCTGCACCACTGAAGAAGGGCTTTTATTACCAGAGTCTCCCGCTGTCGCCCAGGCTGGAGTGCAGTGGTGCGATCTCAGCTCACTGCAAGCTCCGCCTCCCGGGTTCATGCCATTCTCCTGCCTCAGCCTCCCCAGCAGCTGGGACTACACACGCCCGCCACCATGCCTGGCTAATTTTTTGTATTTTTAGTAGAGATGGGGTTTCACCATGTTAGCCAGGATGGTCTGATCTCCTGACCTCGTGATCCACCCCCCGCGGCCTCCCAAAGTGCTGGGATTATAGGCGCAAGCCACTGTGCCCGGCCATCGAAGAAGGGCTTTTAAATTACAGCCTGTAACTTGTTAATCACTTAGAAATAAAACATGAAAACCAAAAAGGAATCAGTTGACTTTAAGTGCAAAACAAGGAATTCCAAAGAGCAATTTAATAAAACTGTCTACTTTCATAGCTGTAAAAGGCAATTAAGTTCCAATCTATGTAAGAATTCGATCCCAAAATAAAAGTTTGAAGTGTATTAAATCCATTCCTTTGATAATCATTTTCTACCATGTAGGAAGCACTGTTTGTTCTAGGTGGTAAGTCTCAAAGTCCTTATTCTCTTGGTGCTTACATTCGAGAGGAAGACAGACTAAAACAATACGTATGAAATAAATGTTAGATAACAGTAAGATTAACAGAGGAACACATGGAGAGCATAGGGGGCTGCAATTTTAAGAGTCGTAGAATGTTTCCTACATTGTTAAAGTGAGTTCAAAAGTGCATCACTTCTAATGAGGAAAACTGAAATCGGTTAGCAAGATAAACATCAAAGATTAAATGAAATGGCCGGGAGCAGTGGCTCACGCCTATAATCCAAGCACTTTGGGAGGCTGAGGCGGGCATATCACCTGAGGTAAAGAATTCGGTATCAGCCTGGCCAACATCGTGAAACCCATCTCTACTAAAAATACAAAAACTAGTGAGGCGTGGTGGCAGCCGCCTATAGTCCCAGCTACTCAGGAGGCTGAGGCAGGAGAATCGCTTGAACCCGGGAGATGGAGGCTACAGTCAGCTGAGATCTCGCCATTGCACTCCAGCCTGAGTCACAAGAAACTTCATTTCAAAAAAAAAAAATTAACCTATTTTTAACATTTTTTAAATCACTATCTCATTATAGCTTTATTATTTTTAAAATTTCTAAGGGGGTTTATGATCCAAAAGAGTTGGGAAGTACTGTTATATTATTATCTTTAAATTTTTTCTGGCTACTCTGGGCACACTCTCTATGGGGTGGTCCTGCACCACAAGTGGCAGTAAAAAAATTTTTCTTTATATTTTGAAATTTGTACCTATGGATTATATTGAAATTATATTATTATTAAACTGACCTTGGACCTTATGTGGCTCAGACTCTAGATCAGCAGTTCTCACAGAACGAGGAGCCCTTTTGTCGCTAAGGGGAACATCTGGCAATGCCTGGAGACATTTTTGGTTGCCATAAATGGGAAGGAGGGTGCCACTGGCATCCGGTGGGTAGAGGTTGCCGAACTTAAAATTCACAAGACAGCCCTCCACATCAAAGAAGTATCCCACCCCACAAGCTGCAGCCGAAAAATTCTAGGTTAGGCAGACACATGGCGAACACCAACGGTAAGGTGGACGCCCTCTATAGAGAAGCACCATTCACGCCCTGGGATCAGAGTGGAGGGCCTGAGTGGGGAGAGGAGTGAAAGAGCAGGTGGAGTTTCAACTCGACCTGAAGGAAAGGTAAGGATGAAGAGTGAGGATTTCAGAAGAATGGAACAGCCTGACCAAAGGGTCGGACACGTTGGCTTGCAGCGTAAGCAGGGATTAGCCGGCTTCTCATGGGCTGTGGTTAGTCTCTTTTTGTATAAAATCACTCAATTTCCATGTTACCAAATTTACTTAGGGCAAAACCACCATACTATAATTTCCACATTCATTCTTGTGTGAAATTAGGTTAAGACAGCGGAAAAAGCATTAACCTAGGAGCCATCCCAGACTCCAGTAAACCGCAGGCGAGCGAGACTCCCTCTACGAATGGGTAAGGCCTAGATATTCTCCAAATACTTTTTATAGATTGCTGTATGATTCTACCCTTAATCCAATGTATGTCCAGAAAAGGGCCAAAGGTTTTCATTCTCTTTTCATCTTTGAGTCCCCCTGCCTCAAACAGTTCCTTCCGTATCGCTTTCCAGAATTCCATTTATCCTGTTTTTAAATTAACTTTAAAAAGGAGGTAACGCTTACAGTGAAATGCAGGTCGTAGGTGTGCAGTGCGACGTTGTGATGTACACCGCGTGTAACCACAACCCCCATCAGCAAGGCCTTCCTGTCTGACACGTGGCTCCCTCCAGGATCGTCCCAGCGCTTCTTCTGCACCTCCGAAGCTACTGGCTTCGGAGTAAAGGCAGCAGCAGTGAAGCCGTTTCGCAGTAAAGCCGCCCTCGTCCTAGTCTACTCCACCTCGCAGCCCCCGCACCCGGCAGGGTGCCCGCCTCAGAAGCCCCGGCGACAGGGCCCGCCGTCCAGGAGCGGACAGTCAAGCCTGGTCGGGTATTTCGCCAAATCCCTCCGCGAACTTCTGAGAGCAAAGATGGAAAGGACCGCAGGCCGAGTCCTGTTTCTACGCGGAAGGAAGGCCTCCACGCGCTGCCGCAGCCTAAGGGTTCACGTCCCCCTCAGCACCAAGGCCGCCTGAGGCCCGGGAGCCAACGTGCGCGGCCCAGGACGCGGCCCCTTCAGCGACCCGGACACGAGGCCCGACCGCGCCCAACCAGCAACCACGACCCATTCTCAGGCCGGCGCCAGCTCCTTCCCTCAGGCATCCGCCAGCCACCGCTAACTAAACTCTTCCGCTACCACCGCCCTGGAAAAAAGGTGAGAAACACATACACCAAACGCACCTAACCCAGTCCAAAACCCCTCAGCGGCGCGCAGCCAGCCCCACAGCTGCGCCGGAACCCGCCACTCACCAGCCGCGCGTGCGCAGTCGCCCAGACTCTCCGTGGGCAGTGGGAGGGGCTGGCCAGAGTCGCGCTCGCGCAGGCGCAGACCCTCCCGCCCAGGCGCTTGCGCAAGACAGGCCATCTCCCGGCAGCGTCTCAATCTCGCGTTTACTATCCTGGGGGTTGTCTCCATCCTGGAGTCGTTCCTTCACTTGTCTCATCAGCTGCCTCCAAGAATGGTGGCAAGAGATATTTAAGGCCCTCACAGGGCGCGGTGGCTCACGCCTGTAATCCCAACACTTTGGGAGGCCGAGGCGGGCGGATCACCTGAGGTCAGGAGTTCGAGACCAGCCTCACCAACATGGTGAAACCTCTCTACTAAAAATACAAAACTTAGCTGGGCGTGGCGGCGTGCGCCTTAATCCCAGCTACCCAGGAGGCTGAGGCGGGAGACTCGCTGGAACCCGGGAGGCAGAAGCCACACTGAGCCGAGATCACGCCGCAGCTACTCCAGCCTGGGCGACAGAGCAAGGCTCCGCCTAAAAAAAAAAAAAAAAAAGGAATTAAGATCCTAATTAAAGTTAAACCCACTGTTTTGCACTGAGTCACGTAGGTTTTCAAAGTCAAGGCTTCATTGGTCGATTGCTCAGTCTTTTAATCAAATCGTTGACTTTAAATGTTGATATCAAATTGAGGCTTTGGTAAAATTTAAGGGATTGGCGGTGCGGGGAGGGGAACCTTTAAAACTCGTTAGTCTTTCAGGGTCTTCAGTGTTGAGTCCGTTGATCAATATATATATTTAGACATCTAGCACCGTAAGTACGTACGATTTTCGTCAACAACACCTTAATTATCTGGCACATACAAGCACTGATTATTAAAAGGTTCCCTTACGTTTTAGCAGTTACCAAATTATAAGTGATACAAAGTATTTGTTTTCAATTCCCCAAGAAATCAATCTATATTATGCTCCTACCTCCCTTTCCTCCATTTTCTTTACCAATTTCATGATCTTGCTGAATTTTATATATTCTGCTGAGCAATGTGAAAATCCTTTCTGGTATAAGGTAAGGATATAAACTGTTCAGCTGGCAAATGATGCTATTCAGTAAGTAGTTCATGAAACACTAGGTTTATAACTTTGGATGTACCGTAATTTCCATTTTAAGAACTATTTCCAGTTTATAATAACCCATGCTACATTTTGATTTTGTTTTGAATTGATGACAAGTCTATTAACCAAATATTTCAAGATCAGGTGTATTCTGGAAAAGGAACAGGAAGAAAATATGTTTAAAAAAAAAAAAAAACTAAAAGAAATTAACACAGCTGGGCACGGTGGCTCACGCCTGTAATCCCAGCACTCTGGGAGGCTGAGGCGGGCGGATCATGAGGTCAGGAGATCGAGACCATCGTGGCAAACACGGTGAAACCCCATCTCTACTAAAAATATAAAAAAATTAGCCAGGCGTGGTAGCGGTGCCTGTAGTCCCAGCTACTCAGGAGGCTGAGGCAGGAGGATGGCGTGAACCCGGGAGGCGGAGCTTGCAGTGAGCGGACATCGTGCCACTGCACTCCAGCCTGGGCAACAAAGTGAGACTCTGTCTCAAAAAAAAAAAAGGACATTAACACAAACTGAGAAACAATAACCAACTTTTATGAGTGCATTTTTTATGGAGGTGGTGTTCAATAAACAAGAGACTGCCTCAGCTTATAACTACTTTCAACAGAAGTTTACATTCAGTCGAGTCTGAAACAGTAGATCATTTTCTTTCAAAGCTGACATTGCTTTAATAGCATATGACGTTACCTTCATGTATTTTACTATATACTATTTTTACTATTAAAGTGACCGTAGATGTCAAAGAGTTTTTTATACCTTCACTAGACCTCATTGCTCAGACAGCATGACAGTAATACAGTAAGATTAATATTTTCCTGGTGAAACCTGTGCACTGTAATTTAATGGTTTTTGCAAATCATAAACATGTAAAATATTAAAGGAGTACAGTCTCATTAAAGGGAAAATTACTTGTCCAGTTAAATTGGACATGAAGGATGTCTTCAATTTTAATTCAGGAATTATTCCTTTTGTGTATTCACCAGTGATTTTTGTTCATATTGCTTCTCTTCAGAAATGGTGCAAAAAAGAAAGTAAACCAGACTCGGGGCCAGGTGCAGGGCTTACGCCAGTAATCCCAGCACTTTAGGAGGCCGAGGTGGGCAGATTACCTGAGGTCAGGAGTTTGAGACCAACCTGGTCAACATGGCGAAACTCCATCTCTACTAAAAATACAAAAATTAGCCGGGTGTGATGGCACACACCTGTATTTCCAGCTACTTGGGAGGCTGAGGCAGGAGAATCGCTTACACCTGCAAGGTGGAGGTTGCAGTGAGTCAAGATCATGCCACTGCACTCCAGCCTGGGTGACAGAGGAAGTCTGTCTCAAAAAAAACCTAAAACCACACCAGACTCAGTTTTTCTTAAAACAACAACAAACAAATTGCCTGTAATTACAAAAACAGATTCACGTGTTTTTCTTCCATTGAGTGCTTTATCACAGTTATTCAAATTATCCTAAGCATGTTGCAAAGGATATTGCTTAGATTTCTAGTCCTATAAGGTACTTTGAGAAAAGACTGTATAAAGTAAAAATCAGGAAAATGTGGTTAAACTCTTCTTCTGAGTTTCACAATAGGCATTAATGTATTAAAGCCTTCAACTTAATGCACTGAAGAAACCCGTTGTATCAAAACATATTTAATAATTATTTTTAAGAATTACTAATGCATGAAACTCACTTTGGGAATCACTGTTAGGATTTTTTCATTGTTGTAGAAATAATAGGTGCATATTCAGCAGAAAATAAAATCCTTGTTGCTGTGGTTTGAATAGCTCCCTTGCAACACTCAATTGTTGCCAATGTGCCAGTATGAAGAGGTGAGGCTTTTAAGAGGTGATTAGGCCAAGAGAGTTCCTCCCTAATGAATGAAATTAGGTCCCATTACAAAGGGGCTTGAAGGAGGGAGTTGATTCTCTCTTGCCAGTATCCGGTGACAGCTTTCTTGCCTCTTCCACATGATGGAAGGCGAAGGGCAGCCTCCAGAAATGACAGAATAAGTTTCTGTTCTTTAGTCTCAGGTATTGTAACAGGACCAAACAGACTAAGATAGTTGACTTAAATAGAACAGACTAAGATAGTTGACATAAATAGATCCATTTTCTCATTAAAAAAAAGATACAGTAAATAAATATGGTGAATTCTACCCCAATATCCCTAGGGTGGTTGTGGCTAGGGCTACAATGTAGTATCATATGAAGATATTACAGCATGTATTTAAAAGCAATTGACTATTAGGTATCAGACTTAGTGTTACGATACATTTATCTAATAAAATGAAATGTGTTTTCAGAAATCATCTTTAAATACAATGGAATTTATTGAACATCTACTATTGTATTTTATCCATCACTTTTAAATTTTTTCTTTGGAACACTTATAAGCTCATGGTATGGATAACAGACCTGTGGAAATTAATGTAAGCCCTATGTAGCTTAGTTAGAGATTGAATCTAGGTCTGCCTCTACCCTGCAGTCTACCAGTTCAACTAGCTTTACCAGGTAAGTCCTTAGAAATAACCGTAACATCCAGGGCAGTGCAGTTATAAACAGGTGTACAAATAAGAAGTTCCACTACTCAATATATCTTGGGCTTTCTTAAAGGAGTATTTGAAGCCTAAGATGGTAAAGTAGGCAGAAATGAACATTATCAAAACAAGAACAAAACTGCTCACTACTATGGGAATAAAATGTTTAGTAGATCCTATTTGTTTCTGTTCATTCATCATCTCTGGGAAACATCAATGACTTACCTCAGTTCACTCTCATGCTATATATTAAAAATAATTTACAGGGACGCTCAGTAGGAGGTTGAATTATACACCAGAACTGAGACAGGATGCTGCCGGGGGTGCTGTGTGGAATTTCCCAGCAAGATTATTTCATTTATTTCACCAAAGATACCATTTCCACTTAGTTTTAAAAGAAGTCAAACTGAATTGCCATTTGAGATTAGATAGAATGCACAAGACCCGATCTGAGATCCTATGTTTAAAAAAACAAAGAAGGCCGGGCGCGGTGGCTCCCGCCTGTAATCCCAGCACTTGGGGAGGTCGAGACGAGCGGATCACGAGGTCAGGAGATGGAGACCATCCTGGCGAACACGGTGAAACCGTCTCTACTAAAAATACAAAAAATTAGCCGGGCGTGGTGGTGGCGCCTGTGGTCCCAGCTACTCGGGAGGCTGAGGCAGGAGAACGGCGGGAACCCGGGAGGCGGAGCTTGCAGTGAGCTGAGATTGCGCCGCTCACTCCAGCCTGGGCCACAGAGCGAGACTCCGTCTCAAAAAACAAACAAACAAAACTGTCTTATAATCTAATCAGCCCGTCAAAGGCATCACTCATAAGCAACCAAACTGTATTTTTGGAGAGCCCCATTAAAGATGTCTTTTAAAAAAGCAGTTACAGATTTTTATATATTTGGGACCTTTGAAATCATCTGTGGCTCTCAAACGACAGATGATTAGCTTGTGTCTACGGCCCCACACTTGGTAATGAAAGAAAGGAAACAAAAATACACTCTAATTGGTTTTCTTAAACAACTTTTCTTTATCCACCTTTGGAGGGGAATAAATCTCAATATAACCTAAATAACAACATTACAAATCAAAGAATATTCAAAGCAAATTCAGGTTAAAAATGAACATTTTAAAAATGCATTTTCTTTAAAAATTAACTTTTCACTTCATATATTTACAAGATTTAACACTAGGCAAAGGGTGGATCTGTCTAGCACACAATAAGATGGTAATTCACCACTTTCCCTGAAAGGCCAAAAAGAATGACTCAAACTGCTAAAAGTATTTACTAAATATGCACCAAAGATAATCACTTAACTGTGAAATTGTTTTTAAGGCTGTGGGCTTAAAATATTATAAAATATAGACAAAATTGTTATATTTCTAATACTGGATATTCTGTGAGTACCAGGGGTTCTCCCAGAAGGTAATAGAAATCTTGATTTTTATCGGTACAGATGTCTTCATTTTTTTAAGTTTAAAATTATTTTAGGACTGTGTAATGTCCCCAGTGTCAATCTTCCTATAATGGTAAAGAAACTAGCACCATTTCAATGAGTTTCCTAAAAGAGTCTAGCTAAATACCCATGAACAAATCACACATGGTCAAAACAAAAATGTAATAAAAATATTTAGTGACAAGACACATTTTAACTCCCATTTATGAATTTTAAAAATACAAATAAAATTTTATCAACCTGATATTCAGCCTATAACTGGCTCAATACATAGCCTTAATTTATTTCCTAAAACCATATTGCAGCATCTTCTGAAAAACTAAATGCAACTTTATACCTTCATTAGTTATGTTAATAGAGGTAAATATTTAAATAGTACACTCATCCCTGGGTCTTTAAAAAAAACTGAAAAGTCTTAGTGTAAGTTTAAAATTTTAATATTTATAAATTTAAAAAATTTTACACGTGCTGAGTGGTAGCAGTGCTAACATTTTTGTGACCATTAAACCACAAACTCACTGCATAGAGCTTCTTTCTTTGTACAGAGAATCAAATCACAATACCAGCATTTGCAATCTGTAATAATTTCATGTGGTAAAAGACACCACACCAGGAAGCCTGGGCTCAGAAAACACTTGAGGTCAGATCCCCAGTAGGTACATAGTGCAGATGCAGTATGTAATTTCAGGCTAGGAAAATTAGCTACTAGTATGTATCTGACAGTTCCTAATAGCTAAGAGGCCTAAGAATGCAGACTGGGGGGAAGAAAACAAAACCAAAACCAAAACCAAAATCAAAAAAAAAAAAAAACAAAAAAAACCACCTCTCCAATTGCTGGGAGGGCCTGGGAACAGGGAAAGATCCAACCGCAGCGGGAGAGGAGGGTAACGATGTGAGCTTCACGCGGGTAATGGGCAAGCCACACCACCCAACTCTGAGGAGGGAACTGCCACAGCCGACCTCAGCATTCCGGTCTTTACTAAGACTTCCCCACAGAGCACTACAGCAGGAAACCGATTCTTCATTCATTCCCTTAAAACAGAATGAATGCCCAGTATGAAACTTCTATTTTTATTGAACCAAACATATTCTTTGGTTAACTATGTCATGGGTTCCCACTGTAATCAACCAAGCATACTTCACATATTTTATATCTAAATGAAAATATGCTTAAAATTCAGCCGGAACCATGGCACTTCACATCAATGTGAGCTCAGCAATATGCCTAATTTGGACATTTTAATTTTAGAAAACCAATTTTTAAAAATTCTTAAATGCAGTGTTTTCAGAACATAGTTACCAAGTCGGAGAATAACCACTTACATTTAAAAAACAGTTTAACACATTATAATATCCTCAAATCAACAATGTTGTTTTGTGGGAAAGCTTACAGAAAATTATAATGTTAAACCTCATAGCCAAATCAGTTCCTCATTCTCTGGTTTTAAAAAACACAAACAAACCTTAAGAAGTCCTGAGGTTCCTTCTGACTTAAAAGGTTAATGTTTTATTCAGGAACCAATAACTCCTCATCAAAGACAGCTAACTCAGTAAGGTCTACTGACAACCACCTCTAACAACAGAGGTGGCACACAGATAAAAATTGTAACAGAGAAAAGTATTATTTCAGGGTTCAGAATGATGCTGTATATTAGGAGACTCAAACTTGTAATCCTTGAAACTGACAGCTAGTTCCCTTCAATACTTGAGGGGTTCATAGAAGTATTAACAGAAATGGGAAACATGGTGATATTACAACTATAAAGACTTGACATTTTTGGTAAAAGAGAAAGTTCAAAGACAGTTAAGGGGAGTGTTAAATAATGCTGACTGGGGGGAAATTGTATAGATACTTGCTTTTCAAATGAAAATCGTGGACAAGTAGTAGTAACCATCTCATCTGAACAGAGTAATGTAAATAATTAGATACACAGTTTACGATGAAATAAGACTAAATTCTTAAAATTAGTTTGAAAAAACCCTGCAGTTTGTTTACATTAAATGTCACACTTTACACCAGACAAAAACTCAATGCAGTGATGTTAACATGGGACTGTGTTCTAACAGAGGTGGCCAGCCTGTAAGACCCAAATAACGGTGTTGGAAAGGACACTGTCAAATACTGTCAGGTAGTTTTGCTACTGAGGCAGCCACCCATCCAGCACAAGGACCATGAAAGCAAATCAATCCTTTTAACAAAACAAGAACACAGTTACAGGTGCTACGACAGTAACAGACTGTGAAAGTACAAAGTCTTTCGTGATTGTGCCTTGGGAAATAAATGGGTCAAGGAAAATGAGAAACAAAGGATGTATGGAAAACTAGAGGTTAAAGGATACTATACGAACAACAGAAATTTTATAAAACAAAAATCTAAAAATGAAATACTTGACAGTATCCCTTTGACATATATAAAAGAGGGTACAAATAATGTTTTTGTTTTAAAAAATGTTTTAACAACAGTCAGTTTTAACAGAAAAAAAAAAATCAACTGACTAGAATTAAGCCGGTGTTCTTGAGACCCACTGGGCCAAGAGCATTAAAACAAAACAAGACAGGAGAAGTTAATAAACATGCTAAAGACAAAACTGGACAAAATAAAACACAAAGTGAACAAGCATCCAATCAGGCAAACACGCACACAACCACTCTGAAAAGGTCTAGCCGTTGCAACTCAGTGGCATCCCCATCACCTAAAAAATGGTAGTGGCTTCTCCTCACCCCAGTGTGCCAACATTCAACATTCTGGTGATCTCGTAAGTATTATTTGGTCCAATCTGAGGAAGGTCTTTTTAAACTAAAACTAGTCTAATGAAATTAGACCTCAGGAATATGGAGGTGAGATTTTCTATTTTCAGTACGGTAATAGGATCTGGGCAAATTCTGCAAATATGTCGCCATCTGGATAAAAGTTGTTAAATATAGATGCCTTTTTACTTACCGAGGCATTCCTTTCCCACTCATCTTTATTTTTAATAACTTGATTATAGTTTTGTCATGGCGCGTGGACCTGTCCAGTCAATTGTGTGTTTCAGTGCCCTTTGGTAAAGAGACTGTACTTAGCACACACAGATACACATAATTCACAGCAGCTGAGAAAGCCGGAGGGCGCTGGAACACACAACACCAAGAACAATGCAGAACAGATTACTGCTGCATGTCACTTCAGGTTTTTTAAGGGAAAAAAAAAACACCAAAAAATAAATGCATCAAAGTATTTTTTAAAATACAGAAACGTGTACTTCAGGATGACTGGTATTAGTTTCCTTCCTAGCAGTCTTTTCAAGATGTTTTTGCTTCCCCTTAATTGTGACTCAATGGTGATCAAATTGAGAGAAATGTAAGTTATGGCCCAAGGCCCTGCATTCACATCTACCTAACATCACATGCACAGGTTGGATGTAATTTAGATGCTCCAGTTTTGTTAACTGTTAATAACACAGAATTATACAAAGTTTTGCACAGTATCACATGTAATGACATATATGCTATATGCAATCAGGTAGAAAAACTGTATTTGCAGAATGGTGTAGCAGATAGGTGTCAGGAACATGGTGGAAGCAGAGTTTCATGAGTGCACCTGTGCCAGAGTCCTCTACCTGTCACTGTGTTGTGAAAGTATTGCAATGAGTGGAGTTTCATATGCCTGCTGTGTATAAATTAGCTTTTATTTCCACAATGTAAGCTGGCACACTGAATTAGGGGAGCATGGCAGCTGTATAAAAATCCTGATTAAAAGATCTAACTAGAGGATCTAAAGTGAATTTTTAATCTCTGAAATTAAATTCACTGGCTCCCGTGACTGGAGAAGAATTATTGCCCCTAATGCCCCAACGTGCAATAGTCTGTGTGAATCAGTAATTCACATCCTTTAAAATAATTATTGCTTAAGCAAGCCATTTAGAATAGATACGGGCTATGTGGCTGGATAGAAACACACTCAAAAAGTTAGACTAGACGGGAACAAGCCTTTCATTTCACTGATAAATCTACATAAATACACGATCGAAAGGGGCAACAGGTTCATAGCAGCTAACACCCTAAACCAACTCTGAAGCATCAAGACGTGGTTTCTTACTAAAACAAATCAGCTGTTTTTGTACTTTCCTCTTAAAATTAAGGCAATGAAATGGCTACAGTTCCTAAGGTTATTTTTATAGAACAAAAATATACATGTATTTTCCTCCTCAAGTTCAGGCATCAGAGTATGATTAGTGACTTGTATTACACAAAACCTGCAACGCTGGATTGATGTAAGAGAGACAGAGAGAAAAGAAAGAGAGAGAGACAGAAAGCAAGAAAAGCAAGCAAGCAAGAAAGCAAGCTAAGAAACAGCCAACAAACCCCTGGTGATGTCTCCCCTTCCTGCTGAATTATAAACCCAATCATCAAAGGGAGGAAAAGCTAGAAAGCGTAAAACCTCTGAAGAGTTTTCAATGTCTCTTTCATTGATTCAAAACTTTTGGGGTGACGGGAAGGAGAAGCTTATTAACATGAAGACTCCTGGGCCCAGCAACCAGACATTAAGACTCTGAAGGTCTACAGATGGCGCTGGGCCTAAGAATCTACCTTTTCACCAGCTCCTCAAGTGACGCAGGCGATCTATGGAGATGTTGAGAAACACTGCCTAGCATATATCCATTTCATATTTAATGACAAAAATTCTAAACTTTGGCTAGCCACCTAGGTTAAAAGGAAAAAGGCACTGCATATGTATTTCGTGGTGCCCATATCTGTTTGCACATATATGGAATTTCATTTTGAAAATTTTAAATCATCATTCAAAATCTAAAAGACATATGTATGACAGATTGTGGCTAACACTTAACAGCAGAAGCTGATGCCAAGTTGACCTCTCCCGTTTCACTGTATTACATACATATCAAAGTTTCAGGCTCTCCAAAATCCAAAATGGCCAAATGAACTGAGGAATAGGACAAGACTCAAGTCAACTTTCAGCAATTCAGTGCACTTTGCAGAAAGGATCTAAAGCGTGAAGTTACGCTGTTTATTTTACACAAAGGAGGCCACCGACATTTGCCATAAATTCTTCTAAACTCTTTAAGAAGGCCATCTTCTGCTTCCGGTCCAGCGTGGGAGGAGTGCTGCTTGCAGTGAGCTTGTTGAAGGCATCTGCTAATCTCTGGTAAATAACTGGGTCTTGCTGACTTGACAGTAATGTTTCGACCAGTTCAGAATATTCAGCCTATTGAAGAGACAAAGGAAACACAAGTATCCTCCTTAGAATATCATACAAGTAGATCGTATCAGTTACTGGACTGTGGGGTTCCAAAAGGCAGGGGCACATTTTAAGAGCTAACATGTAGAGTAATTCAGCATTTAAGTACTACTGTTTGAAAATCTTTTACACGAATTAATTCATCTATCATTTACAACAATGCTTTCAGACAGGTACTGTTTCTATTCCTATTCCAGAGGTGAAAGTTTCAACACTCAGTGAGGTGAAGTGATATGGCCCAGATCAAGCAAGAGTCCAGGCAAGGTAGCCCCAAGACCCACGTGATAAATAACTTTGTTGTGCTGCTTCTTCAAAGCACATTATTCCTATTTATTTTGCATTTTACACATAATCTAAGTCTGCAATAGTTCCGCAGAGGTTAATAGAGATATATTGTACACCCAGTTCTGAGTAATCTAAGTCTGCAGTAGTTCCGCAGAGGTTAATAGAGATATATTGTACACCCAGTTCTGAGTAATCTAAGTCTGCAGTAGTTCCGCAGAGGTTAATAGGGATATATTGTACACCCAGTTCTGAGGACAGCAGTGTGCACAAAGACAGGACAGGCAGGAGCCTTTTGGGAGGAGGGGGCGGAGAAATATTCCAGCACCTTCTCCAAGTGGAGCAGGGCACTCTGAAAGCTCCAAACCGGCATTGTGCCCAGCCGCTCTTAGAGAAAGGGCAGGAAAAGGACTTTAGTAAATATAGGAATATGGGAAATTTTCTATTTTTAATAGTCTATTATAAAAGCTTATAAAGGAAAGTGGAAGAAGGTTTAGGCGGAAGGGAAATTCAACCAGGACAGAGGTAAGCTCTCAAAAAATGCTGGCCTGGAGGCCGGGCGCCATGGCTCACACCTGTAATCCTAGCACTTTGGGGGGCCCAGGCGGGCGGATCACGAGGTCAGGAGATAGAGACCATCCTGGCTAACACGGTGAAACCCCGTCTCTACTAAAAATGAAAAAAAAATGAGCCAGGCGTGATGGTGGGCACCTGTAGTCCCAGTTACTCGGGAGGCTGAGGCAGGAGAATGGCGGGAATGCGGGAGGCGGAGCTCGCAATGAGCGGACATCGCACGACTGCACTCCAGCCTGGGTGACAAAGTGAGACTCTGTCTCAAAAAAAAAAAAAGAAAGCTGGCCTGGCCAGACATAGTGGCTCAGGCCTTTAATGCTAGCACTTTGGGAGGCTGAGGAGGGAGGACTGTTTGAGCCCAGGAATTTGAGACCAGCCTGGGCAACACCGTGAGATCCCACCTCTAAAAAACATTTAAAACTTAGGCAGTTGTGGTGGTGCACAGCTGTAGTCCCAGCTACCTGGGAGGCTGAGGTGGGAGGATCGCTTGAGCCCAGGAGGTTGAGGCTGCAGTGAGCCGTGACTGCTCCACTGCACTCCAGCCTGGGCAACAGAGTGAGATCCTGTCTCACTGCAACCTCTGCTTCCTGGGTTCAAGTGATCGTCCCACCTCAGCCTCCCAAGAGTCTGGGACTACAGGCATGCACCACCATGCCTGGCTCATTTTTGTAATTTTAGTAGAGACGGGGTTCTGCAATGTTAAGCAGGCTGGTCTCAAGCTCCCGGCCTCAATCGATCCACACACCTTAGTCTCCCAAAGTGCAAAAATTACAGGCATGAGCCACTGCGCCTGGCATGCTGTAATTTTTCACTGGCTTATTGGGCTATCATGATAGACCAAAATGGTGAAACCAAACGTTAATTACATTTGGAAAAGAAGGGTAAGGTGCAGCATCCCAATCCCCAACCATGGAGCCCGAGCGGCGCCCTGACTGCCCTATCCAAGGGACAGTCCTGTTCACAGGCGACCAAGTATAATCTCCTATCATTTCCCTACTCACAAGAAATGGCAGAGGTGGCAAGGCGTGGGGCTCACACCTGTAATCCTAGGCACTTTGGGAGGCCGAGGCGGGTGGATTATTTAAGTTCAGGAGTTCTATACAAGCCTGGGCAACATGGTGAAACTCCGTCTCTACAAAAAATAAGCTAGGTGTGGTGGTGCACACCTGTAGTCCCAGCTACTTGGGGAGCTGAGGCAGGAGGATCGCTTGAGGCCAGGAGGCCGAGGCTGGAGTGAGCAGTAATTGCACCAGCGCACTCCAGCCTGGGTAATAAAGTGTCTCAAAAAAAAAAAAAAAAAAGCGAGATAGTAGAGCCTCTGGGGCCAGGCAGCAGGTTTCATACTGGCCATTCCTAAAACCTGCTCTTTTCTACAGTGTGCAAATATGTTAAAATGGAAGGGGAGGGGAGGGGAGGGAGGAAGGGACAGAGGGTGGAAGCGGGGGGAGGAAAGGAGGGAGGGTGGGAGAAAGGGAAGGAAGGGAGGGAGGGAGGAAGAAAGGAAAGAAAAAGAAAGAGATAAAAGAAAAGAAAAGAGAGAGAAAGAAAAAAGAAAAAAAGAAAAGAAGGAGGGAGAGAGGATCAGAATGTAATAGTTTAAATATATGCAGACAAGAAGACTACCTTGCTAGTAAGCAACAAGTATATCAAATGACAGAGAAAGGGCACAGATTTGAGAGGGGGCACCACCTGCAGAAAGTGGCAGCCTACGGCAGAGAGCAAGAAATAAAGCCCCAGAGCACCTTCAGCTTGGGGCACAGATGTTACGGGAAATCTAGAGAAAGGAGGTCTTTAAAATAGTGTGGAAGACCTCCTCTAAACCCTTTTTAAAGATGGAAATAAAATGCCATAGCTTCTTGGCCATGCTGGGAGGTATATATATACACATATATGTGTGTGTATATATATGCGTGTATATATATATATGCATGGGAGAGGAAAATGGGAAACTGAGGCAGCAAAATATTCAATATGGTCCTTTTCATAAATTTCACAGGCACCTATTCTATCGGAAGCGGGGAGACAGGGAAGCTAGCCTAACTCTTCTATTAACCCCATTATCAGTGATGCTTCAGTCTTTAAAAGATCAACAAAATGAAATAATATACTGTTTTCTACAATATGCAGTAAAATACTGTCTTCCATACTGTCTGAAGGCAGACTCTTCTTTGTCTGCCATCTTGTTTCTCTTACAAAACCATGAGTTCTTCACATACCCATTATGTATTCGTCATTCCTAGCACAGGCTTTGGGGCAGTGACCATTACAAAAGATGGTTCATAATGGTGGAGGACAAAAAATAAATGCTTTGAACTGTCAAACAGCTGTCAGATAAACACCAGCTGACATGGGAAAGCTAATAAAGAAGCTAAGAAATATTGCCTCACTGAAACAGAACTGAGGCACTGAGTCACAGATCCTATAAGAAAGGGGGGATTAATGACCCACCATCTATCTCCACAATTTCTTTGCAAAACAGAATGAGAAGAGTCCCCTGAGAAGGGGTGTCCAGTACCTGGTGCAAACACACCAACGTGTAGAAAGCTTCACCAGCCGCGGTGGTCATCTCTGTGTTGTGCTTTTGCAAAACCAGCATATCAAAAACCAGCTGAAATTACATTAAGACTTCTAAATAAAAACACAGGATGATCATATATCCTCCCGTCCCTCCCCAGTCCAAAAAAGAAAAAGAGAGGGTTGGTTGTTATTCTATTTATTAAATCAATCTGAAATTTTCCTTAATGTTTAAAAAAAAAAAAAAAGATACTGCAACTTGCTGTGGTATGTGAATAATCAACAATATCAAATTCCCTCAATATTTACCATATCAATCTTCAAGAACACAAAAAACAGTGGATGAGAATGTGTCCATGAAGAGTTGATCTCCAGGAAATAACAGTGAACAGGAAGTCATGGTTTCCTCGCCCCCGCAAGAATGGAAGCATTTCCTCATTTGAATGCAGAATTCTGTGTACCCACCATACTTTTGAAAGTGGATGATTTTCTGACCTACCACAGACGTCTTACCTTCAGAAAGTGCCGTGTTGCTAGAAAAAGTGGTGAGTCTGTTTCTTGTGCTTTTGCACACTGTTCGGCTAACGGTGTCAGGGCCTCCAGGCAGAGCTGGCAAACCTCCGAACTCATTCTGATCATGAAGGTCAAAGAACAAACTCGATTGGATAGATTCGATTTATAAAAGATAAAAAAAATTATAGCTAGTGTTAAACGGATGAGTGTTTCTAGAAATGAATACAGACACACAAGCAGACTCCTGGGCAATATCTTCACTGAGTTATACAAGGAAAGATTTCCAGTGTTCTTCAGATCGCCTGTAAGGGTTCTGGGTTTGAGCCTGGTGATGTATAGCTTGTTTCAGTTTATGATACATACAACTTATTAAAAAGTCGTATTATTCTCTACAATCACAGCTACGACCAGAGACCCAGCTCAACATTACTAATGGGACCCTGATGAAGGGGTAACTCTGGAACCAGGACCGAATGCCTCAGAGATCTGTGAAAGGACAGGACGAGGCAAACTAACGAAAGAAACAGAGCAGTTACAGAAGTGACCGGTTTTTGTTTTTTGGTTTTTTTTTTTTTTGAGACAGAGTTTCGCTCCTGTTGCCCAGGCTGGAGTGCAATCGCGCAATCTCGGCTCACTGCAACCTCCACCTCCCAGGTTCAAGCAATTCTCCTGCCTCAGCCTCCCGAGTGGCTGGGACTACAGGCGCACACCACCACGCCCAGCTAATTTTTTGTATTTTTGTAGAGATGGGGTTTCACTATGTTGGCCAGGCTGGTCTCGAACTCCTGATCTCAGGTGATCCACCCGCCTTGGCCTCCCAAAGTGCTGGAATTACAGGTGTGAGCCACCGCGCCTGGCCCAGGGTTTTTCAAGAAATAAAATTGAACCACAAAAGAAAAACGAAAAATGTAAACTTAAAACACTTTTCTTTAAAGGAAGACCTTTTCCCCCACGTGACAAGTAACAATGATGTTCATTTAAAGGATATGATGTCATTCCTAATTCTAGGGAGTACATCAGACTTTTAAACAGATCCTCAGGAAGCTGTGGTATTTTTTCAGGAAAAATCTCACAAATAAATGTGATTAGTTTGTAGTATTGATTACAAAGGGTTGGAAACTGAAAAAGAAATATTAAATTATTTGGATGCTCATTAGTATCCAATTTTTATTTTCATCAATGCAATAAAGTAACTGACAAGCTTCTAAATATAATGATTTCTTTAAAACATGTACAAGATATAGAAAACATAAAGACCAAACTAAATGTAAAAACAGGTACAAATAAAGGGCATAGTTTAGTAACTACTATGAAACAAAGTAATAGTCTAAACAACGATCTTCTAGATAGTTAATAAAAGCTAAGGTCAATTTCAGATACTCTATGTTTACCCTGAAAAAGTAAACAAGGCAGCCAGATTTAAAATTATTAAACAACTTGGGAGTAAAACCGTTTTGTAAATGTATTTCCATTCAAGCATGTTGAAAAAATTCAAGAAGGTTAATACAAATTGTAAAGACTATGCACAGAGCAGAATATTCGGTCTTTACGCTTCCAAAAACATTCTTCCAGTTGTACTACCCTAGAGAACTGAGGTAAAAGTAGGTAATATGGTTTAACCACACTGAAGAAAAATACACACTTAAATGTTTACTGGCTTGTTTAAACAAACCCTACATGCAAATCAATATGAAGAGTTGACTAAACTTCCTCATCCTACTGGCTGGCTGCCGCGTGAATACCATGGATCATCAGCGTTGTTTCCAAGAGTCAGAGACGTTCTCGAGGAGGGAAGCACACGGTTCGACCCTGCTGTGCTGGCAACTGACAGGACCCATTCTTCTCGTACGTACTCACCTTCCGGACACTTCTCAGCCTCTACTCTCTTACTTCCTCCTACTCTCCTCCCTTGTCTTTATCTCGTGTGTGTGTGCACGCACACAGGCACATACACAAAGTCCTGCTTTCCTTTCCACCCGTGTCCTCATCCCCACCCTTATCCTGCTATGAGAACTCATGACAAGAGACCTCCCTCTAGGGTACTTAGGGATGGTAGAAAAACGGTGCCCCACCACCACCACACCCTCAATATTAACTGGCAAAACCAAGGCATAACGTAGTCAGAACGTGCAAAAACTTTAAAACAGCATCAGTCTTGGATGCTTACCATCCCATTTTTACATGGTGCCCCTTGGAAAATGCCTTCCTTTGCTCAATCCTTTAACCTGAGAATGATGTTCAGAAAGTATCAGAGGAAAACACTGAAACTTTTAACTTACTTTATTCCCTTAGTGACAAATTATGAGGTAATCAAAACTGCTAACAGAATGTCGTTTCTAAAAGGACAGGCTTCTTTCTGTAGCACTCCCTGACAAAACGAGTCACTAATGTGTGGGTGCCTGCAGGACTCTGGGGCAGAAACAGAGACTGAGTAAGGGCCCATGTTACTGAGAAGCACGCACAAGTAACCATTAATGAAAATGCAAAAACTGCATCTTCATGTGCATTTAACAGATACAACTGCTTAATTAAATCACAGACATATTCTTGTCTAAAGTATCTTTGAACTTCAATTACATATAGTTGTATGTTGACATTCAATTTCATTGATTACCTTCAAGAGATCCTGTGACATCAAGGGCAGAATTAGGTTTACTCCGTACAACACAACATCCGCTGCTGACACAGATCTGTTTGCTGCTTGACCTGGCTCATGTCCTCTAAACACTTCATCTATTAAAATAAAAGGATGCAGGCTTATGGTGGTAACATCGATAAATCTTCCAAGTGTGTATTCTACCTTTATGAAAATAAACTCACCCCTAGAGGCTAAATAAATCAATGAGTGAATAACAGAGAATCTGATCTCGTCCTGCCCGGTCTCTGGCGAGCAGATGCAGGGGACAGCACACCCAGGGGTGAAAAAAAGGATCTGAGACCCCAGCCCTGTGTCATCCTTTTGAGTTTTATTAGGGGATATGAGTACTTGATACGGAAGTATTGGGGAGGTTAAGAGCAAGGGACAGTCTAGAAATAAAACTAATGCTTAATCAATGTTTTGAAATATAAAATCTACTGGCATAGTAGCCATAATATGAGTTAAACAATTTCTATAGAAATATCCATTTGATTTCAAGTGTGTATAATATTTCTAAGCTTAAAAGGAATGCAGGAAATATAGAAATTAAAATGTTACATAAAAAAGAAAGTAATTTAAAAAAGGACAACCAATATGACAAAGGTTATCGTTCTTAATACATATGACTTATATCTAAATTAATGAGAATACTAAGACTTAAACAGACAAATTAACATCTCTAAACAAACATTTATCAAAGTCTTGACTCTAAAGGAAAACAGTCCATTCCAACTATTAATCAAGCAATACAAATGTTAAAAAGATACTACTTCTGATTCATTAAAAATAATTCGTAAAAATGATAACATTTCATTGCTGGTAAGGATAAAATGTGGTTAACCTCAAAAGCAATATATTAAGACCATTTTGAGCATTCTATCTATTAAGGATATAATCAGAAATTCAGACAGCCTTGTCCACAGAAATGATCAGTGCATCACCATTTATAAGTGTAAAAAGGTAAATATTCCAGATGTCCAATATTAGGAAACAGGTTAAATTCCAAAATGTGGAATGCCACATAACCATTAAAAATATCATCACAGATTCTAATGACAAGGGAAAGGTTAACACTACATTAAACAAAACGACAGAATATAAAATTGAATTTAGTTCACAGCTTGCCAGGAGTAAAAGCAAAACAAAAGCAAGCTTGTATTTAGAGCATGATCACAAAGAAAACTGAACAAAAATAACCAAAAAAGAAATTCCTAAAATGGAATGTACAATTGACTCTGGATGGTGTCCAAAAGTAAGCATGATTTTTCTGTCTCTATATTTACAATTTTTTTCTATTAAGGGCATATTTCTTACAACAACAACAACAAAAAGATCCAATGAGGGGTATGTGTCTACTTAAAATCCACTTGTTAAGCCTAATGCTGAACTTCTCCCCTGGAATCCGAAAATAAGACAAATCTGGTAGTATGTCAGAAACAACTAGGAAATGTAGTCAAAATATAGATTTCTAGAGTTAATAGGTCTGAGGTGGGGCCTGAGTGGGGGCATAGAATAAGAATCCAAGAAAATGGTTATACTATGTCTAGAAATGAAAACTTTGAAACAATGAGCTGATTTATGATACACAGGGTAATCATGACAGTAAATCACCTAAACATACACATGTTTTATCTCTGGGTCTTAACATTGAGTTACAGATTCCTCTGGGTACAAGGTTCTTAGCCTGGGGTCCTGACACACCTGGAAAATTTATAGAAGGTTTCCAAGAGTCCATGAACCAACTAATACTGTATTAGTAAGAGGTTAAGAATGCTGGGCACAGTGGCTCACACCTGTAATTCCAGCACTTTGCGAGGCTGAAGTGGGAGAATCATTTGAGCCTGAGGCTGAGGCTGCAAAGAGCTATGATCACGGCACTACACTCTAGCCTGGATGACAGAGGGAGACCCTGCCTCTCAAACAACAACAAGGAAAAAAAAGAAAAAGTTAAGAACTCCTGGATTAAGCAGAAATGACCTGAAGAAAGTTAGAAAACTTGGGTGAGAGGCTGGGCCTAAAAACAGACCAGAAAGAATTCACTGAGGAAAAGTGAACTTGTACAGTGCTTTTCAGACTATCTCACCTTGGTACCCCTAGTTAACTGCAAAAAAATAAATAAATAAACAGTAAACCTTCTACACTGTGAAGTTGATGGTACCTAGCTCAGGGCAGATACTGGAAAAACCATGGCCCAAGAATAAAAAAATGAAAAAGAAAAAAAAAAAAAAAAACCATGGGCCAGTGAATAAGGAATATGAAAAAAAAAAGGAAACAGAACAATCAAGGATTGGGATAAAAAAGTGGGTATTATAGCACCCAACTTAGAATCTTACAAGGAAGGAGCCAAAAATATCCACCACCCTACATGTCTGCACAACATGTAACAGGAGAGGCCAGATATGACTCATTTTTCTCTTATGAAACAGGATCCATTTTGTTTGAAGGCAAGGTGGGCAGTGGGATAGGAGGGGAGTGAACTCTACAGCACTGAAAACTACACAAATATATGAGGTTTAAATTACTGATCCGGGTCTTGCCTGTAACAGCAACTATCTTTTACCTACTGATTGTGAGACACAATGCTAGGCACCAAAGACACTTGACAGCTGATCCTTCAAACACGCTGAAAGGTATTTATGATGATACCCATTTGACCAGCTAGTAGAGGCACAGGCAGGCGAATCCACTCCCCCATCATACTGTAGCTGAGACACTAGGCTAGGTCTTCAAAGTGTGGGCTGTGAACTCCAGAGAGCAGTGCTTCCCATCCCAACAGGGCTTTCCAAGCCGCACTCCGGAAAGTGCTAGGGTTTGCCGGGGTGGCCACCTTGGGGGACGTGGGAAGAGACTGGCATCTGGAGTTATAGGCTGGGATTTGAATCCCGGTCCTGGTTAAGTATCTGTGGCCAAGTGACTTAAGCTCTCTGTGCCTCTGTTTCCTCATCTATAAAGTGAGAATAACACGGGACTGACTCCACACCATTGTGAAAGGTAAGAATAGTGCTTGGCATTTAGTAAGATCTGAAGGAATGAGAGATACTATTTCCATTATTCTCACAAGAGGAAAGCCAAGCAAGAGGGCCGCTGGCCCCACCCTCGCTTGGACCACAGAGATCTCCTTTCCTTTATTCCACAAATTGAACGTCAAGAGGGCCGCTGGCCCCACCCTCGCTTCGACCACAGAGATCGCCTTTCCTTTATTCCACAAATTGAACGTCAAGAGAGCCGCTGGTCCCACCCTCGCTTTGACCACAGAGATCTCCTTTCCTTTATTCCACAAATCGAACGTCCTCATGAGGTGTCTCTTACAGAAAACAATCCTTTGCTTTAATAAAAAGGAGGGTAACAACAAAGTTTAAAAACCATCACGTTACATTTTACCTGTATCACTGAAATCTATGAATTCTTTGGACAGCAGGTTAGTAAGAAGCTCCATAATGAGAAGCAGGTCTTGGTATTGCTCTTCTTCCGCTGTAACATCTATTCTTTGCCGCCCTAAATTATTCTTGGAATATACTTGCAACAAAGTAAGGCAGGCTTCATATAAGTTCATAGCTTTGGACTGCAAAAAAAAAATGCACAAATTATGCTACTTGGTAGAATCTATTTGAGAAACAAACACTGATATATTTCTTTATATCTGAGTTCCAAGAGTAGCAATAATTCTTGCTTTAAACTACATTAAAACAATAATAATTTCTAAAAAGCATATATTAATATATTATTTTAAAAATTTTACCCCTTTTCTAACAAAATTTTAGGACAAAAATTTATATTCAGGTGCAGCAAACCACCAGGGCACACATATACCTATGTAACAAATCTGAACGTTCTGCACATGTATCCTGTTTCTTTTTAGAAGATTTAAAAAAAAAAGAATTTATATTCACTCAACATGACTTTCTCTGAATTATAAGTTCTTTTTGAAAATCTTCTGAAGGAATAAAAATATTCTTTAAGATAATACTAATCAAATTTGAAGTAAAGATCTATTATTTTATTACAGCTTTAAAGAGTTTTAATCCTGAAGGGATAAAATGAGAAAGTGCTTACCTCTCCAAGATAGCATATCTGTTTATGTGCAACTTCAACAAAAACTTCTATAATGAGATTGACAGTCTCTGGGGTATTCTTGTAAACTTCCATCAACCCAATGCAATTGGTAAGGAAGTCCATTAAAAAATTAAACAGGATTGCTACGTTGTCAATCTGGGTAGCCTCAGCAATGCCACACAGGGCCTCCAGTGTGGCAGTGATTTCCTGCTTGACTTCCTCTTGCTGACACATCTGCTGGAAGTTTTCTTGGTTTATTACTCTTAAGAATCGCTGCTGAAGTGGCTGAAGAACCTATAAAAATAAACCAGCAATTTTCTTAAAGCTCAGTTCACATGCTTTATTTCCTCTGCTTGGATAAATATTCACTTTCCAAAACATTTCTAATTATTGGAGGCAGGACAAGCACATAAAGAATATCTAAACCAGACTTGACATTCCCCATTTTGAGGGTCATCCTAACTTCCGGCTCATGTGAAGACAGAACACCCAAAGCATGGGACATAACTTTCTCCCTGCCACTCAAAGAATTCTGCCATTTCCCTCCATCTCCTTCCAAGTAATTAGCCAAAAAGGAAAAAACAAAGATAAACTTTATTACAAAACCAGACAGCAAGCCACATTTGGCCTATGGGCTGCAGCCTGCCAACCTCTACAGAGTGAAGCCCAACACAAAGCTCTCGCCTGTTTTTTTTTTCCTTTTTCCTTTACCTAATTCCTCTTGGCACAGAACATAACTTCAGATCATCAGTCCTGCCCTGTATGTAAGAGTACTCATATTCAAGAGGTCAGTATCTTAATTCGACTTAAAGCTGTCCGTATGATAATACAATTGTTTAAAATAAAAATACTTAGTCAGTCTGGTTTCCCCTGGATTTGAAGTCACAAACAACTGCCTAATTCCATTACTATGCCCCTTCTCAAACCCTAAGGGCTCTCTAGACACAAGCACTGCAGGCTGGCAACCTACACACACACTGGCAACTCTTGGTCCTTGATTTAAAGCCTATTAAATAATACACCCGGCCAGGCGTGGTGGCTCCAGCCTGTGGTCCCAGCACTTTGGGAGGCCGAGACGGGTGGATCACGAGGTCAGGAGATCGAGACCATCCTGTCTAACCCGGTGAAACCCTGTTTCTACTAGAAAATACAAAAAACTAGCCGGGCGAGGTGGCGGGCGCCTGTAGTCCCAGCTACTCAGGAGGCTGAGGCAGAAGAATGGCGGGAACCCGGGAGGCGGAGCCTGCAGTGAGCTGAGATCCGGCCACTGCACTCCAGGCTGGGCGACAGAGCGAGACTCCGTCTCAAAAAAAAAAAAAAAAAAAAAAAAAAAAATTAATGTGCCCATGGTTGTTATGGGTCAAACTGTGTCCCTCAAAAACTCATATGTGGAAATCCAAACCCCAGGACATGAACTTATTTGATAATAGAGTTGGCCGGACGTGGTGGCTCACGCCTGTAATCCCAACGTTTTGGAAGGCTGAGGTGGGCGGATTACCTGAGGTCAGGAGACCAGCCTGGCCAACATGGCAAAACCACATCTCTACTAAAAATACAAAAATTAGCCGGGTGTGGTGGTGTGCACCTGTAATCCCACCTACTCGGGAGGCTGAGACAGGAGAATCGCTTGACCCAGGAGGCAGAGGTTGCAGTGAGCCGAGATCACACCGCTGCACTCCAGCCTGAGTGACAGAGCAAGACTCCATCTCACAAAGAAAAAAGAAGAAAATAGGGTTGTCGTAGACGTAATTAGTTCAGGTGAGATCATACCAGAATAGGGTGGACCCCTAATTCAACATAACTGGTACAGAAAGGGGAAGTGTGGATGCACACACACGGCGGAGCACGTGAAGATGAAACATAACTGGTACAGAAAGGGGAAGTGTGGATGCACACACAGTGGGAGCACGTGAAGATGAAACATAACTGGTACAGAAAGGGGAAGTGTGGATGCACACACGGTGGGAGCATGTGAAGATGAAACATAACTGGTACAGAAAGGGGAAGTGTGGATGTACACACACGGCGGGAGCACGTGAAGATGAAACATAACTGGTACAGAAAGGGGAAGTGTGGATGCACACACGGCGGGAGCACGTGAAGATGAAACATAACTGGTACAGAAAGGGGAAGTGTGGATGCACACACATAGCGGGAGCACGTGAAGATGAAGGCAGGGATCAGGGTGATGCATTTACAAATCAAGGAATGCCAAAGACTCCCAGCAAGCTACCAGAGGCTACCGGTTTTCCCATAGAGCCTTCAGAAAGAACAAATCCTGCAGACACCTTATAGCTTGGACTTCCAGCCTCCAGAAGCAGGAGAAAACAAATTTCTATTGTGGTATTTTGATACAACAGCCCTAGGAAATGACTATCATGGTTAATCTGCATTGTATTAGAGACAGGAGAATGTTTCCCTGATCCCTAATGACGGTTTAATAAGCCAGTCCATGCTCTCAACGGAGTTGGGGAAAATGTGCCTACAAGGCAGAACACTCGATGATATTCAGTGTCATCACACACAGGCAGGTACAGACAAATTATAAGATAACGTTTGTAAAACAAGAAGCTTCAACCCATTCATTAGGAGAAAAAAGTATCAGAAAAGCTATGACTGGGCCGGGCACAGTGGCTGCTCACACCTGTAATCCCAGCACTCTGGGAGGCCAAGGCGGGCAGATTGCTTGAGGCCAGGAGTTTGAGACCAGCCTGGCCAACATGGCAAAATCCCGTTTCTACTAAAAATACAAAAATTAGCTGGGTATGGTGGCATGAGTCTGTAGTCCCAGTCACTTGGGAGGCTGAGGCAGGAGAATTGCTTGAACCCGGGAGGTGGAGGCTGCAATAAGCCGAGACTGCACCATTGCACGCCAGCCTGGGCAACGGAGTAAGACCCTGTCTCAAAAATAAAAAAAAAAAGAAAAGCTATGACTGATACGTTTCTGTCTCCAGAGACTCTTTCACGGCAATGCATAGATAAAGGAACTACAGAGTTACACAAAAGGGTGCAATCAAAATAGAAGGCACTGTTACCTCCGTCCAATACTGCTGTTTGGTTTCCGTGTCCATATGTGCAAAACCTCCTAAGACTAGAGCCTTCATCAATGTCCTCTGCACAGGACTTGACAAGAAATTAAGAGGTGGGCTTCGGCTTGCAAACTGCTTAGCTAAGTTCCACCAGTTCTCACACTGAATTACTAAGTTTGCCCTACAGGTAGAAATAACAAAACATAAGATGTATTACTACGTATACACATACACACAAAGAAAACAAAAATAAAAAATAGCTAGATTTAATTACTTTTAAAGCAAAGCACAGTAAGCAGGACAGACTTTGAAGTCACACAGGCTTACATTCAAATGCCACTAGTTGTTTGGCGATGTGAAATTTATTTAACCTCTATCAATCATCACTTCTCTATAATCTGCAAAATACGAATAATAACAGTCTCACGCGGCTGAGACTCATAGAATGATTAAACGAGATACTACCTGTGACGTGCTTAGAAGAGCACATAGTAAATTATAAGAATTCAATAAACCAGCCAATGATAATGGTAATAATAACAATGATATTCCTATACAGTAAGAACAATGAAAACATTTCTAGAATTGTTGTAGAAAGCACCAAAAATTTTACTTTCCAACATTAAATTTTAAATATCAGTATTTAATATTTAAAATGGGGATAAGATGTCTAAAAATTCAAAAGAGCACACTCCACAGAAAAGTGTCCACAACACTGTAAATTACTCATAGGGCTCTGATGCCAAATCCTGAAGGAGTCAATGTAATGCTCAATTATAAGAAGGGAAAGCTCTATTTCCATTTGTAATAATAGTGTGATACGGTTTTTAAAAGGCACTATTCCAAAAACGTAGGCTCTAGCTAGAATTAGGACGGTGTAACCATCTGCCTGTTCAAAGGACTACACCAGGAAGGGAAAAAGAGTTTCCCACCAACACACATACACACACAGTCAGCCTCCAACAATGAGCTAACCTTTCTCTTCTTTCCACCAAAGTGACAAGGAGCTGCACAGTGTCATTTGCAAGGTCCTGCTCACTACTCCAGACCGAGAGGTTACTGATGACTTTTTGTAAGAGGTAGCCAATTATCCACTGAGAACCCTCTGTATCTGCTCCGAATGCTGTGCTGAATGGCAGACTTATCTTAAGAGAGGAAACAAATTTTTTAAGGTAAGCAAGAAAGATCAACTCAAGAAAAAAAAAACAGAGAAAAATCAAACTGAAATCAGTATCTAATCTGAAGTAGTGCTTACTTCACAACAGCTTTACGCAGGTACTCATTTTCACAGGTCAAAAAAAAAGACATCCTCAATCCACTCACATTTTCCAGTGTGATTTTCCTGTCAACTTCTGTTATTCCCATAGTATTAAAAAACTAACATAATATTACACCAAATACAAAAAACATAATCTATTCCCAAATAATAATCTTTATCTTCAATAGTGGTTAAAATAAACTAAATCAAGTGATGTGCTCTAAAACACACATTAAAACAGCATTCCAGTCACGTAATTCTCTTCAACATAGAAAATGTTGAACTGCTCTTAAACAGTTACATTTTGATGAAAAACCCACCAAGAAAAATGTTCCTGCTTCTATAACTGCCATCATCATAAATCCAAATGAAGTTTTAACAGTTTTACATTCTGACCTGATCATACAGTTTTTCATCCACCAGGAGATAAGTCTTTGCCCAGCGTTTTAAAAACCAGACAATATCTTTGCCCATCTGAGGACTTAGTAGATGAGTGAGATCTGCTCTTATTGCCCGAGATTCAACTTCTGAAACTCTGAGAATGGCAGACAACAGCCTGTAGGTATAAAACAGAAGTCATTTATTCTTGGATTTATTTAGTGGTTGTCTACCTGTATTTTCTTCCTTAAAAGTCCTTTTTGGTCTTTCAATTATCTGAATTTTGGTCAGGCTATACTTGAAAATTTCATCAACAGAGTTTTAGACAAGCGTCCTGTATTATTTCTGATCTTTTGCAAAGCAAGAGACAAGATAAAGAAAGGAAGAGTCAACACTAAAGTCGTCCTTCTGCTGAAGTTGTAACCACATGCGGGAATCTCAGCATTACCAGCTAAACAGAATTTTCAGATTCAAAGTTTTCAGATTTTCAGGAGAAATACATCAAATTAAATCTTCAGAGTACATGCCAAATTCTTTCAGCATCACTACTTAAAACTACCCTGGTTAGTATGGTTTGTGGTTTTATGTCATGGTCATGTTATAGTACAAGATCTGGGTGTTATCTAGAAAGTTTGAATATTGTGCCTTGTTTAAATCTAATCTAGTAAACTTGATTCTTCACGGTATTTTTAAATAAAACTCTTGCTAGAAAGATTACCTGTGTAAGTACACATATTGTCCTTTCCTACACTACATAATTCATATGGTCGTGTGGTGTCAGTCACATAGCGTGACATGCAAATAGAAATGTCTTTGTTGAGGAGGGCATATAATCAGAAGTGATATATATTTAACTTGACTTTAGCCAAATGGCAAGGAAGCAAAGGATGTAACGGAAAGAACCCATTACACACCAAAGAATATCGGTGCTGAGAAAAGGATTCTAAACACTCAAATTCGGCTTATGCTCCTTTACTAGTGCTCTCAGGAAGCCTGAAATGATCTCGTCATGAAATCATACAAACATGTTTCAGTTCTTTACCCCACTGTCACTGCCCTTATCTTCCTGCAGCCTCCCTGGGGTCACTGCCCTTCCTCCCTTCATCTAGCCACATGCTTCCTCCTTCCCAGTCTCTATAGCAGCATCCTCTTCTCCTGACCTCCTTCTTTAAATCAGGAGGTTTTTAAGGTTCCAGCCCAGAATCTCTTCTATTTTTTTCTGTTTCAGACAGAGTGGCTGTGTCACCAGGCAGCAGTATGCCCAGACACAATCACGGTTCACTGCAGCTTTAACCTTCTGGGTTCGAGCGATCCTCCTGCCTGAGTCTCTCAAGTGGCTGGGACTACAGGCAAACACCACCACACCAGGCCGATTTACAAAATTTTTTTAAAGACAGGGTTTCGTCATGGCACCCAGGCTGGTCGTCAACTCCTGAGCTCAAGCAATCCTCCCACCTTGGCCTCCCAAAGTGTTGGGATTACAGGAATGAGCCACCATGCCCAGCCTTCTTCACTGCACACACACTTCCTATACCACCAGTGCTCAAACTTCAGAAATTTTTTTTAGGGGGTATGTGAACAACAACAAAACAAACAAAACCCCAGCAATCTCCCAATACAGTAATACATTTAAGTTGCAGATATGTCAAAATTTCCGGTGAGATTAAATCATTTTAAATATATATTCCAGCCTAACAAAATTCAAAATAAAATGGTTACATTAACACTTTACATTTATGCACTGGAGTTTTATTATCGTAATGTTCTGGTGCCCACTATAATCCATTAAAAATGTAAACAAATTTTCCTTGTTTTTATTTCAATTTCATTTTCCATAGAACATTATCCTAATATAATGTTTATGTTCCAGTATTTTATTCATCATACTACATACTCTGATACAAATGTCTACATATTGAAAGATAACTTTTAAACATTTTCAATGACCATAAGACCGTGTTTAAAAATGTCTTCTGGATTGAGTTATCATTATGATACTTAAAACTAGACAACTGAGCAAAACAATATAAATTTAACTAAATTATCAAACATAAATAAACACAAACATAGAAGTGTGTGCATCTCGTAGTGTGATTAACTTGGTAGGGCTCCTTCCCCACTTAGTTCATGTGTCTTTGAATGACCACCACCTATTGCCAGATGAGCAAGTTGAGCATGATTTGATTCCTATTTTTCCTTTTGATATAAGTACTGAAACACTTCATATAAGTAGAACCTATTTTTAAAATAGCAGAATCACCCAATTATTTGTATTTCTTCCAAGTTATATGCCAAAAATCACAGAGATCTACCAACAAAAATTATTTTTAATAATCTCTTAGTTGATGTGATTAGGTCCTCTTCATGTTATTTGATGCAAAGGGCTGAAACCTGCCAACTGTCCACTCACTAGTGACTCAGTCACTTAGTGCCACACTGTTTGCAACTGTCCCTCTCCTCTGTAGGGTTTTACACGCCTGCCAATCCACATGTTCAGAGGTAGAAGTGAAAACTTTGGCCTTTCTTTGTAAAGTGGAAGAAACATCAATGAAAGAGCCACTCAGCCTGAGTCAGGCAGGTCCAGGTGAGGCACTCAGGGGCCTTTCTTCTACCTCAGAAATACCTCATGACCCAAGAACCTGTCTCCATCTTCATTCCAAGACTACTAAGGAAAATGCTTCCTAACTTGCCTTGCCACCCTTTAAATTGATCACCCATGGAATGGTATCTCTAAAATAATTTGATCACTTCACTTCTCGGCTGTAAATCCTTGTCAGTACTTTTACTCCCACTTTATCAGCCCCATCCACAGCATCCTCCCTGCCTCTCCACCCTCATCCCCCTACCAAGGCCATCGCCCTGCCCTCCTGGGTCACACACCAGCTACACCTAAGTTCCTCTCGCTTAAGCAGGGCTCTCTTACCGTCAGAGGCATCGAACCAGACTGACTGCATCTTGAGTGAGGGCTAGGAAAATGACGCTGGGACCTGATGGGCTGCATTCCCAGAAAGTCAAGCATTTCCTATTGTCTAGATGTTTACAGTTAAGGGAACAAATTAGTAAGATTTACTAAACAGACCCAGACTTGGGAGTGTCCAGATATTCTGACATCTGTAGAACAAAAGCATTCCTAATTTTGCTTAAAAGACAGCATACTGATTCTTGCAAAATACAGTAATTAAGAAAATTAATCCTTTATCACAAACTCTTGTAGCAAAGCACATCGCCCCATGATCTTTTTTTATCATACACACGCACACACACACACACACACACACACACACAAAGAATTGTGGATGTGTTCCTCCTCTTATTTTCTTATTTCTTATTTTCAGGAACTTCCTGCTCTGTCTGTGGAGTAGCCATTCTTTTATTCCTTTACTTTCTTAATAAACTTGCTTTCACTTTACTCGATGGACTTGCCCTGAATTCTTTCTTGCGCAAGATCCGAGAACCCTCAGGGACCCCTTTCCAACAACATCGCTGCTCATGCTATTGTCACTGCCCGAAGTACTCTTATGCTTCAAGAAGCCACCTCTGGTTCTCTTCTGCCCATAGATTAGGGGCACCAGGAGCTCCTGTAACACCCATACACACTCCTAACTGTACCCTCAGATGCTGGCATGCAGGGGAGTTGAAATCTAACTGATAAAAACATCAAAATATTTTTAAACTGTTGATATTCCAAGATTAATACCCCATTCCTACTTCAATTTCTTAAAGCACTATATCTACAAATATATTCCAAACAGCACTCAGTTTCTCATATTTTCCAAGTCAATCCTAGATTACATTTGTACGTCATAAATCCAAAGTCAACACAATAAATCAAACAGAGCTTTCTTTAACTTCTCACAACCTCCAGTATAGGTCTGAGCCACCATCATCTTTCTCTTGGATTACTGCAATTTGTCTCCTAACTGGTCTCCTGGCTTCCATCACTTACTCTCAGGTTTTTTTTGTTTTTTTTTTTCTTGAGACAGGGTCTCGCTGTGTCGCCCAGGCTGGAGGGCAGTGGTGCGATCTCAGCTCACTGCAACCTCTGCCTCCCAGGTTCAAGCGATTATCGTGCCTCACCCTCCTGAGTAGCTGGAACTACAGGAGGTGAGCACCACGATGCCCGGCTAATTTTTTGTATTTAGTAGAGACGGGGTTTCAACATTGCCCCGTCTGGTCTTGAACTTCTGAGCTAAGGCAATCTGCCCACGTTGGCCTCCCAAAGTGCTAGGATTCCAAGCGTGAGCCACGGTGCCCAGCCTCCATCGTTTACTCTCAATGCAGCAGAGTCAACTTCTTAACATTTAAGTTACTCTTCTGCTCAAAACCCTACAACGGCATGCCGCTTCATTCAGAACAAAAGCCAAAGATGTTACAAAGGCCTAAGACCTTATCTGTTTTCCTTCTATTTTCCTAACTCCATCTCCTACAAAATTCCACCTCACTCTGCTCAACCCACCACGGCTGTTCTTGCTGTTCTTGAACATGCCAGGCAGGCCCAAGGCCTTTGCATTCACTGTGTATTTTGCTTGGAATGCTCTCCCCACAGACACCTGCATGGCCTCCCTTACCAGCCTCACGTCTCTGCTCCCATCACCTTCTAATAAAGCCAACATTGACCACACTAATGACAGCTACAACAATCCCTACTGATACTCTCACTCTAGCTTTTTACCTGTCACATTTGTTGTCTTCTAACAGACTACATAATTTACTTATTTATTCTCTCTCCTTTACAAAGAGCTTTAAAAGAGGAGTGACTTCTATCTGTTTTGTTCAAATACCCAAAGGCTCCCTGTTAGGTAGTCAGTAGTCAATAATTATTTCTCAAATGATACCTGTTTTAAGATATGTGAGCTGCTTTTTTAGTGAAACAAGAAATGTTTCTACCATATAACATTAAATTTCATATTAATTCTTTGGATTAAAAATATAGTGAGGTTTTTTTTTTTGTCCCAATCCTCCATAGTCTGTGCTCTCAGATACCAAAATGTGTCACTCCCACACTAACACCTGGGACTGACAAAAATTGAAAAAGCACTTAAAATACAAGGAAAGCACTCCTAATGCTACTGCCCAAGCAAACAATACAACAAAGAATATATAATATGACAGCACCCTGAAATGAACTGCTTTTTAAATTAACATTCACCATCAACCAAACCAGAGCAAAGCACTGATTTCCAGAGACACTAAATCTAATGACTATAGTAATCCTAAAATGAAGATGTAACTTTTTCAATAAAGTATGATTTTATTTCAAACAAGACAATGCAACAATAAAGGAAATAAATTTCCCCACATATCCTTGGTTATCAGCTTAATATTTCAACTATTTTTTTAAAAGCCACATTTTCTATTGCATGTTTAAATGATATCCATATATTTTTGCATACCAAAAAGAATAAAGGGGACATCATCCTGTTTGAGTTACTGGTTTTGCAGCTGATAAAAACCAATGTTATTATCATTACTGACATCTCTGCTTGCAACCTACATTTAAAATAAAGATACTGAAATTTTACATGTTGTTTTCAAATCCACTTTTAGGAACTTTTTTTTTTTTTTTTTTTTTTTGGAGACAGAGCCTTGCTCTGTCGCCAGGCTGGAGTGCAGTGGCGTGATCTGAGCTCACTGCAACCTCTGCCTCCCAGGTTCAAGCGATTCTCCTGCCTCAGCCTCCCGAGTAGCTGGGACTACAGGCATGCACCACCACACTCAGCTAATTTTTGTATTTTTAGTAGAGACAGGGTTTCACCATGTTGGTCAGGATGGTCTCAATCTCTTGACCTCGTGATCCGCCCGCCTCAGCCTCCCAAAGTGCTGGGATTGCAGGTGTGAGCCACTGCACCTGGCCAGACATTTCTAATACAGGTTTACCCCTCCTTAATTTCATCATTAAGAATTAACGAAAATTTTGCCATTAGTACTAGAAAGATTAAAGTGAATTGTTTCATTTGAGGCACTCTCCTGTCGTCTAACAGGGCTCTTCAGTTTCACATTTAGAATAAATATTTCCATTTTTTGAGATACGAATTATCTATCATTTTCCATGAGAAAGCCACCGAAACATAGTTTTAGCTTTTATGAGCGAGACTTAATGTTCATCTGGTCCCCTTTGTTTAGGGCGCCTGCATGCATCAGTACTGCCCTCTGATGGACAGGCATCACGTTCATAACTACATCCAATGTCCCTTCCAAGTCTCATCGTATTCAGAATAATGTGACATTTCTCTTCTTCAGTACTGGGGATAGCTGTCAACTCTCACTAGAGTGGCATTGCCTAAATATACTGAGTACTTGCCATCCTTGTGTATTTCAAGGCTTCTCCAAGTTTTCATTTTTTTTCATGTATCAGATTTACAACGTGCCTATCACTCCAGTCATCTACCCATCAACTCAGAATTTATAAAACAGTATAAAAATTACAAGAGCACAGCTATAGAGTTTATATTACCTAATCACAGAATCTGTTCTGTTGTACCCTGGGATGGAAGAAGCCTTTTCTCCTGGAGATCCCAAAATTTGAAGTGTTGTATTAATGTCAACTTCAGATGAATGCTTAATGGAATATTCCATTATTTCTGGAGGTATTAGCGGAGTCTCTCCCTGAGTATCATCAGCTAAGAGGTAGCCTTCAGTTTAAAAAAAATTAAAAATGAACACTTAACAAATCTACATTTATCAAATTGTACTATAAATGTTTTCAGTTTTATTTGATTTAGATACATCATATAAATTGATGTAAATTATAAATGTTAACCTGTTAATTTCAAGTTTATGCAAAAAAACTTTCTACGTCTCAGATAAGTAACCCTCAAAAATACAGAAAAGGACAAATGTTTTATTCACCAATTTTGTAATTCACAGGGGCTTTTTAATCTACTGTCTTAAATAATTTTCAGTACTGTATTCTGTAAAGTTAATAGAAATTCTGCTACTATCTATATTAGAAGTCAATATTAGGGAATTCATTTTCAAAAGTCAAGATTTTTTCCTTATTATTTAAAATATGGAATCACTAACAGTATGGTGGTCAAAAAAGCAGATCCTAAGAGTCAGACTGCCTAGATTTACATTCTGGCTCCAAAAATGAACAGCACTGTGACAATGGGCTAGTTTCTTATACTCTCCAAGTCCCAGCTTCTTCATCTATTAGTTGGGGATAATGACGATGATGATGATAACAGTAATACTACCTAGCAATACTAATTCAGCGGGTAAAATGAGATCCGTAAAACATTTGGTATGCAATAGCACTGCATACATATTAGCCAGTATTTTTTAAAAATGCATCCATAGTTCTATGACAGAAAATAGCTGTATCCAAATTTTACCCAATATTGTATACACACTATTGTTTTTCATATATGAAGCTTCTTTTAAGGCTTAAACTGCTCAGTTGGCAATTACATTTTAAAAAGAAACCACCAACCAACCTGTAACTAAAATAAGCCAGTGAATATCTTCATAGAGATCATCAAGCATTTTGTTGTCAATAGTGCTTGAACCCGGTGAAGCAAGTAATTGTTGCTGATGTCGTTGTAACTGACCGTGGAGTCTTGTAACTCTTTCTTCTAATAAACTAAAAGAGGAGAAAACAGCAGCTTCATAAAGTTCAATAAGCAAAGACATGGAACAACTTACAACTTCCATATATCAGACAACACGAATTAAATGTTAGCGTAAAAACACATATACAAAAACATTATAGTACACAACTGTTCTCACAGCACTATAGGAATTATGATTTATTTTTTATAACACAGAATTAAAACACTGCTTTACAAACAAGGTTTACGACAGGCATTTGAAAACTGGTTATTCCAAGTTTTTACTAATATGGGTCAAATCATTTCTCATACCATGTTTTCCATAATCTCTCTGCCATCTACGCTGTAGTGCCTGGGCTCCAAAGGTCTAAGCCAAGGAAGGCAATCATGAGTATGTTTCTGTCCATTGTTCCAGTGTGCTGGGACACGGGGTGGGGTGTTTAAAGTCTTTACACACTTTAAGTGCCCTCCAGGGAATTGTGAATGGAGAACATTTGCTCCATGGGGTTTCTCTGGACTGTGTGTACCTTGTCAGAAGAGGTATACAGTGCTCTGCAGCAATTCTTCCTAGCATTCCTACACTGGCCAGCTGATCAGAAAACTGGTCTCGATCATCCTCTTGAAGTTCACTTATTTCTTCCTCCTCACGAGAGGCCACGCCATTGGCAGTCTATTGCAAGTGAAAGCAATAAACAATGAGGAACTGCATTACCTATTCCGCGTGCACTTCTGCGGCTCCATAACACAGCTTAGACAGCTTAGCACTGCAGAGCAAAAGGAGAGCAGGACACAGCCAACCTTCGAGCACAGCTATCTACGAACTCCCTTCTAACACGGCTGCCAGCCGGGATAGTTATCAAAACAGGGAAACATACAAGAGCAAGAAGTACAGGAATCACTCCATGGTGATCAACACAACTAACTGCATGCCCACAACCCACCTCCCACATGGGAGCATTGAACTTCTGTCACTGAAAAGACCGGACATCCATGGTCCAAATTATTCATATCTCTTGACAGCTAGACAGAAAGAGGTGGGTAACTGAAAAGGAATACATACAAGCAACATCCCATATAATAAGAACTCAGAGAACAAGGCCACTTCTGCTCCCGGCAAATCTTCTGAGGGAACCCATCCTGAATTTCTGGCATTATATAACGTGTAACATGGTGAAATATAGCCTATGATGAAATAGACTGTTAATTACCATCTTGCGTAAAACTCACCAAATTTCTTGTGCCATCTGGAGCGGCTAGGTGGCACTGAATATAGGAATTGAAAACTTGAACTGCATGTTGGGTAAAAAAGCCTTTATGGAAATGTTTGTCATCTTGAACCAAAGTTAACCAGGACTCCAACAATTTATCATATGCTTCCATGTATACCATGTCATCTTTATCAAGCTAAAAGAAAAGAACATTCATAAAACAAATGTTCAGAGAACAACAACTGGCATTCTAACAAGTCATATAAACACATACAAATAGTTTAAGTTTTTCCTTTAACAGAACTTCCCAATTATTAATAAGTTCTTACTGCACTTTCTAAAATCTAAGTTCAGTCTAAGTGAGTCTTAGGCAATCTGGAATTAAAGTTTATTTTAAAAACCAGCTGTTCAGTGTTATGCAGAACATGCATTTTTCAAATAAAAATAATATTAACATTTTCTGTAGTCAAGAAGAGAATTGTTAAAATAAAAAAAAAAATTATACACCCTACACACGTTAAAATGGTTTTAGAGAAACTGAAGAATGATGAAAACAGACTGACTTAATCAGCAGGTGTAAGAATATGTGGGGAGAACTCTACCAGTGCTCCTTAACAAGAAATAACTTATAATAAAAAAGAACAGCAAATCCCATACAGTAGAAAAGCATTAAATGTCTTCAAAAAAATATTAGAGAAATACCTAAAGTGTCCCATACTTAGAGAAAATTCAGAATTTAACAAGCACAAATACTTTGTAAATGTGGAAATAAATTTCTCCCTCTTTTTGGTTCTCCGTCTTTCTGGTTCACTGCAGTTAGTTTTTCTTCTTACAAAGGAGGCACATGTGGGAGACTTAGAAAAAGAGACGAGTAGATGAGAAGATGAGGGAAAGCAAGGCTTCTCCTTGCCCAAAGCTCTGACTGGCTGAATAGGCCTCTCCACAAGCATGGTGCCGGATGTAAATAGACCTGTACGAGATCCACTAACAAGACCCTGAAGCTGTATACGCTTCAAGGTAGTCGCAGTGAAATTGTTTAGCTTGTTATTCCTAATTTTCCTCTTTCCTATTCTTTCTTCTTCATTTAGCTACTATTACTGAATTAAAGTGTTAACACCTAAACTACACCACTGAGAAAGAAGAGAAAAATCATCAGAGAAAAAGGTAGGATGACAATGTACATCACCAGGCTGTTTCATAGAGTTACTTGTGGTCCAAGATCTCCCTGAATGGAGCTAACATTTGGCTAAAAGGTCACTCTAGTTTTAAAACCTGCAAAGGTCAGGAGGCAAGAATGAGCCTGGCATTTATACCACTGAGAGAGAGCCGGTGGACCTGGAGCAGACCGTGACAGGTCCTGACATAACATGGGGTGAGAATGGGGGCTGGCAGGCGAGGAACAGACCAAATGCCTTGATAGGCTATGGGGTGAGAATGGGGGCTGGCAGGCAAGGAACAGACTGAATGCCTTGATAGGCTATGACAAGGACACTAAGTTTTCTTTCAATTGCAACAGGAAGCCACTGCAATGCTTGAAACAGATAGAACACTTTTTTTTTTTTTTTTGAGATGGAGTCTCGCTCTGTCACCCAGGCTAGAGTACAGTGGTGTGATCTCAGCTCACTACAGTGTCCGCTTCCTGGGTTCAAGTGATTCTCCTGCCTCAGCCTCCTGTGTAGCTGGGACTACAAGTGTACACCATCATGCCCAACTAATGTTTGTATTTTTAGTAGAGATGGGGTTTCGTGTTGCCCAGGATGGTCTCGAACTCCTGGCCTCAAGGGATTCGCCTGCCTCAGTCTCCCAAAGTGCTGGGATTACAGGTGTGAGCCACTGCACCTGGCCAGATAAAATTCTTTAGAGGAAAATCACACTGCTTACACTGCAAAGTATAATGGTGCCATGGACCAGGGTAGAGATGATGGCAAGTGGCCAAACTGGGTACAGATTTTGGAGAAAGGGCTGACACTGGAAAATGACCTAAGGCAAGACAGAAAACAAGCCGGGGACGGGGGGTTTTATCCTGACAGCTGGGAAGATTCCTAGGATACAGAAGGATGGAGGTGTTGGACAGGCCAATGTGAGATGATGCATACTGGGAGATGAAGGCCTCTCAGCCTCGCTTCTTTTGGACATGTTAAATTTTAGATCCAAAATAGGAATCCAACCGGGAATGTTCTATTAACTGTTTGATGCCTGTCTGGAGTTCAGGAAAGAGATCAGGGCCAGAAACACAAATTAGGGCGCCATCAGCACACAGAGATCTAAGTGTTTATTTTTAAAGCTGCAAACCCAGAAACACCCACTTAGAAGATGTTGATTAAGAATAAGGAGGGGCGGCCTGGTGTGGTGGCTCACGCCTGTCATCCCAGCACTTTGGGAGGCCGAGGCGGGCAGATCACAAGGTCAGGAGATAGAGACCACCCTAGCTAAGACGGTGAAACCTTCTCTACTAAAAAATAAAAACTAGCCGGGCGAGGTGGTAGCGCCTGTGGTCCCAGCTACTCGGGAGGCTGAGGCAGGAGAATGGTGGGAACGCGGGAGGCGGAGCTTGCAGTGAGAGGAGATCGTGGCACCCACTCCAGCCTGGAGGACGGAGCGAGACTCCGTCTCAAAAAAAAAAAAAAAAAGAGGATGTTGATTAAGAATAAAGAGGGGCGGCCGGGCGCCGTGGCTCACGCCTGTAATCCCAGCACTTTGGGAGGCCGAGGCGTGCGCGGATCACGAGCTCAGGAGATCGAGACCATCCTGGCCAACACGGTGAAACCGTCTCTACTAAAAATACAAAAAAATTAGCCGGGCATGGTGGCGGCGCCTGTGGTCCCAGCTACTCGAGAGGCTGAGGCAGGTGAATGGCGTGAACCCGGGAGGCGGAGCTTGTAGTGAGCGGACACCACGCCACTGCACTCCAGCCTGGGCGACAGAGGGAGACTCCGTCTCAAAATAAAAGGAAGAAGAATAAGGAGGGGCCGGGCATGGTGGCTCACGCCAGTAATTCCAATACTTTGGAAGGCTGAGGTGGGTGGATCACCCGAGGTCAGGAGTTCGAGACCAGCCTGGTCAACATGACAAAACCCTGTCTCTACTAAAAAGACAAAAATTAGCTAGGCATGGTGGTGGGAGCCTGTAATCCCAGCTACTTGGGAGGCTGAGGCAGGAGAATCGCTTGAACCTGGGAGGCAGAGGAGAGAACCACACTTATATAAAAACTACATATGGCAGATCATTGAGGATGAAGGACTATTCAATAAATGTTGGAGAAAAACCTGTTATCCACATGGAGAAAAACAATTTGCATCCCTACTCAATTAAATTCTAAGATGTTAAAATCATGAAAGGCAAATTTTAAAGAATTTAGAAAAAAACAGGCCGGGCTCGGTGGCTCAAGCCTGTAATCCCAGCACTTTGGGAGGCCGAGACGGGTGGATCACGAGATCAGGAGATCGAGACCATCCTGGCGAACACGGTGAAACCCTGTCTCTACTAAAAAATACAAAAAACTAGCCGGGCGCGGTGGCGGGCGCCTGTAGTCCCAACTACTCGGGAGGCTGAGGCAGGAGAATAGCGTGAACCCGGGAGGCGGAGCTTGCAGTGAGCTGAGATCCGGGCATTGCACTCCAGCCTGGGCGGCAGAGCGAGACTCCGTCTCAAAAAAAAAAAAGAAAAAAACACAGGAAGGGTAGGCGTCTTTACATTAGAACCAAATTACAAATCATTAAAAAACAAAAAACAACTTTCAACTACATTAAGATGAGGAACACTTGTTCTTCAAAAAATATGATGAAGTCAAAATGCAATGTGATATCCAGGACTAGGTCCTGGCACAGGAAGAGGACATTGGTGGAAAACTTGCTGAAATCCAATAAAGCCTGTAGTTTAGTTACTAATAATATGCCAATGTTAATTTCTTAGTTCTGACAAATGTACCATGGCTACAAAAGATGATACTATTAAGAGAAAACTGGGTACAAGGCACATGGAAACTCTCTGTACTGTCTTTGCAAATTTTCTGTAAATCTAAAATTATTCCAAATTTTAAATACAGAAAAAAAAAGATACGATAAAGTGAAAAAGGAGCCATAAAAAAGAATAGATCTGTGTATTAGTTCATTCTCTCACTGCTGTAAAGAATTACTTGAGACTGGGTAATTATGAAAAAGAGATTTAACTGACTCACAGTTCCACAGGCTTAACAGGAAGCATGACTGGGAGGCCTCAGGAAACTTACAACTGTGGTGGAAGGCGAAGGGGAAGGAAGCATGTCTTAGCATGGCAGAGCAGGAGAGAAAGGGCGAGGAGTGAACTGCCACACACTGTCATGAGAACAGCATGTGAGAAACCACCACCCCCATAATCCAATCACCTCCCACCAGGTTCCCGCCCCGACACGTGGGTATTACAAGATTATAATTCGACATGTGATTTGGGTGGGGACACAGAGCCAAACCATATCAATCTGGAACACATATAACCAACAAAATACTAGTTCTAGAACATATATAGACTTTCTACAAATCAGTAAGGAAAAGACAAACATCCCATTAGGAAAACGGGCATTGGACACAAGCATTTCAAAAGAGGAATCACAGAACTACACATTTAAATATATGAAAAGACGCTCAATGTTATTGGTACTTGGGAAAGCAAATTAATTTGGCAGTAATTGTTGGTGAGAACATGGATCATTGAGAACTCACATACGCGTAATACATTGGTCCAATCACTTTAGCAAACATTTGACACTACTATCTTCTAAAAGTGAACATTTACATACCCTCTGATCAAAAAATTCCACTCCTAGGTTTATACTTTAGGAGAGCTCTCAGTCAGGCATGGTGGCTCATGCCTGTAATCCCAGCACTTTGAAAGGCTGAAATGGGTGGATCACCTGAAATCAGGAGTTCAAGACTAGCCTGGCCAAGACGGCAAAACCCCGTCTCTACTAAAAATACAAAAATTTGCCAGGCGTGGTGGAATATGCCTGTAGTTCCACCTACTCAGGAGTCTGAGGCAGGAGAATCGCTTAAACCCGGGAGGCAGAAGTTGCAGTGAGCCAATATTATACTACTGCACCTCAGCTTGGGTGACAGAGCAAGACCCTGTCTCAAAATAATAATAATAATAATAATAATAATCATCATCATCATCATCATCATCATCATCTATCGAATGCTAAGAGCCAGGCACTGGAATATGGAGATGAATAAGATACTTTCTTTCCATAGAAACATCTGTGGCCTGTTTATATACTTAACAAAGCATGTGCTTTACAGCCATCATTTGTTAAGTCTTAACAGTTTATCTTGCCAAAATAAACAGACTGGTAACATATCACAAGAGGAATTTAGGAATAGCATCCTCTGACCCACCCAGTCTCAAAAAAAAAAAAAAAAAGGATATTTTCTAAGACCTATTTTTGTTGTCTTTTAGGTATATATCTAACACATGTTATTGTGGTTTAAGTATTCATATACATAAAAGTATTCTAAAAAGTAAAAGTCTTATATGCCTTTCTATTAAAAAAAGCTTTCAATAATCCCTCCTATTAACACTCTGACATTAGAACAGAAGATCAGAGGTAGACTGCAAGAGCCTCAACTCACTGGATGGCAATTTACAGTAAGACTATGGACTTCTAAACAGCCTTCTGGTTTCTTTTGGAGATAATGTAACTCATCGAGCAAAGTGTGAGAAATATGGTTGATGACAATTGGCAACTAAATCTTTCAGTCTAATCACAGAAAACTGAAACCTAACCTAGCGCTTTTTCATAATACCCTGGCCCTGCTCCACGGTCACTCTGGCCAAAACCCAGCAGCCAAGGCAGCAGCACGTGCACAGAGATGACTAAGGAGACCAAGCTAGACGCTGTGTGCTCATGGCCTTGGCATTGTCAGGCCTGATGCCAGAGAAGCTTTGGAGAGGGGCTTAGAGCTCAGGAGACTACTTGACCCCACTTTACTCCATCTGGAAATGGAGGGTGGAGAAGGTGATCAAAATATGATATCAGCACTTAGCTCTCAATGCCCATAATTAACTTGGAAGTATATAGAGCAATAAATTTGCAATCCTTTAGTCACAGAAAAAAATATTTTATGTTTTGGTAATTATGTTGAATACATAATTCCAAAATAGTGGTTACTTTTATTTATGAAAATGCTGTCAAATGAAGCTTTGAAAACTTTCAATATGTGAAATCTGTCCCCTTCTTGACATTAAATTGAATTTCAGAGATTAAAATCTAATATCACTACATGATTCCAACTATACGACATTCTAGAAAAGGCAAAACTATGGAGACAGCCAAAAGATCAGTGGTTGCCAGAGGTTGGCGGGGCAGGGAGGGATAAATAGGCAGAACACAGAGGATTTTCAGAACAGTGAAACTACTCTGTATGATACCTTAATGGTGGACATCATACACTTGTCCAGAGCCACAGAACGCACAATGCCAAGAGTGAACCTTATGGACACTATGGACTCCGGATGGCGATGATGTGTCAATGCAGTTTCATCAGCTGTAACAATGCACCACTCTCGTGTGGGATGTTGATGGGTGAGGGTGGGGAGACTGCATATTTGAGGGGGTTTGTATTTTCACCCAATTTTTGCTGTGGACTCAGAACTGCTCTAAAATATAAAGTCTTTATCTATATTTATATTTATCTATATAAATCTAATATCGGATATTGTAAAAATATAAGCTAACTCTCATGCTAGGGTAAGTTATAGATTGTCTTCCTGCGAACAGCAACTAATCACTATTGACAACTCCAAATCCTTTCCATGAAATTGGAAAGCTCTTTCTGTTGATCATCAAGATTATCTTCATATGTAAACATACATAACATGTGTTAGATAAGTATGTGATTCACAGACAAAAAATGCAGTGAGATGAACATGCGCAATTCATTTTCACAGAAAATCTTATGTCTACAGAATATCCTTCAAAAAGTTCCTTTTATATTATTCTTTACAACAGTTTGGAAGTGAAAACGGCTTCAACTATCAGAGATTGTAGAAGCTGCAAACAAGTGCCCGAAACACTGGCTGGGAAGTTCACCAGCAGCGTCTGCTTCTAGACTCACTTGGCAGAAATAAGTAATGCAACAAGCACCTGCATGCAATAACAGGAGAGGGAAAAAACACAGGTTAAAAACAACAGAAAAAGGCTCCATCAATATACTACACTATTTCTTAATTTGCGTGGTTGATACATAATTGTCCATTTCATTATTCTTTATATGTTTATAACATAAAACTAGTACTTTATATGAAACATTTCACAATAACTTCAAATTTTATAGGCATCGGCACAACCCCCACGTCCAATGACAAACCACAAAGAACATCTGTGCTGCACAGTGTCAAACATTAGGAAGGACACAGGAAAGTTTAAAGACTGAAAGAGCTGTACTATTAGTTTATGCTGTTATTCACCTGCTATTGGTATGTAGATTGTTTCCTAGCGAAGTATCATTTAAGGCAAATATGGCAACAATATAGTGACAGAAATGTCACAAATAAAACTTCATGAACTCTCCACTTAAAAATGTAAGAATTGAGAAGTCTTTGAATGTCGAATGAAAAAATAAATCCTTATCTAGTTATTTTTATTTTTTTTTTCTAGCTAGTCCTTAAAATACAGAATTAATTTAACTTCAGAGTGCCTATGCAGCTGACGGTATTTCCTGGTTTCTGGAACCCCCAAGAGAAATAGATTCAGTAGACAAGTATTGCAGCTGTTAGAAAAATCCTATAGACAGATCACTTAAAAAAACAAAAACAAAACAACACTACCCCTACAAAAACACTAAGAGTCCAAGCTATAATTTACAGAAAAAGACTTTAAATGCTGCACTACTGGATTAATAGACTTTCTTCCTTTTGGAAATGCACAGGAGTTTCCAAATTCTCAATGTAAGGAATGCACACACGGTAAGACACCGTTCCCGGCACACACGGTAAGACACCGTTCCCGGCACACACGGTAAGACATTGTTCCCGGCACACGGTAAGTGCTTCAATACAGACTTAACAAAGCTGAACAGCAGCTGCCATCTCGGGGACTCACTCGGCTTACATGGGGTAAAAGGGCAATCCCTTCTTTCTTTTGCTTTTTTAAAAAAAATTTTTCCACATACTATGAAAATGCTTTAGAAATCCCTTTTTTTCTACCTCACTCTAGTATTCATTTTTGAACCCCAGGTCCATTGGATCTAGTTATGTTTCTAACACTAGCATAACAAGCAATATGAGGGATACGATATGGAACAATAGTTATGACAGTAAGTAAGCTTTATTCTAAATCCACTGCACTCTAAGGAGCAAGAATTCTGTGAAACTTAACACTGGTTCCGTACTAGGATTGGTAAAGCAGATTTAAACAATCAGAGCTGACTCATACAAGTCATGAAATATTGCATGGTAATATTATCTTCCAATTAGAATTAAAACGTAAAAGTAATTCTTAAAACACTTCTTTTAATAAGAATCTGTATTTAAGGTAAAAGAGTAACTAGTTTTCTTCCAAATATCCTGGTAGAGCTAAAACTATTATTATTATTTCTAAAAAGTATACTTTTAATGTGCAAGGTTTAAAAAATACTCATGGATTTCATTTCTTCTTCTATCTTTTGAGCAGAGGAAATGAACGTGCTTGATGGGTGGGAGGCGCTGGACAGCCAGCTTGCTCTCTCCAGTATCATCGATTTACTCTTTTATAGCTACAAGAACCGTTTGGCGGGGAGACTGGCAAGGATCTTCAAACAACCCATCCTTTCATGGGTGAAGGTGCAAGGCAGACGACACAGTTACACTGCACTGACGCACTGTCCCACAGAACAAGTATTGTTTTCCCTCTTATTACTGAGGTATCCTGAAATGTATGCTCCCCACTTCTCAATCTGTAATTTGGCTACAATTTATGGCTTCCTGTTTGTCACATCACCTCTCTACAAAGTAATTACCCAACAAGCCAGAGAAATTAGATTCTGAATCAAGAATGCTGACCTCTAAATACACTCACTCACTCAACAAATTGCAAATTTATTTTATTGCATTACATTCTATAATAAACTTCCTAAAAACTTTATCAAGTACCTTTGTCATGACTACCTTGTCCTGCTAGTCTTGAGATTAGGCTACAAATATACTAAAACTAGATGTAAGGTTCTTCCTTTATAAATTGTTATTTATCACCGTCGCCCTTATACACAACACACACATCAAAATGCATATACAAAATACCTCAATGCTATGAAGGCTGCTCTACTCGTGTAGCAACATACTGCACGGCTTCACCTACTTGGCTGAACTCAAAATGGTTAATTATAAAAGAAACCAAGAAACAAACTAGAGTATAGAGTTCAAGTCATATTCTCCATGAATTTCACTGAACCAATTCAAATGCATGTACTATTATAAATGTTTTATAAAATAGTTGGTGTATTAATATGAACAATTATTGATAGAATTTTAATTTTTTTTTTTTTTTTTTTTTTTGAGACAAAGCCTTGCTCTGTTACCCGGGCTGGAGTACAGTGGCATGATCTCAGCTCACTGCAACCTCTGCCTCCCGGATTCAAGTAGTTCTCCTGCCTCGGCCTCCTCAGTAGCTGGGATTACAGGCACCCGCCACCATGCCTGGCTAATTTTTGTATTTTTAGTAGAGACGGAGCTTCGCTATGTTATTTTGGCCAGGCTGGTCTCCTCACCTGACCTCAGGTGATCTGCCTGCCTCAGCTTCCCAAGGTACAGGCGTGAGCCACTGCACCCAGCAGGATTTTAATCTTTAAGGCAATACTTTTTCATTTTCACATTCATTCTCACCTCTTTGGTTCAGCAATAGATAATAATCTGATTTCTGGGTATAATGAAAAAATTCTTGCCTCCAAGAAGCCTAAAGTATTATCAAGAAACCTGCAGCCACAGAGAAACCTGGCTGAACACTGGAACTGCTCTCTGTGAACACACACTCTCAGTTAACCGCAAGTCAGGGTACTCATAAACATGTCTCTCCACTCACATGCTAAAGACACCAAGCAAGGTGGCTTCATGACATGGGTTTCAAAAACACACATTAGTATCAAGAATGTTTCTCCCTGTGAAGATACTCTTTTTCCCTCGCTACACAACATAATCACCATCAAAGACATGAATTCCTATTTAAAAAGATGATAATCTGTATATATTCCTAAACAAACACAGCTCTGAAGAAAGTATTCTTACAGTAACACAAAGTCTTATGTGTGAAACCTGTTTGCCTACTGGAAAAAAACTTTCAGGATTTCACAAAATTAAGATTGTAAAAACCATTTTAAAAATAATTTCTAAAAATTAGAAATATATTTGGTTCGCACCAAACAAAACCCAACAGTTGTTCTTATGTGGTAAGAGTGCACACAAGCTTTCAATAAAAGCTATTATTTTAAAGGTTCATTTTTAAAATTATTATTCTACATGTTATTGCCTGTAATAAATTATTGCACACTATGCAGGTCCCCCCGCCCGGGTTTTTTTTTTGAGACAGGGTTTCGCTCTTGTTGCCCAGGCTGGAGTGCAGTGGCATGATCTTGGCTCACTGCAACGTCCGCCTCTCGGGTTCAAGTGATTCTCCTGCTTCAGCCTCCCGAGTACCTGGGATTACAGGCGCCCGCCACCATGCCTGGCTAATTTTTTGTACTTTTAGTAGAGAAGGGGTTTTGCCATGTTTGGCAGGCTGGTCTCGAACTCCTGACCTCAGGCAATCGGCCTACCTCAGCCTCCCAAGGTGCTGGGATGACAGGCGTGAGCCACCGAGCCCGGCCTATACAGGTACTTTTCATGCAATTAATCCATGTCATAAAGCAGTGGAAGGAATTCGTACCCTGACTTCACCAATGAGGAAACATGCTCAAAACAAGTGACGCAGCCTGAGCTCTCACCCTTCATGATTGTTTGGCCCATAGCTGTACGGTCTCCCTCAAAGTTCACATCTTTCCATCCCATGCTAACTCCCGAACTCATTTCTTTAATATGCCTCAATTTACCAAATTTTACTTAAAAGATCATGTCTTGGCCAGGTGCGGTGGCTCACACCTGTAATCCCAGCACTTTGGGAGGCCGAGGTGGGTGGACCGCAAGGTTAGGAGCTCAAGACCAGCCTGGCCAACATGGTGAAACCCCGTCTCTACTAAAAATACAAAAATTAGCCAGGTGTGGAGGCGGGCGCCTGTAATCCCAGCTACTCGGGAGGCTGACGCAGAAGAATCGCTTGAAGCTGGGAGGTGGAGGTTGCAGTGAGCCAAGACCATGCCATTGCACTCCAGCCTGGGCGACACAGCGAGACTCCATCTCAAAAAAAAAAAAAAAGATCATGTCTTTACATACTTTTCCATCTCAGGACAACTATGTATTACATCCTATTACTACAATCACTGGGTGCCCAAGAAAACAAAAGATGAAACGGTTTCTGTCCCAGAGGTCCAATTTGGTTTGGCTGGATTTGTTTCTCTATTTCTGGTATCAGCTGTACACTCCCCTGGTCCTCTACTCCCAGCATACACAAGATACAACGGAAACCGCTTGAGGCTGAGATGACATTTAGGAGGTTTACTCTTCAATAAAGTCATCATGCATGGGCCACCCCGTTAGCCCTCAACTTCACCACACATCCCCAACCTGGTTTCTATGACTAATGCAAAACTTATCCCTCTGTCCTTTTCAATAGGGGACCAATTATTTTTAAAAATAATTTTTAAATATCATAAACAGCTCAATTAAAAATTGAGTAAAATAAATGAAAATAAATAATACTTTTCTTGAATGAAACCCGTCAGGTTCATCACTAGAGCATGCCTGAAATAAGCACAATACACATATACTTCTCTGCAAATGCATGTAGGCTTTCTATATTTCAATACTCCTATGTCAAATCTTGAAGGAAAAATTGTCAAATGTCAGTGACCTCAAAATAAATAAATTCTGTACTTAAAATTTGCAAATCAAGGATGCCGTATATCTTCCAGCAATTCTTTAAAATGTTTAGGAACACGCTTAACTCACAAGCAGAAACTAAAAGGTAGCTTAGTTTCTAAATATAGGCTCAACATGCTCTTTAATCCACCTGGTTTAGAAGAGAAAATAAACTAAGGGGGAGAGGGAAAGTGCAAGGAATTCATGTTAAATAAAACCTGACTAGTTCAGAATCTGTGATCATCTGAAAGAAGTGTGAGTAAAGCGTAAATACTCAAAATTACCCTGGATTTTTAAGTTTAGAACATAAATTATCCCTCTGAAACATTCAAATCTACCTATCATGCCTTTAAACTTCTACCCTTCTGTTACTACATTTTCTCCACCACATAAACACTTGTCTGACCTGGATCCTTTCCTCATCAAATCATGAAAGTGCCCGATTACATAAACATAATCATCTCGAGTTCCCTATTCTCTGAACAACTCTGAAGGGATACAAAAAACTCACATACACATTGGCAGAATCTAACCAAAACAACTTACAATTTAACATGAAATTCTAACAAAATATCTACATTCCTTTTACAGCTTTTCAAAAAGATTCACATTTTGATTCATAAAAAGAAAAATTAGTTTCAACAATGTAATCACTACTTTGTGGAATGAAATCAATTTTTTTCCATGATTAATATAGCTATTCACAGTAACCGTTACAAAAGCAGCTGTGTTGCCAAGGGGTTTTAGTAGATGTTTTCTAAATTTAAATATAAAATATGGAAAACACACATTTGAAAATTTATACCAAAAAACATCTTTAGTATTATCGGTCTTAATTTCAATGTAAATTAAATTCTACCAGGATACACTATTAAAGCATTACCATCCAAAAAATTAGAGCGCACAGTCAAATGAAAACAAGCAAGGTTACAATGATTTGAACCAAATTATGTTTACATAATTGCCAAATAAGTCCAAAGTAAAAAATTCTCAAAAAATAAAATAAAATCACACATAACTACACCATACCACAGTAGCACCCTGTAAACAATGTTTTTGCTGTTAGAATGAGCTTTCAACGTAATTTTTATGTGAAAAATTGTGTTGAACAAACCACAGCTCATTTCATTCTGTCTCCTATATTTGGGTACTAAAGTATCTCAAAATTAAACGCTTAAGACCAGTTACTATCACCAACAAAACTATTTTCATCCACAAATTTTTAAAGGTCATGTTTCCCAAATAATTTGCACACCTAAACAAAATGGTCATTTTAATAGCTAGCACTCAAAATAATTACTTTCCATGAGAAATGTTCCAAAGGCACCACAAATGTCTTTGTGAAAACCTGACACAATTTACTTTAGAATAGTCACTCACCACTTCTTCCAATGCAGCACTTCGCCCGAAAGAACAAGTGAGGTGTGTGAGGCAGTTAACGAAGGAGGAGAAAAGCTCATTTGGAATGGCGGTTAGCACATTTCGTGGGAACACGGTTATCAGGTTGCTGATAATGCTGGAGATGCCCACAGCTTCAGAATCTTCTATTTCAATTCTAAAACCAAGGAATGAGTATTATTACGTGGCAGTAAAAGAAAAATTATTAATATAATAGCTCATTTCCAAACAAGCAAATATCGTTACTGATTCATTTTAAAAGGTATGTCTTTGTTTATTAATTACAAATTACCCATATGACTTTACTTCAAAATATAATGGCGAAAAATAACTAGTTCTTTTTTTTCTTCTACTGTTACACACAAAACATAGAGTTCCTTTTTCAGCTGCAAAGGGCAAGTATACCTACCCATTGATAGTATTCAGTAATCCCTCAATGAAGTGTGCGAGATAATCAACTTGTGATCCTTCATCAGGGAAGATGGGTCCATGAAGAGAAGCTAACTGGGCAAGGCACTGCAGAGAATCTTGTGCCATATCTGAATCTTCTCTGATTTTTCGATGTACCTGTTAGAAAGAATTACTAATCCATAAATATAAATTCTTCATTTGTAAGGGTCACGTGTCTACCATGCCGAATGAGGTAAGAGAAAAATTCACTGTAGCTGGTTATTTCCAGAAAATTAATTCCTGAATTAAACTAAATTTAGAAAGTTGTTCACTTTACAGGCCATTATTTTAAACATATCAATTGATTTTTAACTGAGGGCTACCTACATTTTGAAAATTGATCCGTCTCCAGCATGTTATGACAAAGAGAGAAACAGATGCCAGCCAGTCAGACACACTGCTTCTTCTAAAAACAGCAACAACGACAGTCATCTGTATTATGCTAACTATGCCTAGCTACAGCTTCTTGCTAAAGTTAGCAGACAAGTTCAATCAAGAGTATATAGATGCTGCTTTAGTGGAAGTAAACAGTTGCACACTTAGAAAAGCAATATACCATTGAATCCCTAGACATTCATGCATTCATTCAACCGAAATATAATAAGCACACTCTTTTATTAATTCTCAGTTCACTTACAATTTGTTTGAATCTCAGTTTAACCTACATCATTGCTATTAATAAATGCTAAAAGATTTTGAATACAAAATGTAAATTATACTTAAATCCATTTAAAGCTCACCTAAATTTTATTTCAACGATACAATACGGACATGAAACACCTGGAATAGTGTTCTACATGAAGGAAATGCTCTTGAAATACTGCTCCCTAGTTTTATAGTATTAATATTCTCAGATGTTAAAGGTTTCATAATAGAGCCAAGGAAAATTCAGTGAAGAAATATGATCATTATTAATCTTAATCCATCCAACACTTACTGTTGGATGTACCATTTTGTACTTGCCGAGGTACTTAACTACTCTAGCCCTTTTCTTTCCCACACAAAGTTCTCTCTCTTTTGTAAATGTGTGACACCGAACTCATAGTTTTCGGTTATATTCACTTTGACTAGGCAAATTGTTTCTCAATTACTTGCGATCAGAACATTTAAGTACTCACTGGTATATGCTGAGCCACAATGAAAACTCAGTAAATCCTTGTTCACTGAGACCATTAATCCCTAATCCCTGAACTTCTTAAGGTTCTAGTAATGAAATTTAAAATACTAAATAATCTCTAACATTACAAAGCTAACTGATCTACTGACATGCTTAAAATACGCTATACTCTTTGGACTAGAACAAACCACAGTCCATAAGCCAAATTTGGCCCACGCCTGTTTTTATATGGCTGTGAGCTAAGAATGGTTGTTGTTGGGTTTTTTTCCTCCATTTTTGTATGGTTGGGGGAAAACCAACAAAAATAATATTTTGTGATTTTGTGACCTGTGGAAATTATACAGAATTCTTTTTTTTTTGTTTTTCCTGAAACAGAGTTTCACTTGTTGCCCAGGCTGGACGGAATGCAATGGTGCAATCTTGGCTCTCTGCAACCTCCGCCTCCCCGGTTCAAGCGATTCTCCTGCCTCAGTCTCCTGAGTAGCTGGGATTACAGGCGCCTGCCACCATGCCTGGCTAATTTTTGTATTTTTAGTAGAGACGGGGTTTCACCAAGTTGGCCAGGCTGGTCTCAAACTCCTGACCTCAGGTGATCTGCCCGCCTTGGCCTCCCAAAATGCTGGGATTACAGGCGTGAGCCATCACGCCCAGCCAAAATTCATTTTAATGACCATCAAAAAGCTTTACTGGAACACTACCATGCTTATTTATATATCATTTACAGCTGCTTCTGTACTACAATGGCAGTGTTGAATATGAACATATGACCTGCAGAGCCTAAAGTGTTTACTATCCGGCCCTATACAAAAAATGTCTGCAAATTCTTGGTCTAGAATACAAATATTTTTCAAACTATATTCTAATGTATTTTAAGTTTTATATAGTAAATTCCAAGTACAATAGACAAATTCATATATGCACACTGTCTAGTTCACAAACTTCTGAACACAACTCACTCTTATAAATTCTTTATCTGAAATATGTAATTAAATTTTTATCACGATGCCTTAGAAGCTAATCAGCATTTAAGCATGCTATCCAGGGAGACATTCTGTCAACAGACACAATGTAATCTGGGACAATAAGAATCCATCTGGACTGGGCGTGGTGGCTCACGCCTGTAATCCCAACACTTTGGGAGGCTGAGACAGGCGGATCACAAGGTCAGGAGATCGAGATCATCCTGGCTAACAAGTTGAAACCCCATCTCTAATAAAAAATACAAAAATTAAAAAAAAAAAAATTAGCCGGGTGTGGTGGTGGGAGCCTACAGTCCCAGCTACTTGGGAAGCTGAGGCAGGAGAATGGCGTGATCCCAGGAGGTGCAGCTTGCCGTGAGCCAAGATCACGCCACTGCACTCCAGCCTGGGAGACAAAGCAAGACTCCGCCTCAAAAGAACAAAAAAAAAAATTCCATCTCACAATCTTAAATGTTCATTATGGTCTCGAAGCGAGCAATCAAAAGAAAGAATACCCGCAATGAAATAGCTAATGAAATAACTAAAAAGTTAAAATAAATAACTGTCTTTTGAGACAGTGTATGCTGTTCAAACTTAATTTATGTTACCTGAAATATAAACCACATAAAACTATTAATAAATGCTTAATTTTTATACAATATAAATTCTTGCCTTTCTTCCAATATCATCATTACAAAAGAGTTCCTCCATATCTGAACATGTATTTCACTATAAACTATATTATAAAACGGAAAGCTGAATCACCACCTGAATATGGGAAAAGGACAGAGGGATAAGGGAAAGCAAAGACCAGCAGGACGCCCAGTGAGGTGAACGGCAAGGCTATGCATCAAAAAAAGGAATACAAGGAAGGAGAAGCAAGTAAGGAAGATGACGAATTCTACTGGAACATGTTAAATCTGAGATGTCTGTGGGCCATCCAAATTAAAACATCCAGTAAGCACTTGGATTATAAGGCTCTGAAACTCTGGAGCAGGCTGTGCTGAATATAGATGGAGGAGTCATCTGGGAACCAATGCCTGAAGTCCTACGTGTCAAATAGAGCCACAAGAAAGTGTACAGAGTCAGCAACGTTGAGAATTAAGATAGGAATGCCAATATTTATGGGATGAGCAAAGAAGGAAGAGACTATAAGCGAGATCAAGACGACTCTGGTCAAAAAGGTAGGAAGAAAACACAATGAAAGTGGGTTTTTTTTCCCAAGACCTTATGGAAGGAAAAAAAATCAAGAAGTTTGTAAACTTCAGTAGGGCAGAATGCAACCCAAAGTATTCCAACATATTTAAAGTCTTAAGATTAACATATTTAAAGTCTTGCTCTTATGCAACAGTATACTGATAATCCAAATCTAGCACAAATGATATCCAGTGGAAAAGTACTTTAAATTAGGCAATAAATTCATATAACTAAAATTAAATTTAACCAGAATTAAATAAAAAGATTAGCCATTCTCATTTTTAAAACAAGTAACAAACTTGTTCATAAACTGCTTAAGTGAAAATAGCTACAAACCCAAAAATTGTTCAAATAAAGCAAAAAAGGGTTAACTTTCAAATTCAAAAGTTATTTGCATGTGGTTGTTCACAGCTGACAGGAGCAGCTGTCTGGTTTGTCTAGACAGCTGTTCAGATTTGGTAGAGCTGTTTCCAGTACTGCCAGCAAGTTTTTCACCTTTTCAAAAACTGCTGGAGTGGAATCGACTTTCAGTCAAGTGCATAATACAAAGACTTGGACTTGGATTCGTATCAAAACAATTCCTGTCAGATGAAGCAGGCCACGGAATTTCAAAATTTAGTTACAATTATCCCTTTGATCTTGACAGTGGTTTCAGCCATCATTTGTCTGATTTTAAAAAGAAACCACAAGGTGATTTAATGCTCAGTCTGAATATTTCTATAGAAAATATCTTTTATATATACCCATGGATAACCTTGTTCTAGATATCTTAAAATACATACCACGTAACTACTTTATTTTAAATGGTTCAATCAGAAAAAGGCAGTTGAAGGGCTCATCTATATTTTTAAAACAAATGAAAAGACACTAAAATTAACAATTGGGATTAAGCAAAATAGCTTTTCTACTTTTAATTGGGCTTTTGTCCTTATCATTATATCTAACTAACTTGTATATTCAACCTATAACTGCAAATTAGCATCCAACACATAAATGCACACACACAAATTGTTTGTCCAGCTTTTGACTGCTCTATTAGGATACACATTGGTCAATGTGGGAACATACTGCTTACATCTTGGTATTTAGCCAATAATAAAGAGGACTGTCTAAAGTTATACATGAGATAAACTGCTATTCAATAATACCAACTTCACTAATGGCTCATAAATATAAGAAGTATAAAACCTACACTCCAGAATAGCAGTTCTCAAACTGTGGTCCAGGGATCCCTGAAGCTTTTTAAAAGCCTGTCAGGTTGCCTGTGACAAGAAACGACTGCATAATCCTATGAAGACAGTATCTGCATCTCCCACTGTCTGTCACACAGGTAAAAACTATTTGCATATAACATGAAGACAGCAGCTGCGTTTCCCATTCTCACTGTCACACGGGTTAAAAGTGGATTAAGTCTGATATTACAGATTTACAAAAATGCAAAACAATGCTATTCTTCTCATTAAACTTGCTTTGTTTTCAAAAATACAGTTAATTAAAATGTTACTTATGTTAATATGTAATCGTTTCTTATTGTTACTTTTTAACACATTATTTTGTAAAGTTTTGTTTGAATTTTTAATAGGATAAACATAGCCTATATAAAGAAAAGTTCTTTGGAGTTCTCAATAATTTTTAAGAGTATAGAGGGGTCCTAAAATTAAAAGTTTGAGAACTTCTGCTCTAGGATACTAAGCCCTTCATAACTATGTGACATTTTTATAAATTAGCAAGAAACTTTTAAAATAATTTCTATTTAAGCAGCTATATTGATGAGAAGACTTTAGGGGAGAAAAGCAATCTGTTTTGTTTGACTTAAGAAACACGCCAAGGCATTTCCTCTCTTCTATGGCTCTTGCTACCAGAGAGGAAGACTGCAACTTACTGTGAAGAAAAGCTCCATAACTCTGCTGTCCAGAAGAGTCTCCCGCCAGGACTCTGTTGGCTTCAACAGCACATTTTGCGAGGATTCAAACATAGCTATATAATGTCTGCCCAGTTATTTGGTGTCAAGGTCAACAACAATAACATTCTTACTTTGTCTAAAGTATAAGTGTATCCTAAATATAACAGGAGCCATCTAGAAAGAATTTGTAATGGTAACAGTTTAAGCCTCTTCACATATGCTACATAATTCATGCATGAAGCTAAGGAATAAAAGGCATTAAGTGCCTGGGGGAAAAAAGAATGTTACAGGAATGTAAGGTAATGCTTTCATTGTAATTATGTGTCATGCTGTAGGCATACAGAAACTTTGAGAACCAGAGAATTTAATAGTGGCAACAGAAGGAAATACTCTTATTGCAAAGCATATGCCAAAATTCATGCAAAAAGAATCAATTTCTGCAAGTTTATCCCATCATTTCCCCCAATATCTTGCAACAATTAACACCACATATACAAAATGTGAGTCTCACATTGTCTACTTAGAAAAATAGCATTTTTCCAAAAGAAATATATTCACTGGGAAAACAAAAGAACAAAAAGAGTAAACACATATAACATCAAAGAAAAACAACTCCCACAGGTCATAGTATCTAAACATCAAGACAAAGAAATAATCCAACAAAAAACTTCATAGATGCTTATTTAAAATTCCCACAGACTAAAAAGCAATTTATATGGTGTTCAGGCATTCAATTTCAAACATGCTTCAAACAGAATACTGTTTTACCATAAATAAAGCAACCATCATATATATTTGTAGGTTTTTATGAATACTATTTATTGATACCGCCACAGTAACTGAGGCTTTTAAGAAATGAGAAAACTTGGCCGGTCATGGTGGCTCACGCTTGTAATCTCCGCACTTTGGAGGGCTGAGGCGGGCAGATCACCTGAGGTCAGGAGTTCGAGACCAGCCTGGCCAACACAGTGAAACCCAACTCTACTGAAAATACAAAAATTAGCTGGGCGTGGTGGCATGCACCTGTAATCCCAGCTACTTGGGAGGCTGAGGCAGGAGAATCACTTGAACATGGGAGGCGGAGGTTGCAGTGAGCCGTGACCACACCACTGCACTCCAGCCTGGGTGACAGGGAGAGGCTCTGTCTCAAAACAAACAAACAAACAAACAAAAAACAGTGGTTATGCCCCTTCCATTGGTAATCAAATGTCCAGCTAAAATACTTCGACTATGCAACTCAGTGAGAAATCTTAATGACAATCACCCAGAGCTATCGTCTGAAAAAAGTAGATAGAAATTCAAATACTATATTTTGAGTAAAGTCTAAATCGTTATTTTTACAGAAAAATTATTATTCACAGAGAAAATTAAAGGCTGTAATAATGCTCTGGAAACCTTTTTTTTTTTTTTTTAAGATTATTTGTTAACCCCCTTTAAAATAGCTAGTTCTATTTGGTCTCTGAAGAGCAAGGGGGGCACTATGAGTTGTTTCAAGAAGAAAAGTCACTGCTTGTTTCTGAAAAGTCACCCCCAAAATCCTCTGCAACTCTCTCCGACTGGTTAACAAAAGTGAAACTCAAATCTGGTTCATTTAAACTTCCCTTCTCTCTTCCTTTATCTGCCCCCTTGTGGAGGTACAGGGAAAGAGGTGAAGGCCAAAAAAGCCAAAAGAAAGAAGCCTGATTTTAAAAAGAGGGGAAAACAATCAGCCCGTGAACACTAAGAGCTATCAACAGACAGTGAGCCCATTTTCTTACGAGGCACCGATCGTGGTCTAAGACCAACGCTGTGTTCTTCAACCAATACTACAATATACTGATTTATCGGACACCTAGGATTTGCTTCAAAATAGTCTGGGGATGGCAGAGCACAGATGAAACAAGACTGGCTGTTTAAAGCTGGGTATTCTCTCTACTATTGTATATCTTTGAAAGTTTCCACAATAATGGGATGGCAAAGGCTTTAGTACATGAAATAAATCTTCTGAGTAAGGCAATCAATTATTTGTGTTTTTTTTTTTGTGTGTGTGTGTGTGTGTGTGTTTAAAAATGAGACAGCATCTCACTATGTTGCCCAGGGAGGTCTTGAACTCCTGAGCTCAAGCGATCCTCCTGGCTCATCCTCCCAAAGTGCAAGGATTATAGGCATCAGCCAGCACACCTGGCCAATTCTTCATACTTCATAAAAATTTAAATACATTTCACTTACTCTTTCCTAGTTTTACTTCTCTTTATTTTCAATATGCCAAATCTAACAAACGAAATATACATATGTAACATTTTCAACTAGGAAAGTAATGATTTTGTAATATTTCATATGCTTATAAAAGGTGTTATGATTTTATTTTTAAATTAGTTAGGATATGAAACAGATAAATGGGTTCACATAACCATAACAAAATGGTTGGCCTCAAACCTGACCATTTACCATGTTAGTAGTTAGCAGATGTATGATCCCTGAGAGTAAGAAGGCAAATACTTCAGGTACTGTAACTGCAAGAGAATGAAAGCCCAAACCTCCCTTCAAGAGCTGCAGACAGTTCAAGTACAGAGGACAAACACAGGTGGCAGAAACGAAGGGAATCGTATTCATAAATTTTGCTACTTCTGGATATATGAAAAACTCTATTCCAAGTAAATGAGGAGAATCTCTCACATTCTAATTATGCCTTCCAGGTATAACACAGCAAAGGGGGGTAACAGTGTGTTTTAGTAAGAGGGAGATGATAACCTAAAGATTCAATAAATCTTACAGAAGTATCAGTAAGAAAATACAGGAAGAAATCTTACAAAAGGAAACTATTAAACCTAAACCAAAATTCTCGTATAATTCTCTCCTCTACCTTTTTATAAATTATAGAAAGCATATACTCTATTAATACTTCTGGATATCAATTATTTACATTAAGGGAAAATGGACATGAGTTTTAAAAAGGACTTTTTCCAGATATAAAATGGAATTCACTGCAATGGCTCATGTAACATCAGATTCAAAATAACCCTGAAATCTGATTTTTTAAAATCTTGGTCTAGCCTCTCCTAATCATGGTCTGTTTTTCAGCACACTGTCCCTGGTGCCCAATTCTGTGGCCAATTTTCTTCAAATGTTCGTAACCAGAATATTTTTAAGATTATAATTCCTTATATGTGGCCAAGAGCATGGGAGATTTATGAGTTAGTATTTAATACCTATCAGAAAATACTTTTCCCCGTAATTATTACAAAGCTCCGTGTTACTTTTGTTTTCCAATCCCAAACCTGGAAAGGATTTTTATATCTGGCATGAGGTCTGTCTTCTAACAAGAATACACACTTGTAATGCTCCATGCAAAGAGGCTACACTTACCTTCCACTGAAAAACTAATCTACAACATTACAGACTTCACCACCTTCTATCAGCCAGCCTGGCAATACCACTAATAATACCACTATTATATACCATAATAAAAATGCACATGTACTGTATTATAGTTTTTATAAGACACAATTACAATCCTGTAACTACAAATCATATCCCACTCTACTAAAAAAAATTAATATTCCCAAAAGCATTTAAATAAACATAAAACAAAAAGAACAGGCCGGGCGCGGTGGCTCAAGCCTGTAATCCCAGCACTTTGGGAGGCCGAGACGGGCGGATCACGAGGCCAGGAGATCGAGACCATCCTGGCTAACAGGGTGAAACCCCGTCTCTACTAAAAAATACAAAAAACTAGCCGGGCGCGGTGGCGGGCGCCTGTAGTCCCAACTACTCGGGAGGCTGAGGCAGGAGAATGGCGTGAACCCGGGAGGTGGAGCTTGCAGTGAGCTGAGATCCGGCCACTGCACTCCAGCCTGGGCGACAGAGCCAGACTCCGTCTCAAAAAAAAAAAAAAAAACAAAAAAAAAACAAAAAGAACAGTATAATAAATATTTATATGGAACAGCATTAAAATGTTTATACAGAACAAATATTTAAAGACAATGCTATTCTGACAAGAAATATGTTTTAGTCATCAGATTGTACCGTGAAACTGCTGAAGTTGCTGCCCCTGAATAAGAGACTATGCCGGCTCTATGTGGGAGGGAGGCTTACTATGCATTCTATAACGTTTACTGTTACCTAAAATATTGTTATTATTCATGTACATGCATTACTTTTCAATTTGAAAAAAAAAAACTAGTGAAGAGCATATCACAATGTGGGCAGAATAACGATATACAAATCTGGACCATATCTTTACATTCAAAATAATATAAAGAATTAATTCATTTTTAATCAGGTATTCTCAAATGACTATTTCTATCTGTATGTATAAGAAATAAAAAAATAGTATTTCAACCCCAGATAATTCTTACTGATTCTTATAAGAAATCAAAAAATACCATTTCCACCCCAGATAATTCTTAGATGCTTAACTTAAAAAACAAACAGAACCACTCCACCAGAATTCGGAAATCTAGCACTACTATTCTTAAAGCAGTATTTTAAAAATAATTTCAAGGTTAAATAAAGCAATACTTTCATTTAAACATAATTTTAATAAAACAATAGTTTCCTTTTAAAACTTTCAAAAGTTTGATTTATAGTCACCACTTTAGCATTTTACAGTATCTGGACATTACATTCTTTATCTTTTACAACGAATATGTCACCAACAAAAGAACAGTTTGACAATGACCTGATTATTCACTAAACTGTCTCTCATTATATGCTAATCAAATTTTATGAGACATAAAAGTCACAAAAGATTGGAACTAAATAGCTATTATTTCACCAAAGTTCAAACGAGAGTATAATTCAAGAATTTTCTTGGGCTATGGCTTCATATATTTTTCAAAAATAAATACTGAATGCATGCAATTTATATTTTTATCAGAATGATTCATTTGTAACCAAACAAACCACAATTCCATCAATAAGAAAGCCAAACAGAGCTGCTTTCAGTCTTTTGCTAACCCTCTATCTTAAAAAAAATCTGTCATACACATCTGATCTTACTTTACCTTCCCATGTTCTCACCAAATCAAAGAATCAGGACCTTCAGCACCGTGATTTTTTTGCGGGGGGTGGTCTCCGTACCAAATACAAGTCCACTCCCTCGTAGCAAGAGTTCCGGCAAGGGATCCAATTCTGAAGTGCTAAAACCCAACCAGTCTTCTAAGCTCAACGCCATCATAATCCCTCGGAAAATCAGTTCCAGCTACATATAAATTCGACTGCACCACAGAAGAGTGAAGAATCAACTCTCCATTCCCTGCCCCCTCTCCCACAACAATCCTATCTAGCTCTAAAATTCTCCACTTAGGAAAGCTCACCAACTTCTGAGAAATCAAAGGCATATATAAATGTACCACCTGCCCTATTCTGTAACTGCATGGCCAGAGACAAACATACACCAGGCCGAGAGCCAGAAGGACAGCTTAATCGCACCCTGTACTGACTGTCACTGGATAATCCTACTAAATCTTCGGTCTCAAGTTCTCATACGACAAACGGCATTATCATTAAATACGTACATCTTAACATGAAGGGGGGAAAACATCATCTTTGGAAATACACAAGTCCTTAAATATGCAATTAAGTTTATCCACTAACACTTTCAGTAAGGGTATCGTTTTGTGATTGTGAATGACACTCAAAAAAAATAATTAAATGAGGCATACAATAGCTACACATTATCCTCAAGCAAATACGGACAATCTGAAAATTTCCTCTGCCTATTCTTATGATTACTTTACAATACAGATAGATCTTGTAGCAAAAATGGGCATTTCACATGAGGAATAAATGCTTTACTCCCTTCATCTTTCCATACTATTTTTTACCCTACTTCATCAGTAAAACAAAGTTTCAGGAGGTACAGCAAGCCCATTTTCTTTCTTAAATATTTAATCCCTTTCGCTATTAAATTTTCTAACAACAAAAACTGCTACTTCTCCTTCTGGCACAGCACAGAACCAACGACCCCAGTCTTACAGCCCACACAGTCCAAGCAACCACAAATCCTTTGAAAGACAGGAGTGACCTTACCTGAATGTTTTCCCAAGCCTTGCCTCCAAACAGTAAAGGCTGGCTTTACTGGAAATCCAATTTAGGTGAAAGCTTCTGTATCCCATTACTACTCTATAATCCAGTTAGCTTTCCCCAAGAGATTAAGTTTAAAAAAAAAAAAGTTTACCAAAACCAAATCAGATCCACAAAAATAGAATACCAATAAAAGGCAGTGTAACCAAACTAAAAAAAGAAATATCACTGAAGCCAACATACCACACATACCTGCCAAACATTCTTGTTACAAAATGATATTGTCACTTATGATTAGGATTGCCAAAACCCTTAAGCATTTATGGACACCAGGTGAACTACTAGCCGAACTATATTTATAGTAAACAAACATCCAAAAACTGAGCTAATACTTCTGAACCAGTTTCCTTCAATAATTAAATAATAAATATATAACAATAAATATTTACTGAGCATCTGTGCTAGGGTCTAACAATGCAGTGAGCAAAAGCATGGCCCATGCGTTCACGGAGCTTCGTGCAGTAGGTAAACAGACACCACTGTTCTCCCTCAATATCCGGAGGGGGACTGGTTCCAGAGCCTCCTGTGGTTACCAAAATCCAGAGATGCTCTGATATAAATCCACAGTCTCTATTATAAAATGGCATCGTATTTGCATGTAACTTATAAACATCCCATATACCTTAAATCACCTCTAGATTAATTATAATACCCAACACTATGTAAGTGCTATGTACATTGTTGCACTGTTTTTAAAATTTGCATTTTTTAAATTGTTGTATTGTTATTTTTTATTTAGAATATTTTTGATCCTCAGTTGAATCCAAGGATGTGGGACCCACAAATTTGGAGGGCTAACTGTACTTAAATAATCAAAGGAATGAAAAATTACAGCGAGAAGGGAGCCAAACGGGAAAAAAATCATATACAACATGCAAGGGGAAAACAGCAAAAGAAAGCCAACCTGGTCTAGGCTGAAGTACAATTAGGAGGGGATCAGGCAAAGACAGAGGACCCGGCAGAGAAGCCGCACATGCCAGAAACAAGGCAGAAGGCACGTGGCCTGCGAGTGCAGCTCTACCAGAAGAGCTACGAGAGGGAGGCGGTGACGAGATCGCCCCGGACCCTAGCGCCCACTTTCAAACGGGGAAGATGGTATGACGGAGGACCACAGGACTAGGACACTTTCTTTGCACAACAACGATCTAAAACAGAATGAGAAGCAAGTCAATTGTCTCAAGAGTCTCAGGGTAACATGGGGCTACAAAGTGCAGAGGAATTTACTCTCTGGGTGAACATCTACCAAATCCCAGAAACTGTGGACTTTGCACCACTGGGTCTGGATAGGTGGATGCTTTCATAAATCACCTGCTGCACATAGAAAACCCACATATAATAATCCTCAACAAATATAATGGTTTGCAGATAATATAATCATGTATATAATTCATTAGCATTAATAAGCAAGTTCAGCAAGATTACAGGATACAAGATCGACATACAAAAATCATTTGTGTTTTTCCCTATACAGTGTGAAAATGAAATTAAAAAACAATTTACAATTGAATAATAAAAGAATACTGACAAGTCTGAGCAACACAGAAAAACCCCATCTCTACAAAAATCAGCATCATGAAGCGTGCTACAGTCCCAGCTACTCAGAAGGCTGAAGTTGAGAGGATCGCTTGAGCCCAAGAGGTCGAGGCTGCCGTGAGCCGTGATTACACCCCTACACTCCAGCCAGGGCAACAGGGTGAGACCCAGTCTCAAAAAAAAAAAAAGTACTTAGAATACATTTAATAACCTTTTACTCTGGAAACTATGAAACAGCGTTGAAATAAATTAAAAAAAAAAAAAACTTTAATAAATAAATCCAGGCCAAGCACAGTGGCTCATGCCTGTAATCCCAGCACTTTTGGATGCCAAAGCGGGAGGATTACTTGAGCCCAGGACAGTTTGAGGACAGGCTGGGCAACACAGTGGGACCCTGCCCTACAAAAAAATTTAAAAATTAGCCAGGTGTGATGTGTACCTGTGGTTCTAGCTACTCGGGAGGCTGAGGCAGGAGGATCACTTGAACTCAGAGGTCAAGCCTGCAGTGAGCCATGATCATGCCACTACACCTCAGCTTTGGTGACAGAGAAAGACTCTATTTGTATAAATTAATAATAATTTTTAAAAATCAGAAAACTTAACTTTGTTTTTTGTTTGTTTTTGTTCTAAGAGACAAGGTCTTCCTCCGTTGCCCAGGCTGGAGTGCAGTGGTGCAATCATAGCTCAAGGTAACTTTGAACTCCCAAGCTCAAGCCATCCTCCTGCCTCAGCCTCCCAAAGTGCTGAGATTCAGGTGTTAGTCACCGTGTGCTGCATCTACTTTCTTTTTAAAGGGTACAATGCCAGGTAAAAATAGACAATAGTTGGAAGAAATACTGATTACTCAAAAAAAGAGAGGACAGAAGAAAATACTTCACAAGGGCTTTATACATATGTGTGCTTTAATATTCTATCATTCTCCTTGCAATTCTATCAGTTTAAAAAACTATAATAAAACACATCTTACCTGTCGGTAACAGACGATGGTGACTACCTGATTCCTTGAAACATCATCTCTTTGCTTCCCAAACACACCCTGCCTTGTTCTCCCATCCACTTGTCTTAATTGGCTTTCTTATTTTCTTTTGCTTCTTCCTGCTTTTTAACTACTGATGCACCTAAAGGTCCTGACATGGATCCTCTGCTTCTCCTTGGACCATCTCTCTTACTTCCTTAACTTCAAGGGCCCCATCAGAGCACTCTCCCACAACTTTATCTCCACCCCAATCTCCTTCTATCTTCTACCAATGGTGCAGCTGACCTGTGTAAAGTGGGTTTCTAAACTGTGGCATGATGGGTACTTTTAAAGGCTTCATTAAGACATAATTCACACAGTACGCAATTTACCCACTGAGTGTCCAGGTCAATGATTTTAGCATATTCACAAATTTGTGCAACCACAACCGTGATCTAATCTTGGAACATTTCCATTGTGCCAGAAAGACCCCGTATGCTTTAGCAGTCACCTCCCACATTCTTCCAATCACCCCAGTTCTAGGTAACCACTAACCTTTCTGTCTCTATAGATTTGCCCATCCTGGACATTTCATACAAATGTTATCATAGAATTTGTGGTCTTTTGTGAATGGCTTTTTTCACTCAGTATAATGTTTTTTACATATGTTGTAGCATGTATCAGTAACTCATGCCTTTTTATGACAAGTAATATTCCCATGATATGGATATACCACATTTTATTTATCCATTCATCAGCTGATAGCCATTTGGGTTGTTTCTACTCATATAGTATGAATAGCCTATTCATATAGTACTGCTCTGAACATTCACGTACAAGTTTTTGTGTGGATGACTATTGATACTTTGGGTCCAATAATCGCCTGTGTGGGGCTGTTCCATGCTTTGTAGGATGTTTAGGATGTTTAGCAGCATCCCTAGCCTCAACCCAACAGCTGCCAGTAGCATTTCCTGAGTGGTTACAATCAATATTGTCTCAAGACACCACCAAATGTACCAACCATACAAAATTGTTCCTGGATGAGAATCAATGTTAAAGAGTTATGATTTGTTTGTTTTCTTTTTCTTTCTTCTTCTTCTTTTTTTTGGAGACAGTCTTCACTCTATCCCTCAGGCTAGAGATAGAGTGCAGTGGTGCAATCTCAGTTCACTGCAACCTCTGATTCCCAGGCTCAAGCAATTCTCCTGCCTCAGTCCCCAAATAATGGGGTCACAGGTGTGTATCACCACACCTGGCGATTTTTTGTAAGAGATGGGGTGTATTAAGTCCATTCTCAGGCTGCTGATAAAGACATGCCCGAGATTCAGCAATTTACAAAAGAAAGAGGTTTAATTGGACTTACAGTTCCACGTGGCTGGAGACATATGGAACAATCATGGCGGAAGGCAAAGAAGAACAAGTCCTGTCTTACATGGATGGCAGCAGGCAAAGACAGAATGAGGAAGACGCAAAAGTGGAAACCCCTGATAAAACCATCAGATCTTATGAGACTTATTCACTACCGTGAGAACAGTATGGGGGAAACCGTCCCCATGACTCAATTATCTCCCACCAGGTCCCTCCCACAACACATGGGAATTATGAGAGTACAATTCAAGATGAGATTTGGGTGGGGACACAGAGCCAAACCACATCATGAGGTTTTGCCATGTTGCCCAGGCTGGTCTCAAACTCCTGAGCTCCAGCGATCCACCAGCCTTGGCCTCCCAAAGTACTGGGATTACAAGCATGAGCCACTGCACCCAGCCAAGTTATGATTTCATTAGTGAAACTTTGTATGAGCACAAATCTTGACCTAAGAACACTGTAATACAAGTTATTAACTATGATAGCATTAATGCCCTTAAATATTAATATCTATTTACTCTTTACATTATTTTGTCAGTATCTCTCTATGCACATCCTAGAGCCACTGCTCAGTCAGCTTCAGTTGGTTTTCTCAATATTTTAATTAATATTTTAATACAGTACTTTATATAAGAAATTACCTTTTCAGGCTGGGCACAGTGGCTCACGCCTGTAATCCCAACACTTTGGGAGGCCGAGATGGGCGGATCACAAGGTCAGGAGATCGAGACCATCCTGGCTAACACGGTGAAACCCTGTCTCTACTAAAAATACAAAAAAATTAGCCGGGCGTGGTGGCAGGCACCTGTGGTCCCAGCTACTCGGGAGGCTGAGGCAGGAGAATGGCATGAACCCGGGAGGTGGAGCTTGTAGTGAGCTGAGATTGCGCCACTGCACTCCAGCCTGGGGGACAGAGCAAGACTCTGTCTCAAAAAAAAAAAAAGAAATTACATTTTGGTCTTGTTCTGTTGCCCAGGCTGGAGTGCAGTGGTGTGATGACAGCTGACTGCACCCTCAAAATCCTGGCCTCAAGAAATCTTCCCACCTCGGCCTCTCAAACAGAAATGAAACCCTAAGTCCACACAAAAATTATAGATGAATTCTCACAGCAGCATTATTAACAATAGTCAAAAAGGGGAAACAACTCAACTGTCCATCAACTGATAAATGGATTTTAAAAGTGGTATATCCGTACACTATTATGGCAATAAAAAGGAAGGAAGAACTGATTGATGCTGCAGGCTACGAAATGATCTTGAAATCATTATGCTAAGTGAAAGAAGCCAGGATGGGTGCAGTGGATGACACCAGTAATCCAGCACTTTGGGAGGTCAAGGCGGGCAGATCACTTGAGGCCAGGAGTTCAAGACCAGCCTGGTCAACATGGTGAAACTCCATCTCTACTAAAAAATACAAAATTAGCAGGGTGTAGTGGTGTGTGCCTATAGTCCCGGCTACCCGGGAGGCTGAGGCAGGAAAATCGCTTGCACCCAGGAGGCGGAGGTTGCAGTGAGCTGAGACTGCGCCACTACACTCCACCATGGGAAACAGTGAAACTCCGTCTCAAAAAAAAAAAAAAAAAAAAAAAAAGAAGCCAATCACAAAGGACCACATATTATATGATTCCATTTATACGTCAGGTCTAGAATAGGCAAATCCATCGACAGAAAGTGACTGCTAAGGACTGGAGAAGGTAGAAATGCAGACTAACTGCTAATGGACACAGGGTTTCTTTTTGGGATGATGAAAATGTTTTAAAACTACTGACAATTATTGCTGTACAACTCTATGAAGATACTAAAAAACACTGAATTGGCCGGGCGCGGTGGCTCAAGCCTGTAATCCCAGCACTTTGGGAGGCCAAGACGGGCGGATCACGAGGTCAGGAGATCGAGACCATCCTGGCTAACACGGTGAAACCCTGTCTCTACTAAAAAAAATACAAAAAACTAGCTGGGTGTGGTGGCGGGCGCCTGTAGTCCCAGCTACTCGGGAGGCTGAGGCAGGAGAATGGCGTGAACCCGGGAGGCGGAGCTTGCAGTGAGCTGAGATCCGGCCATTGCACTCCAGCCTAGGTGACAGAGCAAGACTCCGTCTCAAAAAAAAAAAAACAAAAAACAAAACAAAACAAAAAAAAACAGTGAATTATACATTTTAAATGGGTATATAGTATAGTGTGTGAATTACATCTCAATAAAACTATTATTGAGGCTGGGCACGTTGGCTCACGCCTGTAATGCCAGCACTTTAGGAGGCTGAAGGAGGAGTTTGAGGCCAGCCTGGCCAACACAGCAAGACTCCATCTCCACAAAAATTAAAACAAAAAAATTAGTCAGGGCCAGGTGCGGTGGCTCCTGTCTGTAATCCCAACACTTTGGCAGGCCAAGGTGGGTGGATCAACTTGAGGCCAGGAGTTCAAGACCAACGTAGCCAACATGATAAAACCCGTCTCTACTAAAAATACAAAAATAAGCTAGGTGTGGTGGTGCATGCCTGTAATCCCAGCCATCTGAGTAGGGATTACATGCCTGTAATCCCTACTCAGATGGCTGAGGCATGAGAATCACTTGAACCCAGGTGGCAGAGGTTGCAGTGAACCAAGATAGTGCCACTGCACTCCAGCCTAGGTGACAGAGCAAGATTCTGTCTCAAAAATAAATAAATAAAAACAAAATTATCTCAATATAAAAAGATACAAAAAAGAAAGCAGATTAGAAAAAATTATGAATGGGGATTGTTACTCACAGTCTCATTTAACATGACACCATTCTAAATTATCAAAACACACATTTTCCACGATTTATTATTTGTCTATCCTGAGACAAATTTTATTTTATATTTTATTTTATTTTTATTTTATTTTATTATTTTATGTTGAGACAGGGTCTCTTCTGTTGCCCAGGGTGAGTGCAATGGCATGATCATGGCTCACTGCAGCTTCAACCTCCCAGGCTCAAGCAATCCTCCTACCTCAGCCTCCCGAATAGCTGGGACTACAGGCACACACCACCACATCTAGCTAACATTTGTATTTTTTTTGTAGAGATAGGGTTGTGCTATGTTGCCCATGCTGGTCTCGAACTCCTAGACTCAAGCAATCCTCCCACCTCAACCTCCCAAAGTTCTGGGATTACAAGAGTGAGCCACCGCATCCAGCAGATAAACCATCTTTTAAAAGGCATCAATTCAACACTTTTAAACTAAGTTAAATTTGATTATTTAGACCCTCTGCATGGTACAAGGCTGCATAATTATTCCATTCTTTCCTTACTGATTGAATGGTAGATCTCCAGGTAATTTACAAAATTAGAAATTAGTCAGAATTGAGTTCCTTGAAATTGATTTCCCTAATGAGTGCTAAATCTGTAGCTTAGTTTAATCTCACTGCCAAGTTCTTTCTCCCACACTTAAAGTTAATCCACTCAAAGAATACTTAGCTGTAGTGCAGTCAGCCAACAAATGGCACTATATGAAAAGGTCACACCAGAACTCACTTACAAGCCATGAAGCAAAATATCCTCAAGTCGAAAACCAAGATATACTTTCTTTAAACAAGGAATTATTTCCTTTGGCAACACTGCAGTATTGCTTATCATTTTCAGATGACAGGTTTTCCAAAGCTTTACCTAAGTACTTTATAAAATATTGTGTGTGTGTGTAACTTTTAGACAAGCTTTGTTTCCAAACTCCCAGAGAACTGTTTCTTTTTATGAAATAGTCACTCTCTACCAACTGTATTTCCCTTAAAACAGACACTTTAAAATATATGCAGTGTAACTTTTGTTGATTTTTTTCCCTACATGTATAATTAATATTTTGATAGCTCCATATGGACTGATATTTTTAAAATATGTCTCAAGGTTTTTCAGTATCTTTTCTTTCCCCACTGAAAACACTGGAGCAAGAAGTTGAATCCAATCTCTCTCCCCAACTGCAAGATCCTGTTGTGGTGGTCCCCACAGCTATCACCATTGGCTCCCCTGAATAAAGTCTGCCTTACCAACTTTATTTAAAAAAAAAAAAAAGAAAAAAAAAAAACCTGGAACAAAAATATTGACACACTGAAAGGGAAAATTTCTTAAAAAGCAAACCTAAGCAATTAGGCACCTCTTGACAACCAGAAAGAATTAAGGTAATATATTAAAGACAAAAGTTGGTTATTAGGAGAAAGATGATTACAGAATAAGAATAAAAGGAAACGGTGACTGACCTTGCTGTAAGCTTTGCCCCACAACGCAGCAGCTCACATGACCGCTTTCGGGAAAGAAACCTGGGGAACTCGTGGTTGAAGGAGTCAGACGCACTTTATCTGACACAGCCTTTCTACTACGTGAATAGACTAAGTTTAAAAGGAAGAAGGAGTTACACCCCACCACACTCCTTAAATGTCATAATTTTACCAGCCACAAATAATTAGTGAGTTTCTATGTATGTAAACGTGGCTCCTCTTGGCTCTGTTACAATGAAGATTACTCCCACCCTAGATCTCTGATCTGACTTCACATCTATTTCCTGTCTGCTTATCATCGGTCTTTTTCTTCTGAACAGACTCCCAGATTAAAGACATCTAGAACAGGTCACATTAAATTTCCTATACTGCAGAGACGTACTGGATCAACAAAGAAGAGTGTAAAAGACCCCTAGTTATATAATGAACTATTTAATTCAAGGGGCTATTATAGAGCTCAATAAATAGCAAGTAACTCCTGAATGTTTTAAATGCAGTTTCATTTAATCCACACAACAATCCACACCCCCATTTTACATTTGGAAAAGCTGGGACTCAGAGAGGCCCAGGAGATTTCCCTAAGATCAGCAGAGGCTTGAATCCAGATCTATCGGACTTCACACAGCAAATGGGTAGCCACTGTATACTACTATCAACAGGCAGCAGACATCCTAGCACCGCAAATGAGACAGCGGTTCCTTAAAGTTTATGAAACACAAGTATCTCTACTTTAAGTAACTAATTTAAAAAGCAGATACATGCATTGATAATACAACCCACTTAAACTTCTGAATAATTTCCGAAAAGCAAAATTCTCATCTTTTTATACCGGTAAAGGCCCTTGAAGAACAAACATATTACTAACTTATTATCTACACTGCACTCCAAACTAGCTTACAGTCAGTCAAACAAAAAATCAGACATAATTACATGTCCAAGGAAAAAATGATTCAGTTTCTTAAAAGGTACTTTCTACCTGTTTTCTTTTCCTTCCCTAAGAATATTGCTAATTCTAAATTAGCAATAGCTCCGTCATCCACCACGTTTCTGTATATTCTAACTTCTTCTACAAAGGAGTAAATAAACTTTTAAATTTTCTAGTATCATTCTAGTATCCAGTATTCAAACTTCTTCTACAAAGGAGTAAATAAACTTTTAAATTTTCTAGTGTTATTCTAGTATCCACTGTCTTTTGGCATTGTAAGATAAAGAAATTAAATTCTATTTCTTAAAAAAAATCTTATTTTCTTTCAACATGTTTTATAAAAGCTGCAGAGGTTAAAGACTCCAAGCTGTAATTAAGTCACCTATGAAAATTACCACAGATAAACTATTAATTTGTTAAAAGGATATAATTTGGAGGAAGAAAGTTCCAGCTCAAGACTTGATTGGCGAGTGCAAGGTAACGCTGAAACACTGAAGACATCTGAGCACTGAGGTTTTCCCGCCTGCTGAACTCCTGCAGAACTTCAACAGTTAACATGAAGATCTGACGAAGGTCTTCTTCCTATAGTCAATAAATCACAAATATTTTATATGAAAAATTTATTCAAAATGTATTCCCTTTTAGAATCATGAAACCAAACAAACACCTTAAAATTTCCAATGGAAAACACAATTTCCTTAAGAACGTGTTCCATTTTTAGGCCTCTACTTGTAATTTACATCGCAGTAGCTTTCGAGTGACGCCAGCTGGAATACGTGTACTCGGATATAAATGCTACTTCCATAGAGAGGAGAGTCTCTGACAACTTCTGCAGAGCTGGAGGAGTCAGTTGCTATAGTGCAGAGCCCTAGGATTTAAGCCAATGCCTTCACATAACTTTACTCCAGAGCCAAACAATACATACAAGACAAAGAGCCCGCACCATCTGCAATAACGTTTGAAATACATGGCCTTCTGGCATTCTTCCAGACCTATTTTTAAGGCCAGCAGAGTCCCATCAATTGAATTAGTTATATCTAAACACAATAAGAAATACATAATAAACTAAAGATCTTTATAGAAGTATTTTTTTTAAGACTAGAATTAAACGAGTAATTTTAAACCATCAACTGCATTCACCAAACCTATCACTTTACTGTGTCCTTTGAAATCAAAAAACAAATCCTGAAGTACAGGCTATCATTCAACTACATAAAAATATCCTCACGTCATTAGGAATAGATGGAGTAAAAAGTGAATGATCCGATAATTAAAACTCAAGAACGAAACTACCAATACCTGAAAAACTCTTTTGCAGTTACCATGGAATTCCATGCTCAATCCAATGTTGCTAGTTTTACTCGAACTTGAAAATTCACTCAATAGTGCAGTCAGAATAGAACAGGCCAGAGTTTGCTGTAATTGTTTGATAAGAAATAATTGTGAGGCATTACGGTTTCAATGCTTTGTTTCAATGCATTTGTTCAAACATAACAGAACATTTTCTCCCTAATTTTAGATCTTCCACTGCGTCTTTAGATCTCATAACAGTCAGAAAATTAGATACGACAAAATAAATATTAGCTCTCCTCTCTAAGTCGTCTAGTCAGTGTTAATAGTACTTCCTCAAATGCTGTTATACAAATCCATCTCACACTTGAACTCAGGACACACTGTTCCTATTCAATAGTGGAATTCAAACGGTATTTTAAAATAATCAATGTTGAAGGTATTATTTTGTTTAATTCGCAGAACAATCTATATCCTCATTTTACATTTGAGGGAAGTGACTCAGAGTACTTATCTAAGGCCAGCTGAGATTTCAACCCATGTTTGTTTGACTCCTTGTTGTGTCTGTAAAATGCATTCCCAAATAGATGAAAAGTAAAACAAATTTTATAGTGTCCAGAATTTTATAGCCAGGTAATACCCAAAATTTTTTAAATAGAAAAATGAAGATTTTTCCTTCTCATTGTTTCTATCCAACAGGCTCTTAATATCAAATCATTGATTTTATTCCCAGACTATTTAGCGTCAAGGTACCAAGGATGGAAAGAGGATACAAAGTATCTTGGCAGCTTTCCAGGAGTTAAACAGAAATATGCACACTACCTCTGAACAACGAAAGATTAAAGCCAAGATGATACTATTTGTGCAAGCTCATCCAACAGCTGAACACAGTCATACCCCCCCCCACCAACTGCAACATCTTTGTTCAGAAATGCTTCTGATGTCAGTACCTTGACCTTCCAGATACTTATCTTGGCAAATCTTAGCAAATAACTTCATGATATTAAATTCCTAAAAATTGGCATGAAATATCTGTTGAAGGTGAGTGATGGTTCCATGAGTGACTAATAGACAATTTGTCCATTTTGTGTATGTCAGAAATTTTCCTTTAAAAAAATGTAAACATAGGCTGGACACAGTGGCTCAGTCTGTAATCCCAACACTTTGGGAGGCCAAGGCAGGCGATCACCTGAGATCAGGAGTTCGAGACCAGCCTGGCCAACATGGTGAAACCCCGTCTCTACTGAAAACACGAAAAAATCAGCCGGGCATGATGGCAGGCACTTGTCATCTCAGCTACTTGGGACGCCAAGGCAGGAGTATCGCTTGAACCTGGGAGGTGGAGGTCGCAGTGAGCCGAGATCGCGCCACTGCACTCCAGTCTGGGCAACAGAGTGAGACTCCGTCTCAAAAAAAAAAGTAAACTTATTCTTATTTGCCTCTTAATCTCAACTAAAACAAGCGTGACTTGTTTATCATATAGCTAATATTACAGCTAATATTTATGAAAGGCACAAAACCCCACACATGAAGGAAGTGTCTCAGACTTTTCCACACCTGGAAGTAAGCGGAAATTCTCGAGGGAATCCAGGGGTGTGATCAAAGATGCAACAATGAAAGTTCTCTGAATGCTACTGGTTTGGCATAAACACACACATTTTGTAATTTTACTTCAAAATATACATGACTTAATATAAAAATGTCCCCTCCTCCCAAAATCTTCAAGAAACCCATTTAACTGCCTATGTATGGCCCCAGGCTCTTGGAGAGAAAGAAGCCAGGCACTGAGGCCTCTCACAGGAAAAACAGCTGATCACATATTTCTGTTGTTTTCTGTTTAAAGGGATCTCAAACATTCAGAAAGTAGAATCCCTTCATTTTGTGGTTAACAAAATGGTTTTCAAAAATTTTCTTTTAAAATGAGTAATGATTATAGTGCCAGCAATTAACATTAGATAGATACATTTAAATAACATCAGGATCAACTATAAACATGATTTTTAAACACAGCTAGGCTTTGGGGAAAGTAGACGTTAAATCAAATTAATAAGATTCAGAGAAAAAAGTTAATTCACAATGATCTAATGATGAATCTCAAGATCCTAGGATCCTAAAAGCATTTTTTCATTTAGACTTAGCTTTCCACTTATCCTAAGACTCCAGTCAATAAAACATTATAAACACATCTAAATGTTTGAGAAAACTTGTCTTACCAAAAACAGAAATTAATTTCTGACTCTCAGATGAGATAACCTATTAAAAACAGAATTCACACGTAACATATAAAAACCTGCAAGCTGAAAGAACCCAGAAGCACTCATTAAACAAATTATTATTCTTACAAATAAATAATCTATACTAATTTTTCACAAGTAATTTACAACTTTCCACAGATTGTGTTTTACTGCATTCACCACAAAATGCCTTATTTTGAAACTACCACCATATTCAAGTCTTCAGGAACATCTCTCTAATTAATGATCACAAGCATATGTATTCACAAAAGCTTTACTTTTTCACGTGAAACAAACATTTCCCAAGATAACGTGTGGTTTATGGTCAAGATGAGAAACAAATGAGTGAAGGAGAGGGGCAGGGCAACGACAAGTGAAAGCCCTGCTAAAGCTCCTCCTGCAACTACCAACTTCATCACACAAAACAAGGAGCCCCGTGGCGTGGAACTGCTTTTTAGTTACAGCAAGGAACACGTCCCACCACAACAGCCAACTTCCACACTAATGAAGTACAACTTCACCCACAAAAACAAGTACATTCGTAATCGATGAGAATTTAGAACAAAATGCACTTATAGACTTAGCCCCCTGAACACATAAGAATCTTTTGTTTTAAAATAATTTTTCATCCTACAAAAATATACTTCTATCTTAGAAAAACCAGAAATTATAGAAAAGCACAAAGAAAATAAAATTGTCTACAATCCTATCATCCAGGAGTTATTACTGTAACATTGATAGCTTTCTAATTTTTTAGTGCACAGATATAAATTTTTATATACCATTGATATCAACCCATATATAGTTTTACATTCTACTTTTGCACTTTATACCTATGAAATAAAAAGAAAAAAATCTAACAACAAGTGTGTTCTATTTAAATACATCATTTAAAGACTTAAGAAATACATAAAAATAAATTATCATACAGCATTGTTAGAGGTATTGCAAGAACTCAAATATTCCGGCTTTGACTGTATCTACAGTTATCGGCTTCCAAAGAACTAAAACTCAATAGGATATTTTCATCATTAAAAGATACCAAATAGTATAAGCTCTCCTTAATTTGGAAATCCTGTAGGAATATGAGATTACCATCATAAATATTAATCATACTACACTAGTCTGGCTCAAAGGTGCCAAATGAATAGAGACTCCTGGAGAATGATGAATAATTAAACATTGATTATACATTAAGAGAGCAAAGTACTTCAACACATATCAACAAAGTATTTCTCCCTATTCATAGGGGAATTAAACATATCACTAAATGTCTAGGACTCACTTCTAAATATGTTTGCTCATTTTCAATATTTAATTATGGATTAAATCCCCTTAAAATGAAGTTACTCTCACATTGTGTTGTAATGAAGATCGCTAGGGAAGCAAGCCAAAAATAAAACTCCCAAGGGAGAACAGAGGACAGCTTCTTCCCAGGACAGAGAGGAAAGAAAAAACATTCAAGCATCAAATCTGCCGAGAGGAGATCACCAGCTTTAGCTTTTCTTACCCTTGAAGAATTTTCTTATCTGCCTCCTTCAGTCGGCTGGTCTCAGTGGGCATCCCAAGTGCACCCCCGAACTCACCCTCTACTAACCAGTATCTTCGAGTGCTGCCCCTCTGGCCTTTGTCAAAGTCAGAGCCAGATATTTTTCCCTATCAGAGACAGTGGCTCTGATACTTCAGACAGCCAGAAACAAAAGCTGTACTAATCAATGTCAGTGAAATCGGATCAAAGTTGACTGACTGATTGATAAAAGACTGCCATACTAAAATTCACAGGAATTTGCTCAGTATAAAATACAAATCTTAAGACTTCTAAGAGGTTAATACAACAATACTTCACTTATCTAAGATCATAAAGAATTAAGTTAATATCTGTTAATTTTGTAAATGCAGCAAGCAAATATTTTTAATGAAACTTCCTATAAATTTTTCTTAAGGAATTATTTCTATGGCAATTATTATATGATATTATAGTTAAGTGACTACTTGGAAGCTACCAAAACATAAGGAGCCTTCCACCCGTTGGCAGCGTGGTGCCAGATCCCAATGCTTGTTGATTTATGTCTGCTTCATAGCTTTTCTCAACCATCCTTTGTTGTTGTCTATCATTCACTGCTGCTGGCAATTTGACTGCCACTAACGTGTACTTCTAAATGGATCATTTTCATTTGCTCACAAGTTAGAAACCAAATAAAATTTATTAAAATTACATCTAAAATAAATTATAAATAAAAACACTCTGCAGGACTCTCTTAGGAGTCCAATACAAGAATCCTGTTTGAATCAGTTAGAAAATCTGGGCTCTAACAGTCCAAGATTTCCTTCTTCAAATAACTGTGGTCAAAGCCCTTCATGTGCCTTGACCTCAGCTTTCTCACCTATAATAAGGGCTACCACCCTCTGCTCTTCCTAAGTTTCGTAATTGTCCTAAGGCTCAAATTGGATAATGCTTAAAAATACCATGTAATTACACCAGGTTACAAGAAGGTAAAGTAGCAGCTGTATTTTTTATCATTATCATAAAAAATAACAACCACCTATTTCGGCTTTTTTAAATTCTATTCCTTGATGATGATCTACATTCTGCAAAATTAAAATTACTAAATGTGTTACATCACTTAAAAAAGAGAGCTATAACTGAAGGTGTATCGATAATTAAAGCAATATAGCAGATGTTCAGTAAATGCTATTTGGATTAATGAATCAATGTTTATTTCTATGCCCAGCACCATGTTAACACAACAGAAGTTGGAAAATAAATGATGTGTTCCCTATTTTTTGGTTATTTAGACATTTCTACGAGAAAATTTTAATATGTCAAACAAGTAGAAGACCAATGTAATGAGGTGTCAAGGTTATAAAAAAAAGTCTAATTGTCTTCTTTCATTGAAGTACTGAAAATTCACAAGTTAATTCACGGGCTAACAATTTAAGTAACTCTTATCTTCACACTGAAAGTCATATAGCAGTATTCTCATTTATTTCTAGCAAAAGCCATTAATTTCAAGCTAGTGAAAAAATGCCCTTCAGAGATAGCTTGCCTCACTCACCAGCTTACTGTCACAAGCTCAAGATACTCAAACACTAACTCCAGCTGACAAAATAAAATACTCTTGTTCAGAGAGAGGATTTGTCTCTTATAATAGCCTGGCTCTTACCCCAGGAGCTTTATTACCAAGAATAAACTTTATGAAAGGTTGCCATACATAAAGCAGACTTCCAGCTGCTCTTCTATGCAAACATCAATGAGACTTATGATAAGAGAGATTAACTTGGCTATCACATCCAGGGGCTGCCGTAGACACGTGAATTTCTCACCCACTTCTCTCTAGTATGGCAAAGAGGAAGAAAGGATACTTAAATGCTAAATTAAACAGCTTTAAAAGTGATTTAACGTATGCCTACCGCTTTCAAAGGAAATAAGACAAATACAGATTATATATTTAAATACAGATTAAAATTTTAACTTAAAATAAAAAAAATTCTGCTACTTTCCTAGGAAGGCAAGTTTCCATATCCCTCCCAAGTTAGTACTGATAGCAGGTCTGACACTACTGCAAACTGAGACGAAATAACCATGGTAACCTTTAAAATCATGGAAGGAAAACATCATAACTGCCCACAAGCTTGAAACAACATATTATTTAATAACCATACAGGCAAGAATTAACGAAGAATACATCATTTTTTATACAAATTAGATATAATCTTTCCATAAAACTGTAGAGAACCAAGTCTTTAAGAAAATTCTGAAAGCATTTAAAGAAAGGCTAATGTGTTGGTTACCTGTATTTTTTAAAAACACGCACAAATTGGCAGAGTGTGGTGGCTCACACCTGTAATCCCAGCACTTTGGGAGGCTGAAGTGGGTAGATCACTTGAGGTAAGGAGTTCGAAACCAGCCTGGCGCAAATGGCAAAACCCCATCTCTACTAAAAATATAAAAATTAGCCTGGTATAGTGGCATGCGCTTGTAGTCCCAGCTGCTCGGGAGGCTGAGGCATGAGAATCGCTTGAACCCAGGAGGCGGAGGTTGTAGTGAGCTGAGATCATGCCAATGCACTCCAGCCTGGGTGACAGAGCGAGACTCCGTCTCAAAAAAAACCCACACACAAATGATTAGTTTTCACTCATAGCATAAACATTTTCTTCTGCTTTTCCATACTTAAAATATTGTTGGAGAGAAAAACACATGATTTACTATAGTTCACTTCCCAAGATTCTATGAAGAAAGCAGTGACAGACTACTAGGGAGAGAACACAAATACTTGCTGAATAGAAGTGAATATTATCACATTTATTTTACATATTAGTGAACTAATGCCTAGAGAAGTTAATTTAAGTTAGGTTGGCAATAAATGGTAGAGCTGGGATTTAAACCCAAGTGTGAATCCAAAATCAGTGTTCTATTATAGTACACTGCCTCTAAACCTGTATAAATGCAAACATGAGATGAGTACAGGGAAATGGACCATCAAAAATCAATTCTTGGCTGGGCGTGGTGGATCACACCTATAAGGCTGAGACAGGAGGATCACCTTGAGGTCAGGAGCTCAAGACAGCCTGGGCAACATAGTGAGACCTCACCTTTACAAAAGAATTTTAAAATTAGCCAGGTACAATGGCACGTACCAATAATCCCAGCTGAAGCTGAGGTGAGAGGATCACTTGAGCCCAGGTGACCAAGGCAGCAGTGAGCTATGAACATGTCACTGCACTTCAGCCTAGGCGAGAGAGCGAGGCCCTGTTTCTAAAACAACAAAACAAACAAATGAAACCAATACGCTTCAAAAGCGAAGGGGAAAAAGCCAGACTACACACAGACAGTTTCTGGCCAACGACGGTCGATGGAAATGTCCCTCTAGAAGAGATGTGAGGGGAAAATTAGTTACCTAATTTAATGGTTCATGAGGTCAACTCTTTCTTCATCTATAGAAAACCTTCAGTTAATTTTCTCTACTTTTCAAATGTCTCTTAAAAATCACCTTTATAAAGAAAGTTTCTAGCCAATACTAAATCAATGTTCTGATCAGTTATCATTCTCCTTTCTTACAGAGGTTTTAATCATCTTGTTCACTGTCATTTATGTCTGAGACTAAGAAAATATTAAGTAAATTCTTGAACCACTTACAAATTCTTAACAGTCCAAAAAGAAGAGAGGATGATATATGAAAATGTCTCAACTTCATTTTTTTTTTTTTTTTTTTTTTGAGACGGAGTCTCGCTCTGTCACCCAGGCTGGAGTGCAGTGGCCGGATCTCAGCTCACTGCAAGCTCCGCCTCCCGGGTTCACGCCATTCTCCTGCCTCAGCCTCCCGAGTAGCTGGGACTACAGGCGCCTGCCACCTCGCCCGGCTAAGTTTTTGTATTTTTAGTAGAGATGGGGTTTCACGGTGTTACCCAGGATGGTCTCGATCTCCTGACCTCGTGATCCGCCCGTCTCGGCCTCCCAAAGTGCTGGGATTACAGGCTTGAGCCACCGCGCCCGGCTCAACTTCATTTTTTAGGCCTTCCTAATGAGCTAGTTTCAAGCTACTAGGCAAGGACAAATAGGAACAGTGTATGCATTTAACTTGCCATATAAAGCAGAGAATATTTTTCACATTTAATGTTTTTAATACAGTCGCCAAAATAAATTTCATCCTGCAATCCTGAAATTAAATTCTACTTCCCACTATTGATTTCCTACTATTATAGTAGTTCTCAGCCCTGGTATTAAAAATTTGACTTTAGGCCAGGCATGGTGGCTGACACCTGTGATCTTTGGGAGGCCAAGGCGGGCTGATTGCTTGAGCCTGGAAGTTCGAGACCAGCTTGGGCAACGTAGCAACACCCTGTCTCTACAAAAATATAAAAAAATAGCTCAGTGGGGTGGCGTGCACCTGTAGCCCCAGCTCCTCAGGAGGCTGAGGTGGAAGAATCATCTGAGCATGCAGAAGTCAAGGCTGCAGTAAGCCAGGACTGCACCGCTGCACTCCATTACCTAGGCAACAGAGCAAGACCCAGTCTCAAAAGAAAAAAAAAAGAAAGGAAGAAATTTGACTTTAAAAATATCTTTGGAGTCTTTCATGAGAATATTACATTTATCCACTATTCTCAAAGTGTACACACTATGAAGAGAGCAAAATCCTATCTAATTGAACAGCGACATCTGTTCCAATCATTCTCAGAAGATCAGTTATTTCAGTGGCTCAAAAAAAATCCAATTGCCAGGTTGCAGTGGGACTAGTTTTTGTGCTGGGTCAAATTACCCAAGGGGAAAGGAAGCAGAGAACTCAGTTCCCAAGTATGTGCTCATTCCTGAGAGAGGCAAGGAACTCTTGATCCTTTGCCTGTGCCGTCCCAGTACTAACAAGCTACTTGTAGGGGGTGAGGGCAGGCCGCATAAATTCTACCCCAATACCAAAACCCTGGCTGGAATGATCACCAAACAAACAAGGGAAAGGTATTAGTCATAAATAGATAGATCTCAGAGTTACTAGTAATATTCCTCAAGTTTAGCCGGGCGCGGTGGCTCAAGCCTGTAATCTCAGCACTTTGGGAGGCCGAGACGGGCGGATCACGAGGTCAGGAGATCGAGACCATCCTGGCTGACACGGTGAAACCCCGTCTCTACTAAAAAATACAAAAAACTAGCCGGGCGAGGTGGCGGGCGCCTGTAGTCCCAGCTACTTGGGAGGCTGAGGCAGGAGAATGGCGTGAACCCGGGAGGCGGAGCTTGCAGTGAGCTGAGATCCGGCCACTGCACTCCAGCCTGGGTGGCAGAGCGAGACTCCGTCTAAAAAAAAAAAAAAAAAAAAAAATTCCTCACGTTTAAATCCTGTCTATCACAATGAGCCGGACTCTTTTACTGCAGCCGGTCAAAATGAAACAAGATGTTCTTATGTGAAATCTAAAATATGAAGGGCAACTTGATTCAGAGTATTAGGGGTAAAGATATATTTCCAAGTAGCAGTCTCAGTTGCAAACCTTTTCTCTGCTAGTTTTATCTACGTATATCGACCACTTCTTTTTCCCCAGGCTATCTATGATGACCACCATTGGATAATGCACATGGCCATTAGTGTGGAAGCAAATTCTAACAAAATTCATAGAAATGACAAGATTACCATTATACAACTCGCGTAGGTACTGCTGAAGCATCAGCATCTCATGAACAAAGCTTATAATATTTGGTATATTATATTTGGCATATTTGACTATTATGGTATATTAGATTATAATATTTCATAACAATTAAAATAACGATTAATATTTATGGCAACATGGAAAATACAGAATCAAATGAGAAAGCAAGGCACACCACATCTGTATTATGTATATACATTAAAAAAGACTAGAAGAAAACCTAAACAAATGAAAATTGCCTGATGACTTTTTCACTTGTTTTATGTAGATATCCATTACTCTTGCTATAATGCTATTTGTGTAACAGAAAATATAAATTGTTAAGATTTATAAATACAAATAGCACACTTAACCACAGTGGGATTACCACTACTTATCAACTGGCTGACTTCATGAAAAATGCTTTTACAGTCAACTGATTTATCTAAAGCTCACAACACGTTGATCAGAAATGGAGACTATGTCTACTACCACAATTTACACTACATAGCTTCCCATGGCCAGGCACGGTGGCTCCTATCTGTAATCCCAGCATTTTGGAAGGCTGAGGCGAGAGAATCACTTGAGCCCAGGAGTTCAAGACCAGCCTGGGCAACACAGTGAAACCTTGTCTCTACAAAAAAATGTTTAAAATTAGCCAGGAGTGGTGGCTTGTGCCTATAGTCCCAGCTACTCAGGAGACTAAGGTGGGAAGCCTGAGCCCATGACTTCGGGGCTGCAGTGAGCTGTGATCGTAACACTGCACTGCACAGCCTGTGCAACAGAGCAAGTGAGACCCCATCTCAAAAAAAAAACAAAGCTTCCTACCCAGGTACAGTAAGTAGCCTGTACCTTAATCCCAGCTACGAGAGGCTGAGATGGGAGGTGGGAGGACTGGTTGAGCCCAGGACACTGAGGCTGCAGTGAGCTATGCACCACTGCATCACACCCTGTCTCTTAAATTTAAAAAAAAGGAGCTCCCCATAATTTTCACCTCAAAAATTTAATATGAACTCTTCTTAGGTGATTACTTTCAAGAAATAGTCCCACTTCATAAAACAAAATCAAAATGACTTATAGAATGTAAAGATTCAAACATATATACTTTCAAATGTATTAGTTTTATACAAAAAACTAAATTTCACAATACTAAGATTAAGTAAAAGGGCCATAAAATTAGATTATCAGTCTGTAGAACGACACCATCCAGTATGTCTGTCACTAACTACGTGTGGCTATTTGAATTTAAATTAAAATTTAAAAAATTAGAAAATTCAGTTCTTCAGTCACCCTAGCCACATTTCACATGACCAACTGCCGCAAGTGGCCAGCGTAGCGGCTACATATTAGGGAGCACAGACATCCAACACTTCTTTCAACACAGTAAGTTCTACTAGACAGCACTACTCTTGAGGAAATTTGCCACAAAAATGGCATAAAACGTAACATCACACAATAAAAAATCAAGATGTAAATAAAAATGTTCTGTATCTTGACTATGGTAGGAGTTTACTGGTACACACAACTGTCACAACTTAACGAGGCGTGCATTTTAGACATAGTAATGCATGTAAATTACTTCTCAATAAAGTTAAGGGAAAAAAAAGAACAAACACATGACCACTGATGAATTTCTAAGGAAAACAAAAAACACTTAGGACATACATAGTAAGTTCCAAAGTCCTGACCAGCTTGCTTACAGATTCCGTGGCTCTAGACTCCTGGGGTATCAGTCTGCGGTCCTAAGCAGAGTGGAAGCAGATGGCTGGGACTATGAGGTGAGTGCATAGCTGTGTGCAGTGAAAAGTGGTGGACACAAAGGCAGGAGAAAAGAGATCCAAGATATTGTGGAAAGCACGGGACAATGTATGTGGCCCTCCTAAAATGCACCACTACATCTCAACCTCAAAGCGTCAACTACACGGTAAAAATCACATCCACTAACTGAGGGGCCACTGAAGACAAAAGGAATTAACAAACAGTCATATGGCATATAGCCTCACATAGATATCTTTAAAATGGTTTAAAAATATGTTAAGGTAATAAGCTACCCAAAACACTTAAAGATTTAATATCCGAGACTCAGAACGGCCAAGTATTACCAATCTCAATTCTATATGAGTGAAATATCATTCAGGTGATAAAAGCTGATAGGTTAAACCAAGAATCACAGCTAATCATTAACAACAACCACAGCTCCTCCTGCCTCAGAGTGATTACAACCAAAAAGCCACTCTCCAGGCACAACCCCAGCTCTCTAAAAGGTGGACAGGAGAGTGGAGAGGGTGGGGGAACAGGCTTCCCAAAGTAATTCAGCCAAGAACAGTGATCCCTAATTTGTTCAGTTGACAGTAACTGCTAAAGTCCAATGGCCTATTAGGACAGCAACTTTTAATTATTTTTGTTATGTCAGATATTTTCTATTTTATTCAAACACTTCTGTAATCACTAGTAGCTATCAAAGGTTTATTAGAAATGGCAAAACAAAGTTCAATAGAAATGGTTAACGATATTATGGCATATTAGCTTATAATATTTTATAACAATTAAAATCATGATTATGAATATTTATGGCAACATGGAAAATACAGAACCAAACAAAAAAGCAAAGTACACCACATTTATATTATGTACATATATTTAAAAAGACTAGGCCAGGCGCGGTGGCTCACACCTGTAATACCAGCACTTTGGGAGGCCAAGGCGGGCAGACCACCTCAGGTCGGGAATTTGAGACCAGCCTGACCAACGTGGAGAAACCCTGTCTCTACTAAAAATACAAAATTAGCCAGGCGTGGTGGCACATGCCTGTAATCCCAGCTACTCTGGAGGCTGAGACAGGAGAACTGCTTGAACCCAGGAGGCAGAGGTTGCCATGAGCCAAGATTGAGCCATTGCACTCCAGCCTGGACAACAAGAGCAAAACTCTGTCTCAAAAAAAAAAAAAAAAAAAAAAAAGACTAGAAGAAAACCTGAACAAATGAAAATTGCTTGACTGATAGCTTTTTCACTTTTTTGTTTATGTAGATATCCATTACTCTTGCTATAATGCTATTCGTGTAACAGAAAATATAAATTGTTAATATTTATAAATACAAACAGCACACTTACCACAGTGGGATTGCCACTACTAATCAACTGGCTGACTTCATGAAAAATGCTTTTGCAGTCAATTGATTTATCTAATGATCCTCTTTTTACAATTACTGCTACTGCTAGTAGAATCTGTTCCCGAACATACTTTTGAAGGCTGTAAAACATAAAAATCATTATGAAAAATTTACCTAAATCTAATACAAGAATACTTCCAAAATTCTCTCTATGCCTGTAGCTACTAATAACATTGCTTACATGTGAGAGTAGCAGAGCCAAATGGTTATGTACAGACTCCAAAGCCAGGAGGCCTGGGTTCAATCCCAGGCTCCATTGTGGACGGGCTGTATGACCCTGGGCAAGACAGTTAGCACTCAGGGCCTTGGTTTTCTCATCTGTAAAATGAGAATAACACTGCTAGTGTTATTATAAGGGTTAAATGTTCCTAGAGCTGTGCCCAGTACATACTAAGCACTATACAAGCGTTATTTTCTCCAGGAAGCATTCAACAGATGTAAGTCAGCTCCCTGTTAAATATTTGTAGGGAAAAAAAATCACTAAGATTAAGATTCCACTAGTTTGGAGATAAATTCTGATCTAACCTACATCTACAACCACTAATCTATCCTAAATCCCATTTCCCTTTAACATTTAAAGGCAACATACTAGCTATCCAAGATACATCATTATGGAAACATAAAATTGTAAAACACACACATTCAAAACGTTCATATCCAGGTTCTGTTCCTTCATGTGATGACAGAAGCACCCGTCTCAAGTGGAGGCATTTTACCAAGCCCATTTGACCACAAGGGCACAGAAACTTAATTGACTTTTCACAATCTTTTCTGAATGATAAGGATCAGAAAACATACTCTCAAACTTGATAATCTAGCCTCTAGAATCCCACAAAGATAGAGCCACCATGTGCCCCTGGAATAAACTCAAACCCCTTAACATGGCTTATAAGCAGTGGGAACCATTCTAGCTTTCCTGGGACAGCCTCAATTTAACTGTTGCCCCAAATAATTATTAATAGTTCTTTATTTCACTCTCCAAAGTGTCCCAGTTTGGACACCCACCTACAGCCACTGGTGGCTGCTCCTCTCCTTGACGTCTGTCCTTCCACACACACTCACACCTGCAGACATACTGACCTTTCACTTCCTCACTCCACACTCGTGCACTTCCAGGCCTCTGAACTTCTATTCCCTCTCCCAAGATTGTGATGTCACTTTCTCCAGAAAGTTATCACTCAGGGTTCCCACGGCACCCTCACGTGACATGACATATCTGTTACTACTGGTTCACTAGCTCCCAGATCAGCTGCCCATTCTATGCACACTAGCATATGCAAAGCACACTGCCTGCTGCATAACATGCATTTATTAGATATTTATACAGATGAATAAACATGTCTCCCTATCGTCAAGACTGAAGTGAAAAAACATTCCTTCAAAACATACACTTGAACCATTCATCTTTCATTCATTAAGCAAATAAATGCAGAGATCCTACTATGCGTAAGAATATTAGTTGGCCAAAGGGAATTTCTGTACTTTTAAGAGGACAGAATAGTTTCATAGGCACTGACTACTACTAGAAAACATACATAAAGCTGAAGACCATGACTACAAACATACACAAAGATAGTTTCAAATATCTCTATTGGCAAGAATTAAAATTTTTAGGAGAATGAATAATAGCTACCATTTATTGAATGCTTACTATATGCAAGAATTTATATGAACTAGTTTCACAAGTATTAACACATCTAATCCTCATGATAATACTACTATTATTCACTCCATTTAAAAATCAAATCAGAAGGCCAGGCACGGTGGCTCACGCCTGTAATCCCAGCACTTTGGGAGGCCAAGGTGGGTGGATCACGAGGTCAGAAGATAGAGACTGTCCTGGCTAACACGGTGAAACCCTGTCTCTACTAAAAAAATACAAAAAAAATTAGCCGGGCCCGGTGGCGGGCACCTGTAGTCCCAGCTACTCGGGATACTGAGGCAGGAGAACTGCATGAACCTGGGAGGCAGAGCTTGCAGTGAGCCGAGATTGTGCCACTGCACTCCAGCCTGGGCAACGGAGCAAGACTCTGTCTCAAAAACAAACAAAAAAATCAAATCAGGAAATTAACGCACAAAGAAGTGATCTGCCCAGCACTGCAGAGTTAAGTGGCGGAAGTAGGTGCAAACCCCTTTCTTGACCACTATGCTACACTTGCCTCTTTAATAAAGGGCATTGTGCATTTCACTCTATACAAATTTTATTTCAATTAAGAGGAAAACAAAAAAAAGAAAAAATTATGTGCATACACTGGGAAGTACACATTATTTATGTAATAGTTTACTACATAGCCTACAGAATTCTACCTATGCAGTATGCCAAAAACGTTTAACTTGACTCTAATCCACACTGTAGGGCATTCTACAAGATATACATATCTGTGTCATGAAAGGCAAAAAAGAGCACACAACTATTCTAGATTACAAGAGACATGACAACTAAATACGTTGTATCATCTCTGGCTCACCTAGATTAAAAAATAACCTACTGTACCTAAATAAAGCAAGTATTAATAGATCTGAAGCAACAGATAGACTGCAATACAAAAACAAAAAACCTATAAAAAGGAAAAAGGATATAAATACTATTCAGACAATTGGGAAACCCAGAATATGGAATCAGAATTGTTAGATCATGTAAATACATCAATTATATCAAGAGTATCGAGATTATGCTTTCAGAAGAGACATGTTCAAAGACTTTAAGGCTAAAGTATCATGATGTCTGTGGCACTCTCAAATAGTTAAGGGTAAAAAATGTATATATACATAAGAGAGAAATAAAAAATGTGACAAAATGTTAACTGAGCCTCTACTAGAAAAAGGTTGTATGTCTTCATTATACTCTTCTTTCCACTTTGCTGAAAGTTTGCCACCACACTCCGGGCTGGGCAACACAGTGAGACTCTCTCTTTAAAAAAAAGTTGGAGATAAAAAATATGTATGTAAGCCGAACGCAGTGGCTAATGCCTGTAATCCCAGCACTTTGGGAGGTCGAGGAGGGCAGATCACAAGGTCACAAGTTCGAGACCAGCCTGGCCAACATGGTGAAATCCCATCTCTACTAAAAATGCAAAAAATTAGCCAGGCATGGTGGTGTGTGCTTGTAATCCCAGCTACTCCGGAGGCTGAGGCAGTAGAATCGCTGGAACCCAGGAGGCGGAGGTTGCAGTGAGCCAAGTTCGCGCCATTGCACTCTAGCCTGGGGGACAAAACAAGACTTTGTCTCGAGAAAAAAGAAAAAAATTAAAAATTAAAAAAAAATAAATGGATGGATGGATGGATGGATAGATAGATATGTGTGAGCTATTTCAATGTGGAACCCTACAATCAAGATAGATAGATAGATAGATAGATAGATAGATAGATAGATAGATACATACATACATACATACATACATACATACATACATACATACATAGATAATGTGTGAGCTATTTCAATGTGGAACCCTACAATCAACTCTACAATGAAGCTAATTACTTTAGCTTCTAAATTATCAAAATGATTTTAAAATGAGATTAATTTAGGCCAGGTACGGTGGCTCATTCCTGCAATCCCAGCACTTTGGGGTACTGAGGCAGGAGGACTGTTTGAGCTCAGGAGTTCAAGACCAGCCTGGACAACACAGCAAGACCCTGTCTCAATTTAAAAAAAAATAAAAAGAAGGCCGGGCATGGTGGCTGACGCCTGTAATCCCAGCACTTTGGGAGGCCGAGGTGGGAGGATCATGAGGTCAAGAGATCGAGACCATCCTGGCCAACATGCTGAAACCCTGTCTCTATTAAAGATAAAAAAATTAGCTGGGTGTGGTGATGCGCACCTCTAGCCCCAGCTACTCGGGAGGCTGGGGCAGGAGAATCACATGAACCCAGGAGGCGGATGTTGCAGTGAGCCGAGACCGCGCCACTGCACTCCAACCTGGTGACAGAGCGAGGTTCCGTCTCTAAAAAAAAATAAAAACAAATAAAAAGGGAAAAAAAAGAATGAGATTATTTTGGATAATGTAAGAGACCACGCACATATACATAATGAAAATCTGTTACACATTTAAGTCTACCAAGGTCTCCAGAGTTTAGTGGTTCTCAGGTTGGGGGATGGGGACAAGGGGGAGAAAAGGCTATGATAACTAAACAGCTCCACAAAAAAGAACCTCTCTAGTTGACCTGAAGCTCCCCTGCTGGCCCTGACTCCTTAAGGAAGGCTGGTCCAGATGATGATGGCTGCAGCAGCCAGAGCTTTTACTCCCCACCAGGCACTGTGCTCAGAACTGTCTCATGTAATCCTGACACCAACCATAAGAGATGGGTACCAAGTCCCTGTTCTACAGGTAAAACGGAATATTAAAGAGACTTTATGTTAGTTTCCCAAGGTCACACAAATAGACTGCTCTTCAGAAAACTCTAACATTTTAGGCCTAGAGATCAAAAACAATTTTTTTAACCTTCCCACATATAAACTTCTATAAACACAGGGGCTCTAAGGCTTATTTTCTTTTATTACATAAATATAAATAAATATGAAGGTTTTCTCAACTTGTGTTCAACAAGAAACACACTATCATAATAACTGATTTCAAAATTTTTCGTAGGGTAAAGAAAAATATCAAAATAAATATCATTTTAGTAGAATTCAACAAAACACATACCTCTTCCATGGTTACAATTGATAATACAAATTTTGATGTGTCTGAGTTACACTGTGTGCAAAACAACGAACAAAATAACGGGAACAAGCACTTGCTGACATCATCAAGACCTCTACTCACCTGTACTTACCTTTCTTTATGTACAGAGGGGTCAAAAGAAAAACAGCCCTGTCAGGTCTAGCAAATATGGTCAAATAAAACAACAAAAGAGCAAACTAGTATCACATCCAAATGGACCCACCAAACAAAAATCAATCAATCAATCAATCAATCCAGCATGACAGAGAAAAGAAAGGTTTCAAACCAGGAAAAGTCTTCCTTATTCTACGAAAACCGGAAAAAAACCAGCCATGCCCTCCTCACAAACATGTATATCCACTTATCTACAGGACACATTATCCACTAAACCTGCAACACTAATAGGCTACAGAAACCTTGCCTTTGTTCTCTCACACATTTTTTTTGTACGTAAGGCAGTTAGCAGTTAACAAAGTGCTAAAGTCATGTCAGTATTATTAAATATTATTAACTCAGACTCCCAGAGTACAGACAACAGAAACAAATGCATGAGTATGAGTACGCTCTAAAATTAAAACTGTATGTATATGTTTATTGCCATTAATCACCATTCCTAAGCACACACATTTCTGATTACATAACAAAATTTTTTCTTCAATGACTTTGGAAATGAATATATAAAGTATTCAACTGCACAAACGGTAAAAATACAAGTGCATTATCTATTCTTAAAAGAATACACGGCCTTTGGGGAACTTAACAAAAAAAGGTAAATAGTAAATCAATTTCTCCTCAAAAGTTATGCCGCTGATAGTTTTCCTCTTTTTTTTTTTTTTTGAGACGGAGTCCCACTCTGTCACCTAGGCTGGAGTGCAGTAGCTCAATTTTGGCTCACCGCAACCTCCACCTTCCAGGTTCGAGTGATTCTCCTGATTCAGCCTCCCAAGTAGGTGGGACTACCGGCATGCATTACCACGCCCAACTAATTTTTGTGTTTTTAGTAGAGACGGGGTTTCACCATGTTGGCCAGGCTGGTCTGGAACCCTTGACCTCAAGTGAGCCACCCACCCTGGCCTCCCAAAGTGCTGGAATTATAGGCATGAGCCACTGCACCAGGCCTCATTTTTTTTTTTAAATCATTCAAGAAATAAATGTACACAATTTTGTAAAATGTTTAAGCAATAAGATACGTATAATATAAAAAGAAAATTTCACCTCATTCCACAAAACTGATCCTATTTTCAATGGAAGCTACTTAAAGATTCTGGAACTTCTTATAGAACCTTTTCTATGCACATTTCTCTTTTTTTTTTTTTTTTTTTTTTTTTTTTTTTTTTTTTTTGAGAAGGAGTCTTGCTCTGTCACCAGGCTGGAATGCAGTGGTGTAATGATCTCGGCTCACTGCAACCTCCGCTTCCCAGGTTCAAGCGATTCTCTTGCCTCAGACTCCCAAGCAGCTGGGACTAGAGGCGCGTGCCACCACACCCAGCTAATTTTTGTATTTTTAGTAGAGACAGGGTTTCGGCATGTTGGCCAGGATGGTGTCGATCTCTTGACCTCACGATCTGCCCACCTTGGCCTCCCAAAGTGCTGGGATTACAGTTGTGAGTCACCACGCCAGGCCCTCTATGCACATTTCTATGTACATATACGGGTAACATTTGATTTGTTAGTGGTACTTAGCTTCTTCCCTCTCCTCTGTTTTAGGATACTCACCTGTGTTATATTAATACTTACAATTTTAAATTTAAAATACATTAAAAGAAATAATCATCTCTACTAAGAATCAAAAGAACAAGTAAATATAAAGGTTCTTCATCTAAGTCTAAGGTCAAGTTTTATTTATAACTAAGTTCTTCACAACTCAACAACAAAAAACTAATATCCAGCATAATCTTTCCAAAGAAACAAAACAGAGAACCAAAAGCTTAAATAAAAGGTATTATTTCATCAAGCACCAAAACTACCTACAATCATGTGTATACAAGGGTTTAAAATACGAGCCCCACATAGAACGTAACCTTAAACATCTACAGCTTTTTAAATTTTTTTCTTTTTTTGTACTTCATAGAGACGGGGTCTCACTATATTGCCCAGACTGATCTCAAACTCCTGGGCTCAAGGAGATCCTCCCTCTCAGCCTCCCAAAGTGCTGAGATTACAGGTGTGAGCCACTATACCCAGCCAAAAGTTTTTAAAATGCAAACAAAAAAAGCTCTAAAAAGACGCACATAAGCTCAGCAAAAGTATTTCAGCGGTACCCCTCCATGTACTTACTTGGGCCTTTGTAAGACATAGGTTAAAAGGAATGTTCGCAGAGACTCGATGCTACCTTTTTCCAAGAGAATCCACTCTCGGACAACTGCTTCCATTATGGCTGTGGCAGCTTGAAAAAGGACATAGTCCACTTTACTAGTTTCTGAGGAGAAAATTAAAAACTTTATTTAAACAACTGTTCATTTTACCTTGAACATTTTGCATTTATTAATTTTAAAACAGAACTTTTCAGACAAGGAATAAGATGGTTACCTGTTCTTTTTTTTATCCAGTGACCTTGCTCTAGCACCACAAAGAGGTTAGTTCCTCTCAGAAGACACCTCAGGCAGGTGGCAGCTAATCACCGATCACAATTTTCACAAACTTTCCTCACCTCTCTTCAACTGTTACTTCCAAAGCATGAAGAACTAAAAAATAACACAGCTTTAAAAAAAATAAAAATAAAAATATAAAGCAATCAGAAAATTTCCTAAGATTCTCACCCTGTGCAAAACAGAACTTTGTATTTGAAAAACATTATAATAAAGTAGTCATTGAACATTACTATCTGTGATGAGCCATGCTGTTAAAATGTTTCATTTTTAAGTATTCAGCTTTCAGCAGGATGGCCCATCTACAATAGCAAGTCCAGAAATAAAAACAATCATGTGCAGGTTTTCTTTCTCAAAATGTAAAAAACAATGTAAGTCACATTTACACAAGGTGAGAAGTGCTTGTGAATTTTCTGATTGCAGTACTGATCAAACTGAGTAAAATCCCAAAGCTACACTTAGAAAGACCCAGTCTTAGCTAACAAGTTATAGTATCTGATCTAAAATCTCAATCAGGGGAGAAAAAATAGAAAATTAACACACTTTAAAATTTTTTATATTAATTTTCTATTTTTTCTTTTATTCACCAATACCACTACAATCAGTTTCCAAACAGCATTATCAACAGGGAGAAACAGTCGAAATGAAGTCAAGAAAAAGCAGAAATTTTCTGAGGCTCTAAAAAATAACCATCATGTGAAATCCATGAAAAGCCCATGATTAGACTCCAGATTATTTGCCAAGATCACTGGACATGCGTATCTGAAAGCCATGAGAAATTAACTCTAGGCACAGACTGGCACCTTCAAGAACTTATCAGAAGAGCATGAAGATATACACAGTCAAGCACACCATTTTCTCTCCTATTCAAGCTCAGGTCATTTAAAAATCTTACAAGTGTTCTTGACACGTTTAGCTATAAAAATGCATGAGAAAAGGTGTACCCTATATAAATTCCTACCACATTAGACTACTACATAGGAGTTTTCATCATACCAAAACCACTAAGAGAAACCAATTTGAATCTTTTTTTAAAGTTTTGATTATTCTATGCTATCTTAACATGAACTCTAACTGAGATGACAATCAGAATTGATACAAATTCAGAAACTTTAAAATATAATAAATAATTAAAATAAAGCAATAGCTTCTAAAAATGTGAACCTATTAGAAAAGATGTGCTTACAGTTCTAGGAGTTTAAAAAAAAAAAAAAAGATTTGAACAGAGACCCAGCTCCATCTATTTAGATCACTTAAAGAGAAATATGTTACTGTCTCATAAAGGTAACTCAAATAATCTCTGATTATAAACCTCTTCTTAAAGAAAATGATGTTTGTTTGCCTATCTTCATTTTCTATTGCAATAGTATAAATTTTAAGGACAAGAAACCAGAAATCCTTAACCATGGATTTCAACAATGAAGCAAAATCTAAGGTACTCTCAGAATTTTAGATACAGACCTCCGAAGACCATCTAAATCAATCCCTCCATTTTACAGGAGCTGAGGAAACTGATGCCCCAAGAGACAGAGAGGAAACTGAGGTCACATGGCTGGTAAATGTTTCTTGAGCAATACTAATCTACCCTGAAACACACATGCCACTGAAGACAGAGCAAATAAGCACCTTCACTGTTAACAAGCACTGAAGCATTCCTATTTCTAACTATTTGTTTTCACATCCAAGCCTTTTTCTGCCCCTTGGAGGTGGGTGGGTGTTGGATATGAGGGGGCAGTTATAGAAAATGAATATTCGAAATTTTCAAGAGACAAAAGTTTCTTAATTATTTTTCTTAGACACCTCTGCATGGTATTAAACGAAGATCTGTAAATACTCCCATAAGAAGCTGACTCTAAGAATGGAGGAATTAAAAAAAAAAAAGCCAAACTCCTAATTTAAAAGAAGAAATTTTCCTAAACTAATAAATTACCCTTTCTCATAAAAACCATTATTAGCTGTCATAAATTTAACTTATACATAGTAGAAATATGCAAGAGATACTAGAAGGTACTCTAGAAGCCTACCAGTATGAAATCAGAACTTCACAAATACATATGAGCCTTACTTTTGCTCTCTGTTATACAGATGCCTGAAACTACAGGGTTTTCATGAAGAACTCACAATTCATCTAGCATTTTTTTTTTTTTTTTTGGAGATTGGAGTTCACTCTTGTTGCCCACACTGGAATGCAATGGCACGATCTCCGCTTGCCACAACCTCCGCCTCTCAGATTCAAGTGATTCTCCTGCCTCAGCCTCCCGAGTAGCTGGGATTACAGACATGTGCCACCATGCCCAGCTAATTTTGTATTTTTAGTAGAGACAGGGTTTTTCCATGATGGCCAGGCTGGTCTCGAACTCCTGACCTCAGGTGATCCACCCACCTCAGCCTCCCAAAGTGCTGGGATTACAGGTATGAGCTGCCACTCCCAGCCTCATCTAGAATTTCTAAACTAACTACTTTTGGGAAGATCTGCCACTGTTCAGAGAATAAATTATTTTAGGTCACTTTAGCAAAATGCTTTCATTTGCTACCATAGTAGCTTTCTTTAATAATAATTATGTAAATAAAATTCATTTGAATTTTGTCAGCCATCTGAAACTAAACAGAAACATGAAGACAAAAGTTAAGTTAATAATACAGGAAAAGCACTACACTCTGGGCCGGGCGCGGTGGCTCAAGCCTGTAATCCCAGCACTTTGGGAGGCCGAGACGGGCGGATCACAAGGTCAGGAGATCGAGACCATCCTGGCTAACACAGTGAAACCCCGTCTCTACTAAAAATACAAAAAAACTAGCCGGGCGAGGTGGCGGGCGCCTGTAGTCCCAGCTACTTGGGAGGCTGAGGCAGGAGAATGGCGTAAACCCGGGAGGCGGAGCTTGCAGTGAGCTGAGATCTGGCCACTGCACTCCAGCCTGGGCGACAGAGCGAGACTCCGTCTCAAAAAAAAAAAAAAAAAAAGCACTACACTCTGACCACAAAGTATTTTTAAAAAAGAAAAATCCCTGGTAGTGAAGCCACAGATACACAGCTACTACAATCAACTCCCTGGCCTTAAGTATTTCTGTCCAAAGCACAGGCCATATAAGCTCCAAAAGTCTGCGCTTTGACTCAGCGACAACTATGCCCACCAACTAAAGACAAAAAGTCTCAGATGGAAGATGATTTATTAATTCCCAATGACTGACAGCACGACTAAGGAAACAATTTTCCAGAGATGTAAAAGTTTACCAGTTTAACTGACTTTTTGGTGGTTTATTATTTTGGTTTTTTTTGGCACTTCTGAGATCAGAAGTCAAAGAAATCCATTTCTCCCTGAGAAGGAGCAAAAGAATGCCACAAAGTTAGCTCCAGAAGAAATAAACCAATCCCTCACAGTTCTTGATTATTTAACAAGAATAGAACTCACTTGTTTTTTTAAAGGAACATATGACCCTAAAAAATTTAAATTCCTAAGTGCCAAAGACTTCTGAAGTGAAAAAGTCTAAAAGTGCTCTTCTGACAAAATGCACAAGCATGCTGCATGCACGCACAGCTGCATACACCACACACACACACACACACACACACACAGAATACAGCAAAGAAAATAAAAACTAGAATGAAAACAAAAGGATAAGAAGAGAAAGAAATGAGGAAAAATGAGCAATATACAAAACTCAAGTTAGAAGTGAGAAGGCAGAATTTTAAGAGGCCAGAAAAGGGAAGCATCAGAGAAAGTCTCCCCTTTAGTAGAATATATTACCCAGACCTTCTGTAAAAATGACACGTAATCCCTAAACAAGAATGCGAAAATTCTGAAATGCGATTGACTGCCACTTGTATGAGAAGTCTTCTTAGAGGAATTTACCCTTCTGTGCTGGTGGCAACTGAATAAGGAGTGAAAAGATTTTCTGTGAAGTTTAGATGTAAACATTAATGTAACACAGGGCTTTGCAGTACATTAATGATTATGCTTGTAATACATGCACTCCACCTTTTAAACAGTCAACGTCTCAAAACCCAAACTGATTTTAAAAGCATGGCCGGAACTAGCAATACTACTCTTTAGAAAATTTTATCAGGAAAACAAAAGTATTCCAAAACAAGCTCAATCATAACAAAGCAACAGTACTTCATAAAATACACATATTCTAAAAAGGAAAGAATGGTATAAACAAATATGCTCTAATAAAATACTTACAAGTTAGATCAACTATTTCCCAACTAGTGTAGAATGACACTGAATTCTAATACAAAGTCAGATGAAACACTGATGGAATCCTAGTCAATGTCGTTAAGGCATATGCCATGAAAACCAGACTCAAATTATTTTAGGTTAATAGTTTAACACAATGGTTTTCTAAATCTATTAATGCTGAACAATTTCAAGGCAGTAAGGATGAGTTAATGCTCCCTTAAACTCTTTATGCTGTTTAGTTCTGCTTTCTTTAACACTGAGTTAAATAGCCTCCACAGGTGTAAGTTAAATCTTCTTAGTGCCAGAAACGAATCGACACTATAAAAGCTGACCACTGAAATGAGTAAGTTAATTAATTAAAACAGCTTCAGAGAGAATTTAAAAGGTAGTTGTTGAGCCTGTTCCTCTGCTAAGACCTAACTCCTGACAGAGACAGAGCCACCTTCACCACTGCTGCTAGTTCCTTGCAGAGAACACAGCATTTTTTAAGCCGATCATATTTTTTAAAAGCTGTTTAAAATCAAGTATGTGGCCATGATATTTACCTTACTGTTCACAAAGTGCTTTTACATAATGAAAAGTAATTACATTTTCACCTCACAAAACAACTTAAGAGAGCAAATCCATCAAGGCAAATGGTGTCATTATGGCCATAAGGCAGATGCAAAAGAGGCGCAGGGCGGTGAAGTGACTTCCTCAAGGTGCAGCACTGGTACCTAGATGTCATAGTTGCTACATCAGCACTCTTTCCGCTACAATCAAACAACTCTCCTTCATAAGCCCTTATATGGAAAGCATTTTTAACACATAACTTTAAATGTAGTTTACTTCAATCTGGAAACAGCCTATTGGTCGCTATCGATAAGCCTTTACCAAAAGCACAAGAAAAAGTCAGACGTTTTAGTTCTTAATACTCGACTAACCAATATTATGGTCACAGATGACTCAAGTAGCTTTCTAGAGCCTTACAAAAGACGGCTCACACTAAAAAAAATCAGCCGGCAGTAATCAGGTTATAAAATAACAATAACCAATGAAGTCTCTCTTACTATTACTGAAAAATATCTAAGAGAGAGATGGCACATCATATATAACTCTTAGAAAATGCCATCTTTGAATAAGACAGTTGTATTTCTTGTGATTCTTTTAGAAGAAATCTTTTCTGTACATGTCAGATATAAGATACTCATAAAACATATTTGATAAAAGTAAAAATTGGTGCTTTATTTTAGGGTACATACAGTGACACCCTACCCAGAAATGACTAATATTTGTTAGGCAAGCTGAGTACAAACTAAATGGTAAAAAAAAAAAAAAAAAAACTATGGAAAACAGCTAAAAGAAAATGTAGACATCTCCAAAAACAATCTTAATTTTAAAACTAACACTGGGCTAAAAGATATTATAGTACATATCCTGTAATAAATTATATTTGAAAACTGAAAAAATACTAAATTTTTCTCTCTGCTATTAACAGCCTTCATGTTATGGTCAATAATAAAACAAATTGGGGAACGCTATATCTAGGGGGAAAAAAATCCAAAGTAAAAACAAAGTTTCCCGTCTGGCTTTACAGAATATCTTTAAAGCTACTCCAGGAGAATGATTATTAATTTTAAAAATTGTAACTATACAAACCTGGTTTTTAAAAAGGGATTTAAAATAGTTAATGTTTAAGACTGCAAACCCAGATCTGATTATGCCAAAATACTTTATATTTTTTAAGTGAATACTTACCCAAAATATGCTTGCAAACTGCAAATGGTGATTTTGATTTCCTAAATGATAAGAATATGTGCTCTGCATGCTGGCGTTGTTCATTATTGACCATGGAAGGTGGTGCCTTGAGAGTTAAAAACAAGAACAGATACATTTATTTAATGACAAAGCTTAAACAATACCATATTTTTACCCACAAGAACAGAAAATGCTTTCACTTTTAAGTGGCAAGAGAGACAAATTCTTGCTTAACTTTTTAAGGAATTACAGTATAAAACTTGATAATAAATGTCGAAAACATGGTTTCAGAAAAAAGGAAAAAAATTCCCGGCAAGGTTTGAGTCAGAATTCTTTAAAGGTTTTTTAAAAACCTGCATTTTAGAAAAACAGATACTTATCTAACATTTTTGGGGGTTTTAACATTTAGCTGACTTATTACCACTTTTTATTCCAAAATATACCACTTGGACTAACTTGACCTAGTTCAAATAATTTCAAAATTATTCAGTACTGGGGAAATTGAATCCAAGTTACTAAAAATCAATTTCCAAAAGCAATCCTTTAAGACACAGGATCAAACAGTTCCACCTCAAATTTTCTAAAATCACTATTAAACCAGAAAAATTTGGGAACAGTTAAAGTTTGGAATTTATGAAATGTATTTCTGAATAATAAATTAATCACCCAAAATCCAGACTTCTCTCTTAACAAAAACAATTTCTAAAGTCTGCCCAAGTTTTTAAATACCATTTTGGTGTAACAATCGTTCTTCTAAAGACAATAATCTTTTGAGTCAGATCTACCTAAAATGTACATTCCTGTTACATGGGGTTTGGTTAACTTTTAACCTATTAAGACTTACAAATACTTAATTTGGGAAAGGCGGCTGGAGGTAGATAGCAGGAAAATAAACCTGTATTATTCAAACCATTATATAAAGAGGGCAAGTCATAATTTCAATTAAATAATCTAGATGATGAAAAATGTTACAATCAATTATATTAGATCAACACTCATTATAAGTTATATCAATTATGCAACATTACTCACTCTAACTTCAGTCAAAATAATTTTTAAAAAGTTGTTCACCCAGGAAAAATTAACTACTGTGAATCTCTGGCTTCAGAGAACTCTTACAATTAGCTAAAGCCAGTTCAGACTACTATTCCTAATCATATAGCACCCTCTACAGTTCTCCAGATAAAACTGAAAATATTTCCATTAAAGAATTGTGTTGGCTGTTCCCTGTGGCTCATGCCTGTAATGCCAGCACTTTGGGAGACCAAGGCAGGAGGATAACTTGAGATCAGGAATTTGAGACCAGCTGGGCAACATGGTGAAACCCAGTCTCTACTAAAACCACAAAAATATTAGCCGGGTGTGGTGGTGCACACCTCCCAGCTACTCGAAGGTGGAAGCATGAGAATCACTTGAACCTGGGAGGCGGAGGTTGCAGTGAGCTGATATGGCACCACTGCACTCTAGCCTGGGTGAAGGAGTGAAACTCTGTCTCAAAAAAAAAAAAATTATGTTAAATTCTTCAACACTTTTTTGAAAAGAATTTTGGGTGTGGCGGCTCACACCTGTAATTCCAGCACTTTGGAAGGCCAAAGAGTACAGATCACCTGAGGTCAGGAGTTCGAGACCAGCCTGGTCAACATGGTGAAACCCTGTCTCTACTAAAAATACAAAAAAATTAGCTGGGCATGGTGATGCACGCCTGTAAATCCCAGCTACTCAGGAGGGTGAGGCACGAGAATCGCTTGAACCCAGGTGGCAGAGGTTGCAGTGAGCTGAGATCCCGCTGCTGCACTCCAGCCTGGACAACAGAGCCAGACTCCACCTCAATTAAAAAAAAAAAAAAATTACTAATAAAACTGTGAGGGCTGGGTGCGGTGGCTCACGCCTGTAATCCCAACACTTTGGGAGGTCGAGGCGGGTGGATCACCTGCCTGGCCAACGTGGTGAAACCATCTCTACTAAAAATACAAAAATGAGTTGGGCTCGGTGGCAGGAGCCTGTAATCCCAGCTACTAGAGAGGCTGAGGCAAGATAATCGCTTGAATCCAGGAGGCAGAGGTTGCAGCGAGTCAAGACTGCACCACTGCACTAGAGCCTAGGTGACAGAGTAAGACCTTGCCTCAAAAAAAAAAAAAAAAAAAAAAAAACTGTGAACAGTGAACGATATTCTAGAAGTATTTTCGTCTTTCCATTTTCAAATTAGTTTGTTTGTTTGCTTTTTGGGTTTTCTGTCTGTTTTTAAGACAGCCTCTCTCTGTTGCCCAGACTGGAGTACAGTAGCATGATCACAGCTCACTGCAGCCTCAACATCCAGGGCTCAAGTAATCCTCCTGCCTCAGCCTCCTCAGCAGCTGGGACTACAGGCACGCGCCAAGTCGAGCTAATTTTTGTATTTTTTGTAGAGATGGGGTCTCACTGTGCTGCCCAGGCTGGCCTCCAACTCCTGCCCCTCAGTGATATGCCTGCCTTGGCCTCCCAAAGCACTGGGATTACCGGTGTAAGCCATCATGCCTGGCTAATTTTCAAACTTTTTATTCCCACCACCTTCTCTAGTTCAATAAGATGAGTCTGTGGGGTTTTTGTTTTATTGCTTTGTTTTGTTTTGTTTTTCTGAGATGGAGTCTCTCTGTTGCCCATGCTGGAATGCAGTGGCATGATCTAGCTCACTGCAACCTCCGCCTTGGCCTCCCAAAGTGCTGGGATTACAGGCGTGAGCCACCGTGCCCAGTCTTTTTTGTTTTGTTTTTTAAAACGGGGTGTCACTCTGTCACCCAGGCCGGAGTGCAGTGGCATGATCACAGTTTATGGTAACCTCGAACTCTTGGGCTCAAGGGATCCTCCCGCCTTTGCCTCTCCTGTAACTGGGACTACAGGGGCATGCCACCATACAGGGCTAATGTTTAAATTTTTGTAGAGGGTAGGCACCAAGGCTTATGCCTGTAATCCCAGGATTCTGGATTACAAAATCCCAAAGTCTGCTGACATTATTGACCCTGTGTATATGGCATAAACACTACTACCCATGTTATACTGCTACAAACACAAATCCATGAGTTCCTCAAGCAATTTCTGAATCATACATTCTTTCCTATCTTCCTTGAAAAGCACAACACATGCATAATTGTGCAAATCAATATGCTAGTTATTCTACAAAGAAAAAACTGTCTAATCTAAAAGATATCCTCACAGCCACATATACTTAATCTACTAGAAAGAACAGGTCTGAATATATTAATATAATAAAGATGATATTCTATTTATGTCAGATTTTAGAAATAGTAAACTATAATCTAAACATTGATTTATATTAATCACTTGGTTAAATATTATCATACAAACAATAAAATTATCAAATCAATATATTAAACGGCAGGATGGTAGTCACTTTAGTTTTCTACAACCAAAATTTTAAATTCCTTCTTGAAATCTACTTGGCAATGGTTTCCAAATGGCAAGCTATCTGCATCAGACAGTCCTGGAAATCATCTAAAACTGGCAAGTAGATTTCCAACCCCAAAGGATTCTACAGGCTGGGAGTCAAAACCAAAACTACACATTTTTCCCTCAAAGTTCTCCAGGTGGTACTGACCCATAAAACTCCCCACTGTCAAACCTTACCCTTCAAAAATCTTAAGTTACCCTTCAAAACTCTGCTTCCGTCTTTCCTTCCTTCATCAGCCTCCACTCATCTTTCCCCAGTTGTCCAAGCACAACTAACATCTCTGTTCCACCTCACATAACACACTGCTTGTCCATCTCTATCACCCAACTTGCATAATGGACTACAAGCCTTTATTTGCTGCCCCCTGCCCTTTCTTTTGTTTTTGTTTTTGAGACGAAGTTTTGCTCTTGTTGCCCAGGATGGAGTGCAATGGCGTGATCTCCACTCACCGCAACCTCCACCTCCTGGATTCAAGCAATTCTCCTGCCTCAGCCTCCTGAGTAGCTGGGATTACAGGCACACACCACCACGCCCGGCTGACTTTTGTATTTTTAGTAGAGACAGGGTTTCTCCGTGTTGGTCAGGCTGGTCTCGAACTCCAAACCTCAGCTGATCTGCCCGCCTTGGCCTCCCAAAGTGCTGGGACTACAGGTGTGAGCCACCAGGCCCAGCCAGGAGAGAGGTATTTTTAAGCTAGTCTTTGTACTATTCTGACTAGGACAGAATATACATATTGTCTTTGGACTAAATTGAACATGCATGTTAAAATGTTTACTGTGAGCAGTAAGATATTAAAACTAAGAACATAGTTTACGACAACAAACTATGGAATGAGAAACAAGATTGTCAAACCCTTGAAGAAGGCAAGAAAGAAAAAATCACGCCGGGCGCGGTGGCTCAAGCCTGTAATCCCAGCACTTTGGGAGGCCGAGACGGGCGGATCACGAGGTCAGGAGTTCGAGACCATCCTGGCTAACACGGTGAAACCCCGTCTCTACTAAAAAATACAAAAAACTAGCCGGGCGAGGTGGCGGGCGCCTGTAGTCCCGGCTACTCGGGAGGCTGAGGCAGGAGAATGGCGTAAAAACCCGGGAGGCAGAGCTTGCAGTGAGCTGAGATCCGGCCACTGCACTCCAGCCTGGGCGACACAGTGAGACTCCGTCTCAAAAAAAAAAAAAAAAAGAAAAAATCACATGCACACACAATAAGATAACAAAAATAAATTATAGTTTATCAGTAATGACAAGTAAATGTAATAAAACTAAATGCTCTACATAAAAAACTAAGATTGACAGACTGGATAAAAAAGAAAATCCAAAATTATTCTGTTTATAAGAAATGCATATAAAACTCAAGGACATGGAAAGGCTGAAAGCACAAAGATGGAAAAAGTCCTTGTGCGATGGCTCATGCCTATAATCCCAACACTTTGGGAGGCCAAGGCGGGAAGATCACTTGAGGTCAAGAGTTCAAGACCAGCCTGGTTAACAAAGCAAGTCCTTGTCTCTACAAAACAATTTTTAAAATAAAAGTGAAAAAATAAGTTTACGAAAGTAGAAAAAAAAATCTAATCAAAATAAAGTTAATGAAGTTGATGTAGCTATCAGAGAAAAACAGAATTTAGGGCAAAATATTACTAAAAGATGCTGGGCCATCTCATAATTATAAAAGGGTCAACTACAATGGCATGTTATACCATTTATACGCATAAAACAAAACAGACAGAACTACCAACAATTCCACTAGAGTGGAAGATTAACATGTAACTCTCAGTAACTGTTAGCTTAGGAAGACAAAAGAATCTAACAAATTTGATTTAATAGCATAAATACATTGCCCTTTAAGTGAGTATCACATTCTTTTCAAACGCACACTAAACAAAAACTGACAACGCACTAGGCTGTAAGGCATATCCAAACAAATTTTAAATAACAGGTATGTACGTGACATTCTCTGACCAAGAGCAATTAAGTAAGAAATTGACTTAACATAACAATAACTAGAAAAATTCAAGGATGAAAAAAGAAATCATAATGGAAATCAGAAAACGTATAGGCCAGGCCGGGTGCAGTGGCTCACGCCTGTAATCCCAGCACTTTGGGAGGCCGAGGCAGGCAGATCACGAGGTCAGGAGTTTGAGACCAGCCTAGCCAACATGGAGAAACTCCATCTCTACTAAAAATACAAAAATTAGCTGGGTGTGGTGGCGTGCGCCTGTAATCCCAGCTACTTGGGAAGCTGAGGCAGGAGAATCACTTGAACCCAAGATGCGGCAGGTACAGTGAGCCACTGCAGAGATCGCGTTACTGCACTCCAGCCTGGGCAACAGAACAAGACTGTCTCAAAACAAAACAAAATAAAACTATCGTTTACAATAAACAAAAAAGCCAAAAGTTCTTTATTTAGAATAACTAATCAAATTGGAAAGGAAAAGCACAAATATATAAACAAGCAAGAATTAAAAGAGAAAGCAACTACACATGCCTCGGAAAATAAAAAGACATTAAAAGGATAGCAAACAGGGCCGGGTGCGGTGGCTCATGCCTGTAATCCCAGCACTTTGGGAGGCCGGGGTGAGCATATCACCTGAGGTCGGGAGTTCGAGACCAGCCTGACCAACATGGAGAAACCCTGTCTCTACTAAGAATACAAATTAGCCAGGTGTGGTGGTGCATGCCTGTAATCCTAGTTACTCGTGAGGCTGAGGCAAATTGCTTGAACCCGGTGGAGGCTGCAGTGAGCTGAGATCACACCATTGCATTCCAGCCTGGGCAACAAGAGCGAAACTCCGTCTCAAAAAAAAAAAAAAAAAGGATAGCAAACAAATTTATGGTGATAAATACAGCAATTCCAATCCTATACAGATTTCTTCAAGGGACTACAAAAGAGGAAACACTCTTCAGGCCATTTTAGGAGCGCAGCATATCATCATAAATACGCCAATACCAACACCAGATGAGGACAGTGGAGGAAAAGAAATTTATAGGTCAATCCTACTCATGAACACAGAAGAAGAAATCTTAAGATATTTCACATAAGGGAGGTGATGGATATGTTAACTAACTTGACTTAATCATCCCACATTGTATATATATATTAAAACATTACACTGTACCTGCAAATGTATACAATTATGAGTCAATTAAAAATATTAATAAGATATTTCATAAACCAAATCCAACAATGGATGTTAAAAATAATAATGATGATAATAATATACACTGTGACCAAGTTAGGTATTCCAGAAATGCAAAACAGAGTTAACATTAGAAAATAAATAAAGCTGAGCACAGTGGCTCATGCCTGTAATCCAAGCACTTTGGGAGGCTGAGGCTGGTGGATCGCTTGAAATCAGGAGTTCGAGCCTGGCCAACATGGTGAAAGCTCATCTCTACTCAAAATATAAAAATTAGCCAGGCATGGTGGTGCACGCCTGTAGTCCCATAGTCCCAGCTACTCCGGAGGCGGAGGCAGGTGAATCACTCGAATTTGGGAGGTGGAGGTTGCAGTGAGCCAAGATCATACCACGGCACTCCAGCTTGGGTGACAGAGTTAGACTCCATCTCAAAAAAGAAAAGAAAAAGGAAAAAAAAAAAAAAAGAGGTCAGGCTCAGTGGCTCATGCCTATAATCCCAGCACATTGGGAGGCTGAGGCAGGTGAATCACTTGAGGTCAGATCAAGACCTGTCTGGTCAACATGGCAAAACCCCATCTCCACTAAAAATAGAAAAATTAGCCAGGCATGGTAGTGTACACCTGTAATCCCAGCTACTTGGGAGACTGAGGCAGGAGAATCGCTTGAACCCAGGAGGCAGAGGTTGCAGTGAGCCGAGATCGTGCCACTGTACTCCAATCTGGGCGACAAGAGCAAAACTCCATCTCAAAAAAAAAAAAAAAAAAGAGAAGACTAAAATAAGAAGAAAATGAATGATGAAATGATCTAGAAAAGAGAGGCAATAACTAAATAAATCAACCCTATTACATTACCCTCAATTTTTTTTATTACATTGCCTCAAATATATAGCATGATCTTTTGAGAAGGTATAAAAGAAACCTGGAGGGTGTTTTGTTTTGTTTTGTTTTGGTTTGGTTTGGTTTGGTTTGGTTTGTGGCAGGGTCTTGCTCTGTCACCCAGGCTGGATGGAGTGCAGTGCTGTGATCATAGCTCACTGCAACTCTGAGCTCCCAGACTCGATGGATGCTCCCACCTCAGCCTCCTGAGTAGATGAGACTACAGGTGCAGGCCTGCACACATGGATAATTTTTTTTTTAATTTTTTGTAGAGACAGAGTTTCCCCTTGTTGCCCACTCTAGTCTCAAACTCCTGGGCTCAAATGATCTGCTTGTCTCGGCCTCTCAAAGTGCTGTGATTACAAGCATGAGCCACTGCACCCAGCCTGGTGGTCTTTTGTGAAAGGTTTCATTGAATACTGTTGAGAATTAGAAATTTTTCATTTCGGCCGGGCGCGGTGGCTCAAGCCTGTAATCCCAGCACTTTGGGAGGCCGAGACGGGCGAATCACGAGGTCAGAAGATCGAGACCATCCTGGCTGACACGGTGAAACCCCGTCTCTACTAAAAAATACAAAAAACTAGCTGGGCGAGGTGGTGGCGCCTGTAGTCCCAGCTACTCGGGAGGCTGAGGCAGGAGAATGGCGAGAACCCGGGAGGCGGAGCTTGCAGTGAGCTGAGATCCGGCCACTGCACTTCAGCCTGGGCAGCAGAGCGAGACTCCGTCTCAAAAAATAAATAAATAAATAAATAAATAAATAAATAAAATAAAATAAAATGCTGTTAAATTTTAACAACTGCCTTTTAGGCATCTATGGATGATTTCAAATGTGTTTTCGCATTTCTTCTGTGGATCACTGGCTATGTTCCAATTAGTTTGACACAAGTCCAACTGCAAATACACATTTAATTGAACTGAATTTGAAATATAAATTTCCTATTAATTAGCTTTTTTGAGAAAAAGAATTATGTTAGTGTCAGTTTTCTAATATCTAGTGCCACCGCAGGTACTAAAAGACGGGGCTGAAATAAACAAAAATGCATACTTACTATAACGCATCTTTCAAATAAGAAAAGTAGATTCAATTAATTAAAATTTTGATTTTTATGACATGTGTACTGTGGTTACAAAAAAAATAAAGGCAATGTACCTTATACACTGAAGGGCTCAGGAAATATCTACTATATAAATGCTCAAATATTCCTCTAACTCACTGTATCTCCCCAAACTATACTTTCTCAAACTATATTCCCCAAAATATATGTCTCTATCTGGGATATCACTTATCAAACTGGAAAATTCCGATTTGTCTTTCATGATTCAGCTTGAGGGTTACCTATTCCAAGAAGCCCTTTCTCGGTCCCCATCTCAGCCTGACAGATGTTTGTACCCACTTCTGTTATAACATCACCAACCAACATTTGCTCACAGCCTGATAGATGTTTGTACCCACTTCTGTTATAACATCACCAACCAACATTTTTTTTTTTTTTTTTTTTTTTTGAGACGGAGTCTCGCTCTGTCACCCAGGCTGGAGTGCAGTGGCCGGGTCTCAGCTCACTGCAAGCTCCGCCTCCCGGGTTCACGCCATTCTCCTGCCTCAGCCTCCGGAGTAGCTGGGACTACAGGCGCCCGCCACCGCGCCCGGCTAGTTTTTTGTATTTTTAGTAGAGACGGGGTTTCACCATGTTAGCCAGGATGGTCTCGATCTCCTGACCTTGTGATCCGCCCGTCTCGGCCTCCCAAAGTGCTGGGATTACAGGCTTGAGCCACCGCGCCCAGCTCCAACCAACATTTGCTCACAGCCTGACAGATGTTTGTACCCACTTCTGTTATAACATCACCAACCAACATTTGCTCACAGCCTGACAGATGTTTGTACCCACTTCTATTATAACATCACCAACCAACATTTGCTCACAGCCTGATAGATGTTTGTACCCACTTCTATTATAACATCACCAACCAACATTTGCTCACAGCCTGATAGATGTTTGTACCCACTTCTGTTATAACATCACCAACCAACATTTGCTCACAGCCTGATAGATGTTTGTACCCACTTCTGTTATAACATCACCAACCAACATTTGCTCACATTTTTGCCTTTTTCCACTCCTTGAAAAGAAGGTGCTTCTTCTGTCCCCTCAGCACACACAGCAGTGTCTAACATGCTGTGTTTCTATCTACTGAAGAAATGTTCTAAAACAAATCAATGGCCAGAAATTGGATTCCAGATCCAAACTAGCTGTATGACAACAGGCAAATCAGTTACCATCTCTGAATATCAGGTTTTCTTATTTCTTTATTTATTTATTTATTTATTTATTTATTTATTCTATTTTTTTGAGACAGAGTCTCGCTCTATAGCCCAGGCTAGAGTACAATGGCACAATCTCGGCTCACTGCAACCTCTGCCTCCTGGGGTCAAGTGAGTCTCCTGCCTCAGCCTCCCAAGTAGCTGGAATTATGGTATAGGCATATACCACCACGCCCAGCTAATTTTTGTATTTTTAGTAGAGGTATGGTTTCACCATGTTGGCCAGGCTGGTCTCAAACTCCTGACCTCAGGTGATCTACCCACTTCAGCCTCCCAAAGTGTTAGGATTACAAGTGTGAGCCACCACGCCTGGCCAGGTTTTCTCCTTTATAAGGTTTAGGAATATCTCATCCTATTTACTTCACAGGGCTGATATGAGAATCAAGTAAGACAAAATTTTTTCTATAGGACTACAGATGTGCAAGCATTTTAGAAAATATTAACCAAATTCCACTACAATAAAATCTATGAAAACCAGTCATGAATCTCGTTTATTAAAGTTGGATTTACACTCACTAAATCCATCCTGGTTTAAAAACCAATGTATGGGCCGGGCGCGGTGGCTCATGCCTGTTAATCCCAGCACTTTGGGAGACCAAGGTAGGAGGATCACCTAAGGTCAGGAGTTCGAGACCAGCCCAGAAAACATGTTGAAACCTCGTCTCTACTAAAAATACAAAAATTACCCAGGCATGGTGTCAGGCACCCGCAATCTCAGCTACTTGGGAGGCTGAGGCAGGAGAACCACTTAAACCTGGGAGGCAGAGGTTACAGTGAGCTGAGATTGCATCATTGCACTCCAGCCTGGGCAACAGAGTAAGACTCTGTCTCAAAAGAAAAAAAAAGGCCAGGCGCGGTGGCTCAAGCCTGTAATCCCAGCACTTTGGGAGGCCGAGACGGGCGGATCACGAGGTCAGGAGTTCGAGACCATCCTGGCTAACACGGTGAAACCCCGTCTCTACTAAAAAATACAAAAAAGTAGCCGGGCGAGGTGGCGGGCGCCTGTAGTCCCAGCTACTCGGGAGGCTGAGACAGGAGAATGGCGTAAACCTGGGAGGCGGAGCTTGCAGTGAGCTGAGATCCGGCCACTGCACTCCATCCAGCCCAGCCCAGGCGACAGAGCGAGACTCCGTCTCAAAAAAAAAAAAAAAAAAAAAAAAAAAAAGAAACTCAGCCGGCACAGTAGCTTATGCCTATAATCCCAGCACTTTAGGAGGCCAAGGCAAGAGTATCACTTGAGTTCAAGACTAGCCTGGGCAACATAGTGACATCCTCTCTCTACAAAACAAAAAGATTTTTTTTAATTACCCATTCAAGGCTGCCATGAGCTTTGATCATGCAAAAAGGGAGGGGGTCGGGGGGACTTAAGTATCAATGCACAGTTGCTGTCCATGGGTGGAGGCGGCTTCTGGAAGTAACTTCTCATGGATACCGAGGGACGACTGTACTACTTTATCTGGCAGCTTATCCAATAACCTAAATTGATTGACTATAGATGTACCATATTTAGACATTTCCCATCAAGTAATAAAATGTAACATTTATAGTACATGTTGACTGAGAACCAACATGATTGAGTAAAAAAAGTAAAAAAAAAAAAAAAAAAAAACCAGTATAACTTCTGAAAGGGGAGTCTGGTGATCTCAGCCTGGATCAGTTATATCACGAATTTGCTCTGTGACCTGCCTTGGGCAAGTCACTTCTATCTCTTTGAACCTCAGTTTCCCCATCTGTAGCGTGGAAGGGAGAATGCTTAGACTCGGTTCTTATTTTTCAGAGTTTCTAGTCTCTCAGAGACGGTGATAAAAGCTCTAGACCCTATTACTAAAAATGTATGTTTACATCAAAAAATTTGTTACAATTTCCTTCTGATATTCATCCTAGACTCCCTAAGACCTCTGTACTAAAAGATCTAAGATTCTTCTGTGTTCTAAAATTCTATGCTGGTTTCCATAAAACAACTATATGAGTTACCTAATAAAAAATTGGCCGGGCGCGGTGGCTCAAGCCTGTAATCCCAGCACTTTGGGAGGCCGAGACGGGCGGATCACGAGGTCAGGAGATCGAGACCATCCTGGCTAACACAGTGAAACCCCGTCTCCACTAAAAAATACAAAAAAAATTAGCCGGGCGTGGTGGCGGCGCCTGTAGTCCCAGCTACTCGGGAGGCTGAGGCAGGAGAATGGCGGGAACCCGGGAGGCGGAGCTTGCAGTGAGCTGAGATCCGGCCACTGCACTCCAGCCTGGGCGACAGAGCGAGACTCCGCCTCAAAAAAAAAAAAAAAAAAAAAAAAAAAAAAAAAATTAAGCAAAAATAATTACAAAATATATCACTATTTGCATTTTGAATCTCAAAGCATATTAACGGTTAAAATACAGCAATTTTCCATAAGATTTATTCAGACCCACAGATGGATAAATGCTAAGATCACTCTGTTTAAAATATGTATCTTAATGCTTAATAATTGAAGGAGCATTAACAACTTTAGCCCTAGAGAAATTAATTCACCTCCTTTCTGGTCCCAGTATCCTATAGCTTAAGAACCACAGACTGGTAACAGACAAACCAGAGTTTGAGTCTCTACCCCTTGCTATGTAAATGTGTGTAGATTACCTAGCATCTCCACGTTTTGAGTTTCCTTAGCCTGTAAAATGAAAACGAAAGTAACAGGCCAGGCACGGGGGCTCACGCCTGTAATCCCAGCACTTTGGGAGGCCGAGAAGGGTGGATCACGAGGTCAGGAGTTTGAGACCAGCCTGGCCAACATGGTGAAACTCTGTCTCTATTAAAAATACAAAATTAGCCGGGTGTGGTGGTACACACCTGTAGTCCCAGCTGCTCAGGAGGCTGAGGCAGGAGAATCGCTTGAACCCGGGAGGCGGAGGTGGCAGTGAGCCAAGACTGTGCCACCGCACTCCAGCCTGGGCAACAGAGCCAGACTCAGTATCAAAAAAAAAAAAAAAAAAAAAAGCCGGGCGCGGTGGCTCACGCCTGTAATCCCAGCACTTTGGGAGGCCGAGGTGGGCAGATCACAAGGTCAGGAGATCGAGACCACGGTGAAACCCCGTCTCTACTAAAAATACAAAAAACTAGCCGGGCGCGGTGGTGGGCGCCTGTAGTCCCAGCTACTCGGGAGGCTGAGGCAGGAGAATGGCGTAAACCCAGGAGGCGGAGCTTGCAGTGAGCCGAGATCGCGCCACTGCACTCCAGCCTGGGCGACAGAGCGAGACTCCGTCTCAAAAAAAAAAACAAAACAAAACAAAACAAAACAAAAAAAAAAGCCGGGCGCGGTGGCTCATGCCAGTAATCCCAGCACTTTGGGAGGCCAAGGCAGGCAGATCACGAGGTCAGGAGATCGAGACCTTCCTGGCAAACACGGTGAAACCACATCTCCAGTAAAAATACAAAAAAAATTAGCCGAGCATGGAGGCAGGCGCCTGTAGTCCCAGCTACTCCGGAGGCTGAGGCAGGAGAATGAACCCGGGAGGCGGAGCTTGCAGTGAGCAGAGATCGCGCCACTGCACTCCAGCCTGGGTGACAGAGCGAGATTCCGTCTCATAAAAACAAAAATAAAAAATAATAAGATTAAAGTAATAACACCTACCTCACAGACTGACTGGAGAGAAAGTGATATATGTAAAGTGGCGGGCACAGTGCCTCGAACATAGTATGGACTCAATAAATGAGAGCTATTAATAATAATTTGGAATACAGCTTTCATATTAAGAAATAATACAATAACTACTCTACACATCTTTGGTACAAATTTCTGAATACTTAAGTGGAAATTTCCAAAATGTCATTTCCTTTTTTTTTTTGAGACAAAGTCTCACTCTGTCGCCCAGACTGGAGTGCAGCAGCACAATCTCGGCTCACTGCAACCTCTGCCTCCCGGTTCAAGTGATTCTCCTGTCTTCGCCTCCAGAGTAGCTAGGATTAAAGGCGCCAGCCATCATGCCCGGCTAATTTTTGTATTTTTAGCAGAGATGGGGCTTCACTGTGTTGGCCAGGCTGGTCTTGGGCTCCTGATCTCAAGTCATCCGCCCACCTCGGCCTCCCAAAGTGCTGGGATTACAGGAATGAGTCACCCCACCCGGCTGTAATTTCCTGTTTTTAATAACATAACACTTTTTTCAATAATCCTCTCCTCTGAAAAGATAAAAAACATTTAGACAAGTTATTTATACAACATATGACAGACGGGGTAGAGTGGAAAGACACACAGCTTTAGAGCCAGACAGAACTGAGTTCAAGACCTAATTCACTGGGCCACTTACACTTTCTCAACCTTGTAAAGCTGTGGCAAGGATTAATAAAATATGTAAAGTATGTAAAGCATCAAGCCCAATATCTAGCACTCAATAAACAGTACTTACTACTATTCTTCTCACCTACTCCTTATAGGTGATAAAAGTAGCTTTGCCAGGGAAGAGGGAAGATATTGGAAAGCACAAATACTAGTTTATATTATTAAGCCAATGACAAAGGACACTGATTTTACCTGATGAATGTAGAACTACAGCCGTGTTTTGGGTGGCATACTCCTTCCAGAATCTAATGAAAACAGAGCCCCTAGCTCCTAGGAAAATGTTCAGGAATTTTACGAAACGCTACATGTCAGGGATTTTTAAGAATCTTGTATTAAGGGGAATACTAGCTAGTTACTTCTGCTTAATTTGCAAAAGTGTGCAAACTTTCACTAGTCTGTTTTGTGACAAAACGTACATTAAGTTAATATTCATAATGAAGCAAGTAAATCCTGCTTTTAGACTTCTCGATTTCTAAAGAAATAAAAATATCTGGTGTAAAATATCAGAACTACAAACTATGCTAGAATTAGTTCGAATATTCTTAAATGTGATGCTCAAACACCCTAACACCAAACCAAAAGGAAAAAAGTCCAAAAAGGTAACAAAGCTGGCTGCATCCAATTCTTAGAAAGTCTGAACCAATCCAGCTATAAAATGAACCTCTAATTTCCCAAAACATCTACAAACACCGAAGTCATAATTTACAAAAACAAAGCTGAGCCAGCAAATACAGTTTACTGAGTAACTGAACGTAGTTTTATCCTTACTTCTCCTCCTTGCATGTAATACTTTTATCCTTTGACTCGGCCTTCTCAAATTCCCTTAGTAAACAACCTCATCAAACTGTTTATTGTAGTGTAAGCATGAAGTCAAAGAGTAGCATAGACTCAGTTCTCCAAATCGCGGGAGCTTTAAGGAGCTTAGCACTGGACCAAGTTTTGCCCCAGTGACCTTGGTCTCAACGATTCCCCTCCCTCCCTCCAGCCGGCCCGGCCCTTCCACGTGCTGCCGGCTGCAATTACTCCAGAGGTGGCTGCATGTCAGGGAAACGCTAGCGGATCCGAATGCACAGGAAACAAGGATTGCTAACGCACCAGGGCTGTGCCATCCATTCCCTCCCGACACCAACTCCCCAAGAGCGCGCACACAGTCCTACAAATTTCCCCTACCGAAGCCCTGCGGGGATAACCCCAACCTCCTTCCCAGCGCCTTGCTCTGCAACCCAGTCTGTGGGGCAGGGTGTAAGGTGAAGAAATCCTCTTTGCTACACCACTATATTCCCACGCCCGACTGGGGTGCTGGGCAGCCAGAGGAAGGGGACAGCTCCTGGAAGGAGGGGACGACGGCAGGAGGAAAGTAGGATGAAGAATCCTGCGCCACGCCACCGCCACCTCCTCCTCCACTTGCAGGTTCCCTGGAGGCCCTTGCCAGTCGCCAGTCCAGAGAGCAGCAAGGCCTGGCGTGGCAGGGCCGACCGGGGGCCCGCGAATCCCGGGGTCTGAGGGGCGCGGCGTCCTCACCATCAGAACTTTAGCCGCGTTCTCCAGCTGAGCGATCACTTCTGGGGGCCCCAGCGCCGCCGCCATCATGGTCTCTCTTCAATGACGCGCCATGCGCTGCATTCTGGGAGCGGGCGCCGCGGCCGGCCAATCGCCGCCGCGACCCCGGAGCCTCACGCGCTCCCAAGGCCGTCGCAGCCGCCGTCGACGCCGGCGTCGCGGCCTCGGCGGGTCTGGCCGGGCTGCCGGGTTCCGGGCGGTGGGGAGGGGACTAGCGTGAGCCCGGCTGCCGCGCTGGGGCGGGGGCGGCCGCAGCCGGCGCCGGGCTAGGCCGGGGCTGTCTGCCCAGACGGCTGCAGCCGCGCTCACCGCTAAGCTCCCAGCGCCGCGCATGCGTGTTGTCCGGCGCTCCGGCCTCGGCGTCCCCCGGCCCTCTCCCCACTGCCCTAGTACAGCCCGCCCGGGGACCCGCAGATCCCGAACGCCAGCCCTCTCCCTCCGTGCTCAGCCCTGCACACCGCCTCCCCTGGCTCCTCCTTGCCCTTCCACGCTCCAGCGCCTTGCAGGATTTCCTAAACTTGGAATCGGTCTTCCCGCCTTCCCCTCCTGAGAGCGCACCCCCTTTCAAAGTATCTCTGTCTCCTGCTTCTCCGTTCCTTCTTGTCATGGGAGAACATTCCAGGATAGAAAGCTTCGTTTTTTCTTTTTTCTTTTCTTTCTTTTTTTTTTTTTTTTTTTTTGAGACAGGGTCTCACTCTGTCGCCCAGGATGGAGTGCAATGACCCGATCTCGGCTCACTGCAACCTCCGCCTCCCGGGTTCAAGCGATTCTCCTGCCTCAGAGTAGCTGGGATTACAGGTTTTCACCACTACACCTGACTAATTTTTATGTTTTTAGTAGAGATGAGGTTTCACCATGTTGGCCAGGCTGGTCTTGAACTCCTGACCTCAGGCGATCCACCGCCTCGACCTCCCAAAATGCTGGGATTACAGTCATGAACCACTGCGCCCGGCCACAGAGAAGTGCATTATTAGCTCCATTGAAAAATATGTTGTTTCTTGTACTTGAAGTCTCTGCAATTTGAAGTAGAGAAAATGAATTAACAAGGTTTGTATTACTTGAGAAACTAAGTAAGTTTTATTTTATTACTGAAGGTTAAAGTAAGCCAAAATGCAGTTAATGGTCCTTTTTAGTAACTAAGTGGTTATCATAGGGCCTGACATATAATAGGCACTCAGTAAATATTTGACCAAGTATAGCAATCTATAAGAAAATTACAAAATGGTTCTGGTTGCTGCAAAGAGTAATTACCAAAGATCAATGATATTCTGCAAATATGTAGATAAACAGTTTGTGACAGTAAATGTTTGAGGCTTACAATGCTTCAGATTGGGCCTTGGGTTCCAAAGTATTTATTATGTGCAATTACATTTGAACGTTGCAACTACAAATGTTTTAAGAGGGCCGGGTGCGGTGGGTTGCGCCTGTAATCCCAGCACTTTGGGAGGCCGAGGTGGGCAGATCACTTGAGATCAGGAGTTTGAGACCAGCCTGACCAACATGGAGAAACCGCATCTCTACTTAAAAAAAAAAAAAAAAAAATTAGCCGGGTGTGGTGGCACATGCCTGTAATCCCAGATACTTGGGAAGCTGAGGCAAGAGAATCACTTGAACTGGGGAGGCGGAGGTTGCGGTGAGCCAAGATCGCACCACTGCACTTCAGCCTGGGTAACAAGAGCGAAACTCTGTTTCAAAAAAAAAAGAGAAGGCCGGGTGCAGTGGCTCACGCCTGTAATCCCAACACTTTGGGAGGCCAAGGCAGGCAGATCACCTGAGGGCAGGAATTCAAGACCAGCCTGGCCAACACGGCGAAAACCTGTCTCTACTAAAAATGAGCCGGGCGAGGTGGCATGTGACTGTAATCCCAGCTACTCAGGAGGCTGAGGCAGGAGAATCGCTTGAACCTGGGAGCTGGAGGTTGCAGTGAGTCGAGATCGTGCCACTGCACTGCAGCCTGGGCAACTGAGAGAGACCCCATCTCAAAAAAAAAGAAAAAGGAAGGGAAGGGGAGGGCAGGGGAATGGGAGGGGAGGAGAGGAGTGTTGGGTGTGGTGGCTCTCACCTGTAATCCCAGCACTTTGCAAGGCTAAGGCAGGACGACTGCTCCAGCCCAGGAGTTCGAGACCAGCCTGAGCAATGTAGCGAGACCCTATCTCTACAAAAAAATAAAAATAAAAAAATTAGCCAAGTGTGATGGCGCATGCCTATGGTACCAGTGACTCAGGAGGCTGAGGTGGGAGGATCACTTGAGCCAGGGAGATAGAGGCTGCAGTGAGCTGTGATTGTGCCACTGCACTCCAGCCCTGACCACAAAGTGAGACCCTGTCTCTAAAATCAAAAAAAAACAAGCTGGGCGCAGTGGCTCACGCCTGTAATCCCGGCACTTTGGGAGGCCAAGGCGGGCATATCACTTAAGGTCAGGAGTTCAAGACCAGCCTGGCCAATGAAAGCCCCATCTCTATTAAACACAAAATTTAGCCAGGCATGGTGGTGCGTGCCTGTAATCCCAGCTACTCGGGAGGTTGAGGCAGGAGAATGGCGTAAACCCGGGAGGTGGAGCTTGCAGTGAGCTGAGATCCGGCCACTGCACTCTAGCCTGGGCGACAGAGCAAGACTCCATCTCAAAAAAAAAAAAAAAAAAAAAAATCATTCTCCAAAGTTCAGAAGTCTTCTAAATCTGGAAGGTAAATGGTACAAATTTCAAGTTTGATGGATGTAAATAATAATGACCTATAGAACATAACCGAATTAGATAATCCTATATGCTTTATACTATTGTTTATACTGTTATTCTACAAAAACGTGTGATCAATTTACGTAGAGACCGGGCCAGGCGTGGTGGCTCATACCTGTACTCCTTGCACTTTGGGAGGCCGAGGCGGGCGGATCACTAGGTCAGGAGATCAAGACCATCCTGGCTAACACGGTGAAATCCCATCTCTACTAAAAATACAAAAAATTAGCTGGGTGTGGTGGTGGGTGCCTGTAGTCCCAGCTACTCGGGAGGCTGAGGCAGTAGAATGGCGTGAACCTGGGAGGCGGAGTTTGCAGTGAGCCAGGATTGCACCACTGAACTCCAGCCTGGGCGACAGAGTGACACTCCGTCTCAAAAAAGAAAAAAAAAAAAGAAAAAAAATTTATGTAGAGACCCCTCGTGGAGTTTACTGACTTTTCAAGCTTCAGTTTCAAACATTTGATATGTGCAAAATAGTGTTCAATACATACATTGAACATAAGCCAGCTCAATATCTTTTTGTTGGTTTAACGTGGAATCAACAAATAGTAGGCGCTCATATGGTTCAAGAACAGAGTAAGCCATTCCATTCCAGGGTGTTTAGCTGTTTTGTTATATTTTGGAGAGTGGGAGACATAATGCATATTTGACTTCATAGAAATTTCTCAAATATTTCTTGTTTCTAAGTGACTGCGTAGGCTCAACAGCACCTTCCTGGAAAACATAGATATAAAAAGAAATCACTAAAAGAGCACATTGCAGTTTGCAGGTGGCTTGATTAAAACAAAACAAAAAAAAAGAAAAAGAAAAAAACACCTACTTTCCTCTCCATGGAAACAGCATGCCAAAAAATTTTATGGACCCTTGAAATGAGCACACATCTCACTTGCAAAAACACAGCACCAGCTCCCTCTGCTGTTTCCTGGTTTGATTTAGAACTCAGACAAGCTACAGTACTTTCTAGACTAAAATACCATGTAGTGTTCAGGATAATTATATTCTGGATTAGGCATAGGCAAGCACATCAATAATAGTACATTCTGTGGTATATTCCAGAGTGAAGGAAATAAAATCATCAAATACATTTGCATCAGAATATTTCTGCTGCTCTCTTATTGTTTTAGTATCTCTGTTTTTGTTTCAACTACGATCATGTAACCTGTTATTGCAAAGAAATGACTTGCAATAATGTTGAAAGTAAGCCTCATCATTGATTTAATAACAATGCTTTGAGTAAGAGAGAGGAAAAAAAAAAAAAAGAAACCAATATGGCATTCAGTGCATAAGGGATAAAATGAGGTGTTGAATAAAAAGTCTTGGGCCGGGCATGGTGGCTCATGCCTGTAAATCCCAACACTTTGGGAGGCCGAGGTGGGTGGATCACCTGAGGTCAGGGGTTTGAGACCAGCCTGGCCAACATGGTGAAACCGCATCTCTACTAAAATACAAAAATTAGCTGGGCATGGTGGTGTGCGCCTATAATCCTAGCTACCGGAGAGAGAAAGATTGCAATGAGCCGAGATCGCACCATTGCACTCCAGCCTGAGCGACGAGTGAAACTCCATCTCAAAAAATAAAAAAAGTCTTAGCACGGTTCCTGGCATACAGTAAGCACTCCATAAATGTAAGCTGTAATTTTTGTATTATTGTTTTGATTTATTATTGTTATCCCAGTAGCCAGCACCATCTCTGGCACATATTAGGAACTTGTAAGTAAGTGAAGTGATCAATACATGAGGGAAGGAAGAAAGTAAAACATAACACCATACAAAATCATCCCAATTCTGTTTTTTTTTTTTTTTTTTTTTTTTTTTTGAGACGGAGTCTCGCTGTGTCGCCCAGGCTGGAGTGCAGTGGCCGGATCTCAGCTCACTGCAAGCTCTGCCTCCCGGGTTTTTACGCCATTCTCCTGCCTCAGCCTCCCGAGTAGCCGGGACTACAGGCGCCCGCCACCTCGCCCGGCTAGTTTTTTGTATTTTTTAGTAGAGACGGGGTTTCACCGTGTTAGTCAGGATGGTCTCGAACTCCTGACCTCGTGATCCGCCCGTCTCGGCCTCCCAAAGTGCTGGGATTACAGGCTTGAGCCACCACGCCCGGCCCCCAATTCTGTTTTTTTAGTAGCCACAGAAAAACACTAGAAGACGGTTTTATATTTTTTCTGTATTTTCTGATACATTTTCTATTTTATTTTTTTTTTATTTTTTATTTATTTATTTATTTTTGAGACGGAGTCTCACTCTATCGCCCAGGCTGGAGTGCGGTGGCGCTATCTCAGCTCCCTGCAAGCTCCGCCTCCCGGGTTCACGCCATTCTCCTGCCTCAGCCTCCCGAGTAGCTGGGACTACAGGCGCCCGCCACCTCGCCCGGCTAGTTTTTTTGTATTTTTTAGTAGAGACGGGGTTTCACCGTGTTAGCCAGGATGGACATTTTCTATTTTAAAAATGTGTACTGCCTTTACAATCAGAAAAAGTTAACTTATTAAGTGTTTAAAAATCTGATTTTTGGGCCAGGCAAATCCTAGCACTTTGAGAGGCCAAGGCAAGCAGATTGCCTGAGCTCGGGAGTTCGAGAACAGCCTGGGCAACATGGCGAAACCACCTCTCTACTAAAAATACAAAAAATTAGCCGGGCGTGGTGGTGTGTGCCTGTAATCCCAGCTACTCAGGAGGCTGAGGCACAAGAATCACTTGAACCCAGGAGGTGGATGTTGCAGTGAGCCGAGATTGTGCCACTGCACTCCAGCCTGGGTGACAAAGTGAGACTCTGTCTAAAAAAAAAAAAAAAAAAAATCTAATTTTTAGCTGGGCACAGTGGCTCACGCCTGTAATCCCAACACTTTGGGAGGCTGAGACGGGTGGATCACAAGGTCAGGAGTTGGAGACCAGCCTCACCAATGTGGTGAAACCCTGTCTCTACTAAAAATACAAAAATTAGCCCGGCATGGTGGCGTGTGCCTGTAGTCCCAGCTACTCAGGAGGCTGAGAAAAGAGAATCGTTTGAACCCGCAAGGCGGAGGCTGCAGTGAGTCGAGATCGCCCCACTGTACTCACTCCAGCCTAGGCAACAGAGCGAGACTCTGTCTCAAAGAAAAAAAAATCTAATTTTTATACACATCCGTTAGGTACTTTTCACATCGTGTGCATTTCCATAAATCCACACAGTGTGTTTTTGCACAGACTTCTGTTTCTAGGTGTGTCTGGGGCTCCAGGATTCTCTTACAGGAGATGACTGTTCAACGTGTTTTTATATGAAAACACTAATGTTTTGTTTTATTATTTTCCCTGCATGAAAAGTAACAATCCACCGTAAACAAGGGGCATGCCTCCCGACCAAGCTGTCCTTGCTCAGGGGTAGAGAGGAACCCTTTGTGGGCAGTGGGTGATAGTGCCAAGATTGGGTTCTGGTTTTCAGGAGTTGTCTAAAGTTTAGTTCGGAAAGAAGAAGCAAATGGCACTTTCTCATGGATGAATGCAAGCCTATGGACAGAAGGCGACGAGTCAGGAATCATTGGACTGGGTCACCAAAAGCCTGGGTCCTGATCCAGGATGCTTGTCCCCAAAGGGACCCCACATCCTTGATTAAGAAGAAAGAGTGACACCACTGTGAGGCGCAACAGTCAAGGATGGGGGACAGAGGGGGTCTTTGAATCTGAAGCTCACCAGGGGCTGACTGTCCAGCTTTGATGTGAGCAAGAGCCCCTGTGAAGAGCTGCCCAGGCTAGTTCCTTCCACAGTGACTCAAAGACAGGAGTGCCTGATCTGCCACCGACTGGCTGGGAGACTGAGATCTATCGCAGGCCAACTAGTGCATGTGACCCAGGGCCAGGTAAATCCCCAAAAGATCCCTGGCAAGCTGGGGGATGATCTCCTACCCCTTTGCTTGAGCAGGCTGGAGGCCAGGAGCTGAGACTCCCCATTCCCCATTTCTGTTTACCTTCTCCCCAGCTGGAAACAAAGGACAAGAATTTGGGAGTGACAGGCATGTGGCCACACACTCAAATGCACTTGTTTATACCTGTTTGTTTACTGTTTGAGCAGATTCTTGCTTTGCAATAACTAAGCTTATCTCCTTGTCTTAAGGAAATTCTTAAGAATGTTATTATAATGTAGTAAAATTTAAATGTGTCTTGAATGATGAAGCACTAACTAATGTGTTATACTACTCTAAATGTAGAAATGCACATTTACAAGTAAGACTATTACCCTCTCCCGGCATTTTCATCTTAACATTCAGTCTGGTGGCAACACTCAAAAACTTCATAAAAGATCACAGTCTAGCACTTAAGTTCTACAGATAATGTTGAAATCTTGCACAAGATTTAGGAATCTCAGGCAATGACATGCCATAACATTGCTATTAGGAAACGTGTAATATACTCTTCTGTTACTATCAGTGGAAAGTCAAAAAAACAAACAAACCCTACTGATAAGTTAAGGAATTTTAGAGCTGCAAGTGACCTTCGAAATCCTACAGCCTCACCCATTTTTGCCTTCTTATAATCATGACGTAAAATATCACACTTTCACTGTAGAAAATTTGGAAATATATAGAAGATGTTTAAAATTAGGAAGAAAAGGCAGGGTGCGGTGGCTCACGCCTATAATCCCAACACTTTCGGAGGCTGAGGTGGGCGGATCATGAGGTCAAGAGATCGAGACCATCCTGGTCAACATGGTGAAACCCTGTCTCTACTAAAAATACAAAAAATTAGCTGGGCATGGTGGTGAATGCCACTGCACTCCAGCCTAGCGACAGAGTGAGACTCAGTCTCAAAACAAACAAACAAACAAACAAACAAAAATCAGGAAGGAAAAAGTCACCCAAAATTGTATCACCTAGAAGAGACCGCCATTTTTTAACACTTTGCCATATTTCCTTTCAGACATGTAAAATTTTTGATATATTTATTTTTTTCTTTTCCTTGCTACAAAAAATTGAGATCATACAGTTTGTATTCTTCACCTTTACTTAACATTATATAGTGATAATTTTGCTTTTTATTAAAAACTTTTTGAATATGGAATTTTTATTGATTACATTTAAATTGTTTCTGTAGAAATTGTTGCCAAATTATGTTCCAGCCAGGTGCAGTGGCTCACATCTGTAATCCCAGTACTTTGGGAGGCCGAGGTGGGTGGATCACTTGAAGTCAGGAGTTCAAGACCAGCCTGGCCAACATGGTGAAACCCTGTCTCTACTAAAAACACAAAAAATTAGCTGGGCATAGTGGCGCACGCCTGTAATCCCAGCTACTCAGGAGGCTGAGGCAGGAGAATCACTTGAACCTGGGAGGCAGAGGTTGCAGTAAGCAGAGCTCTCACCACTGCACTCTAGCCTAGGCAACAGAGGGAGACTCCATCTCAAAAAACAAAACCAAACAAAAAAAAACACAAAAAATTGTGTTCCAGAAAAGTTATAACCATTTTTATCAGCAACATGAGAGTGTCTATTTCAGTGTAACCTTTCTAGAATCAGAGTATTACTTTTCTTTTTTTTCTGAGACAGAATCTGGCTCTGTTGCCCAGGCTGGAATGCAGTGGCGCAATCTTGGCTCACTGCAAGCTCCACCTCCCAGGTTCAAGCAGTTCTCTGTCTCAGCGTCCTAAGTAGCTGGGATTACAGGCGCCCACCACCACGCCCAGCTAATTTTTTGTATTTTTAGTAGAGATAGGGCTTCACCATCTTGGCCAGGCCGGTCTTGAACTCCTGACCTCAGGATCCACCGGCCTCGGCCTCCCAAAGTGCTGGGATTACAGGTGTGAGCCATCACGCCTGGCCGAGTATTAATATTTTTAATAATGGTAATAGGTAAGAGAAAATAATATTATTTTAGGAAACAATTCTAAAGCTTCGTTTTCAGGAGACTGAGATTTTAGAAGCTACTACTTTAATTCTTATGACATAGAGCCCGATTAGGCACAAAATAAGTGTTAATGAAAATGCTACTACTATTCTTTGAAGGCTGTTTATAGTTCGTAGATGTTGAGAATACGGTGAAATGGTAAACTATGCATAGCCTTAACTTACAGAGTTCCAGAGTTTTGGGATGAGGAGCTGGTCACCACTGGGTATCTAGAGCAACTGATTGTTTGGGCTTCTGGGACTGTTTCTGGAGGGGCCTGGATCTCAGCACACTGTGTCAGGCAGGAGAGGAAAAAAACGTATCTGTTTGCTCCTAAGCTCATGGGTCGAAGATTTGCCCCACAGGCTTCAATTTCGCTGCACTTACTTTTCTCTGACTTACTTTGGGTTTCTCAAGTGTAGGGGTCAGGGGTCCTGTGAGGTGGGTGCCGTTTGGAATGCCACATGGAGCTGGCAAGGTCCACAGACAGCTGGTCTCTGCAGTGGCAGCAGGGTGGAACAAGCGTCCAAGGGTGTCCAAAGATTTGGAGTGGTACTTAAGAGGTAAGTAGAGATAACTGGGCCTTCAATACAGAAGTTGATGGAAACACATCTGCAAGTGCCCCCGATCCAAGTCACCGCACAGCAACCCCTCCAGGGGAATGTCAAATTCTGTACCATTTTGAATGTCTGGCTGACACACTGCTCTAGTCCGGTGGTTCTAGAACTTTTTGAGCTTAGGATCCCTGTACACTCTTAAAAATTATTGAGAACTTCAGACAAATTCATGTGTGTGAAATGAAGGGGCAGAAAGGAGGTATATCTATATATCTATATCTATATCTATCAGTATTCATCATATTAAAAATTAAAACGGAGAAAATTAAAGAATATTTATACATGGAAAAATGGCCATTATAAACCGATTACATGTTAACACAAATAATGTGTTTTGTGCAAAATAACTATATTTCCCAAAATAAAAGTTAGTGGCATCTGTGGCATTGGTTTACATTTTGCAAATCTCTTGAATATCTGGTTTAATAGCAGATACTGGAATTCTTTTTTTTTTTTTTTCTTTTTTTTTTTTAGACATTGTCTTGCTCTGTCGCCCAGGCTGGAGTGCAGTGGTGCGACCTCTGCTTCCCGGGTTCATGCGATTCTCATGCCTCAGCCTTCCGAGTAGCTGGGATTTATAGGCGGGCGCCACCACGCTCGGCTAATTTTTTGCATTTTTCATAGAGACAGGGTTTCACCATGTTGGTCAGGCTGCTCTTGAACTACTGACCTCCAGTGATCCGCCCACCTCAGCCTCCCAAAGTGCTGAGATTACAGGCATGAGCCATCGCATCCGGTCGCAGATGATGGAACTTTTATTTCTGCTTCCACATTTGACCTGTTACGATGTTTTGTTTGAAGTAGATGGAGAAAGTCCAGCGTCCCCCATTATACGATTGAAAAGGGAGACTTCGTGGTGCCCCTGAAGTCCACAAGACCACACTTGGAGAACCACTGCTCAAGTCTAAGTTGCAAGTTTCTCAATTATACGAACAATACTCTAGCAGAAACCAGTACTGTATGCGCTCAACAGACTAAATTGTTTGGAAAAGTGTTTCCTAGGAGTTGCTATAAACCAAATGACTCATTTAAACGTTTTTATTACTTTGACAAATACTTCAGCTCTGTAGCCTGTTCCTTTTTTAAACCAACTTGCCTCATTACACAGCTGTGGTCTGCACAGCTTTGGCCACCAGGTGGCTCCCACCCCCAGCCTTTTCTAGAAGGATCCATTCAGGACGCTTCATTCCTTGATGGAGCCCTAGCCGCTCAGGGAACTCAGGGAAACTTTATTTTGTTCAACATAAGAAAAGAGACAGTTGTGGGAGGCCAACGCAGGTGGATCACCTGAGGTCAGGAGTTCGAGACCAGCCTGGCCAATGTGCAAAACTCCATCTCTACCAAAAATACAAAAATTAGCCGGGCATAACGGTGGGCACCTGTAATCCCAGCTACTTGGGAGGCTGAGGCAGGAGAGTTGCTTGAACCCCGAAGGCAGAGGTTGCAGTGAGCCGAGATCATGCCACTGTACTCCAGCCTGGACGACAGAGCAAGTCTCCATCTTAAAAAAAATAAAAATAAAAAAAAGAGAGAAAAGTCAGTTGTCAGTTGGGTAAGGGGAGGATTATTTCGAGGAAAAGGGAAGTTAAGAAAGAATAGAACTGGCCCGGCGCGGTGGCTCTTGCCTGTAATCCCAGCACTTTGGGAGGCCGAGGCAGGTGGATCACAAGGTCAGGAGTTTGAGACCAGCACGGCCAAGATGGTGAAATCCCATCTTTACTAAAAATACAAAAATTAGCCGGGCATGGTGGCAGGAACATGTAATCCCAGATGCTCGGGAGGCTGAAGTAGCAGTGAGTCGAGATTGCTCCACTGCACTCCAGCCTGGGCAAAAGAGCGAGACTCCATCTCAAAAAAAAAAAAAAAAAAAAGTATATTTAACAGAGGAGGTTGTTAAAACCTAAAGGAGTTGGTCTGAATACTGGAAGAAATACTATTTGGCACCTTCACTCTCTTACCAGCTAATGTAGCTTTTTCCTTCTCTTACTGTTTTTAACTGACATGCTTAAATTGGGTATCATTATCTCTACTAAAATGATTCCCTCTCAAAGCGAGGAATTATACTAGAAGCCACGGGGGATAAACACAGAGGTGGTGGGAATGCGCCCGCCACCCCGCGAGACAGGAGGTTTGGGTGTTTTCACTCCAGCACATATTCACTGTGACACTGCTGGGTTACTTCTGTTTCCTAACCTGAGTGATCCACCCCACTTATAAGAGAGGACTGATAATCCTTAACTGCCCAGAGGCTGGTCTCCAAATCAGGTTGTCTCTGGAGTTCCTTGCCAGACTCAAAACATATGATTCTATGATTCCATTTCAGTCTGGTTGAGTTCTTTAGTTGCAAGCAACAGATACCAACTTTGGTTAATCTTGCCCAGTTTCTTTAATAAGACTTACAGGGCCCTTGGCTACCTGGGCCCTGCCTGTGTCTCCAGCCTCAAATCTCCTTCAGGCACTATGAAGCTCCAGCCATATGGCGACATACCCCACACCATGTGTGCCCCTTCTCTGGCCTCTCCTGCCTGATAGTAGGTCTCAGATAGGCATCACTTCCGCTGGGCTGCCTTCCATGACCTCCCCAGTCTGGATCGCGTCCTCTCCTGGGTGCTCCAGCAGCAGCTTCCTCCACTTCTCCATCATACCTTTGAGACTATTGTACTACAGTTTTCTAAATGCTTTCCTCTGCGGTGAGTCCCGGGCAGAAGGAAGCACGTCCGCCTTCTTCGCGGGTATCCCCAGTACACAGTACAGTGTCTGGCACTCAGCAGGTGTACAAAATATATTTAATGAAGGAGCAGAGGAAGGGAGAGAGGACATCTCTGCTTGGATAGTGCCAGTCCTATATTAGGTGTTCATTAAACATTTGCAGAACTGAACTGAGAATGCCGAGCCCTCTAACAGGATCCTCAAAACCTCGTAAAATAAACACTGATAATAATAGGATTTTGCCGAATAGAGAACTAAGTGGCAGATTCGAAATTTGAACCACAACATCCTGGATTTGACATCTTTTGTACTACTTTTGTTGAGAAAGGGGAAATACTTTCTTCACCCAGGCACCCACCGTGAGAACCAGCCTGGAGGATGCGGGCTCAGCACGTGCTAGTGGCTGGAGAGGAACCCCCGGGGGAAGGAGAAGCGGTGGAGAGACAGGGAGGACTCCGGAAAACTGCCTTCCCACAAGACCAAAGGGAGGGGAGGGAGGGGAGGGGAGGGAGGGGAGGGGAGGGAGGGGAGGGGAGGGGAGGGGGGAGGGGAGAGGAGGAGAGAGGGGGGAGGGGAGGGGGAGGGGGAGGGGAGGGAGGGGAGGGAGGGGAGGGGGAGGGGAGGGGGAGGGGAGGGGGAGGGGAGGGGGAGGGGAGGGGGAGGGGGGAGGGGAGGAGGGGAGAGGAGGGGAGGGAAGATCTGGCTGCAAGTGCAGTCGGAGAAGGTGCGAAGAGACCGGGAGTCCTCTGCGAGGCTCCGGCCCCCGGGAGGCTCGTGCACCCCGTGCTCTTGCGGTGGGACCTGGCGGTCTGCAGCTCCTGACGGGCCGGGCCGTGCCGGGGCAGCCGGGACCGGCGAAATGCCCCGGGGTTAGCGGTCCACAGAAAGGGCGACACCTGCCGGGGCTCCGGGCACCGAGCCCGCCGCACCGCAGGCTCCTGGTAACAGCGGCCCGGCCCGGGAGCGGGCGCTGTGACCGCACAGCCGGGGCCCCTGGGGAGCTCTTTGTTTTATTTCAGATTGTGGTGAAAAGGACATAACGTAAAATACCATCTCACCCATTGTTAAGTGCACAGTTCAGTGACACTGAAAGCATTCACATCGCTGTGTGGCCATGGCCACCGCCCACCTCTAGAACGCTCCATCTGCCTGCGCTGCCACTGCCACGTGTTCGACGCTAACGCCCGGTTCCCACCCGGCAGGCCGGACCACACTTCCGCTTCTGCGTCTGTGAATTCGCCTGCTCTACCTGCGGCATTGAGTGGAATCACACAGTGTTGGTACTTTTGTGACTGGCTTATTTCACTCAGCATCACGGCCTGGAGGTTCATCCACGCTGTAGCCTGTAATGGGATTTTTTTTTTTTTTTTTTTTTTTTTTTTTTTTTGAGACGGAGTCACTCTGTCGTCCAGGCTGGAGTGCAGTGACTCGATCTCGGCTCACTGCAACCTCCACCTCCCGAGTTCAAGCGATTCTCCTGCCTCAGCCTTTCAAGTAGCTGGGATTACAGACACCTGCCACCATGCCTGGCTAATTTTTGTATTTTCAGTAGAGATAGGGTTAGGCCTTGTAGGTCAGGCTAATCCTGACCTCAGGTGATCCACCCACCTCAGCCTCCCAAAGTGCTGGGATTACAGGTGTGAGCTACCATGCCCGACGATTTCCTTTTTTTTTTTTTTTTTAAACAGAGCCTCGCCCTATCACCCAGGCTGGAGTGTGCAATGGTGCGATCTTGGCTCACTGCAACATCCATGTCTTGGGTTCAAATTATTCACCTGCCTCAGCCTCCTCAGTAACTGGGATTACAGACACCTGCCACCACACCCAGCTAATTTTTGTATTTTTAGTAGAGATGGGGTTTCACCATGTTGGCCAGGCATGTCTCAAACTTCTGACCTAGTGATCCACCCACCTCAGCCTCCCAAAATCCTGGGATTACAGGGACGAGCCACTGCACGTGGCTGATTTCCTTCCTTTTTAAGGCTCTATAATATTCCACTGTGTGGATGCACCGCATTTTGTGTAATAATTCATTCCTTGGTGGACACGTGGGTTGCTTTCACCTTTTGGCTTTTGTGAATGATGCTGCAGTGAACAGGAATCTGAAGATTTGGGTTCAGAGCATAGAGGTGGCCTGTGAGTTTTATGAGGCAAATCTCTCAGCCCTGAGTTTTCTCAACTGTAAAATGAGATGTCAATATTTACTCTCTTTCAGGTTTGTGGCAGTATTTGTAAGCTGAAAAGTCTCACCTCATGTAAAACTATTACGATTTTTGTGACCAGCCATTATGACCAATGGAACATATGATTTGTGATGGTTAATTCATGGTAGAAGCAGATGTGGAGAAGTTCTCTGCAATAAAAACGAATGGCCAGTTATATCAGGTTAATACCTGAAAAGTTGAAAAGTTGTTTTCTATATTCTGTAGGCATTTAAGGAAATTTTTTATTTGCACATTAAAAAAAAGACATTTATTCAACATCGCAATCAGACTTACATTTAGCAATCAGCAGCATGGGTGCAAAAAAAAACAGCTACATTAAAACCCTTTGTTGGAACGCTTTACACTTTACACAGAACAGAAACTAAAATAACCTGTTATACAATTAGTCACAAACACAGTCCTCAAGTTTTTTGCCCATACACATGAGTATTTGTCTAAAACACGTCTTCTTTGTAGCAGCGAGGCCCTGCCACCACTGTGCTTGGCTGAGTTCACGAATCTGTTGTAACCTGTAGCTTCCCTGTCACTTCTCTCCTGCTAAGCTTTGTTTCCTTATTAAAATATTCTGCCACAGCCACAGCTAACTGCTGCTACTGGAACCGCCATAGCCACCTGAAGAGTACAATTTTTCTTGGTTTCATGGTTTGGCAAAGTATTGGCCTTCACCACAATAGGGGCCAGAGCTTCTGCCGCCCAAGTTTCCTCCCTTCATGGGTCCAAAATTTGAAGACTGATTGTTGTAATTGCCAAAATCATTGTAGCTCCCACCTCCTCCAAAATTGTTTCCATCATTACCAAAGCCATTATAACCATCCCCGCTGCCACCAGATCCACCACCACCACAGCTGCCACCAAATCCACCACAACCACTGAAGTTTCCTTCACCACCAAAGTTGTCATTCCCACCAAAACCACCTCCATGACCACCACCAAAGTTTCCAGAACTACTTCGACTTTTTGGCTGGATGAAGCACTCGCCGTCTTTTGCTTTGACAGGGCTTCCTAACTTCACAGTTGTGGACATTCACAGGATGGCATTTCTGAATGACAGTCTTATCCACGGAGTCATAGTCATCAAAGGTTATAAAGGTGAAGCCCCTTTTCCTTGCCACTGCCTCGGTCAGTCGTGATTTCGATCACTTCCAGTTCCCCACACTGTTCCAAATAATCTCTGAAGGGATGTTCCTCAGTGTCTTCTTCAATGCCACCAACAAACGTCTTTTTCACAGTTAAGTGGGCACCTGCTCTTTGAGAATCTTCTCTTGAGACAGCTCTCTTTGGTTCCACAGCTCTTCCGTCCACCTTGCATGGCCTCGCATTCGTGGCTGCATCCACCTCCTCCACAGTGGCCTATGTGACAAACCCAAAGGCCCTGGAGCGCTTGGTGTTTGGATCTCTCATGACCACGCAGTCCGGGAGCGTTCCCCGTTGCTCAAAACAGCTCCTCACGCTCTCACTGGTTGTTTCAAAGCTCAACCCTCCAAGGAGGAGCTCCCTCAGCTGTTCGGGCTCTTTAGGGGACTCTGACTTAGACATGACGGCAGGGAGAAGAGAGGCTTTAATGACGCTTCTTCGGCGGGGTCCACGGGCAGAAAGATAAAATTTTTTTGGTGGGGGGGCAGGGTTTCACTCTTATTGCCCAGGCTGGAGTGCAATGGCCATGATCTCGGCTCACCACAATCTCTGCCTCCTGTGTTCAAGCGATTCTCTTGCCTCAGCCTCCTGAGTAGCTGGGATTACAGGCATGCACCACCACGCCTGGCTAATTTTGTATTTTTAGTAGAGACGGGGTTTCTCCATATTGGTCAGCCTGGTCTTGAACTCCCAACCTCAGGTGATCCACCCGCCTTAGCCTCCCAAAGTGCTGGGATTACAGGCGTGAGCCACTGTGCCAGGCCAAATTTTTCTTTTTTAAGAGATGGTGACTTGCTATGCTGCCCAGACTGGAGTGCAGTGGTTATTCACAAGTGCAACCATAGCTTACTACAGACTTGAACTCCTGGGCTCAAGTCATCCTCCTGCCTCCGCCTCTCAACTAGCTACAGGTGCACGACACCTTACCTAGCTAAGGAACTTTTATTAAAATATTCCAGAAAAATCACTTCTCAGGTATATTCCGCTGAAGCTGCTTTACACCTTCCCCTATGTTCCCGTATTCTGAAATGTAGATCTCTTATTCTATATGACCCTTCAGAATTGTTTAAGTGAGTTAAACATTGACTTAAAAAGGATAATTGTCGTGGCTGGGTACGGTGGCTTATGCCTGTAATCCCAGTGCTTTGGGAGGCTCACTCCAGTGAGACCAGGAGTTCGAGAGCAGCCTGAGCAACTCAGTGAGATCCTGACTCTTCCAAAAAATAAAAGAGAGAAATTTGTGATGGAATTTTTTTTTTTTTTTTGAGACAGAATCTTCCTCTGTCACCAATGGTGGAGTGCAATGGCACGATCTCGGCTCACTGCAACCTCTGCCTCCTGGGTTCAAGAGATTCTCCTGCCTCAGCCTCCCAAGTAGCTGGGATTACAGGTGCACGCCACCACACCTGGCTATTTTTGTTGTTGTTGTTTGTATTTTTAGTAGAGATGAAGTTTCACCATGTTGGTCAGGCTGGTTTCGAACTCCTGACCTTGTGATCCGCCTGCCTCAGTCTCCCAAAGTGCTGGGATTACAGGCGTGAGCCACCGCGCCCGGACAGAATCTTTTTTATTGTGATAAAAAAAAAAACAACATAAAATTTACCATCTTAACCTTTTTGTTTGTTTGTTTTGTTTTGTTTTGTTTTGTTTTGTTTTGAGATGCAGTCTTGCTCTGTCGTCTAGGCTGCAGTGCAGTGGCGGGATCTCGGCTCACTGCAACCTCTGTCTCCCGGGTTCACGCCATTCTCCAGCCTCAGCCTCCAGAGTAGCAGGGACTACGGGCTCCCGCCACTACGCCCAGGCAACTTTTTATATTTTTAGTAGATAGTGGTTTCACCGTGTTAGCCAGGATGGTCTCAATCTCCTGACCTCGTGATCCACCCGCCTTGGCCTCCCAAAGTGCTGGGATTACAGGCGTGAGCCACTGCGCCCAGCCCATCTTAACCATTTTTAAGTGCACAGTTCAGTAGGCTTAGGTATATTTACATTGTTGTGCAACTAATCTCCAGAACTTTTTCATCTTGCAAAACTGAAGCTGAACCCCTTAAACAACTCCTCTTCCCCACCCTCTCCCCAGCCCCTGGTAAGCCGTCTTATTGGTTTGTTTGCTTTGAATGAAGACTGTCTGCTTTCTGTCTCTACATTTTGTCTTTTTGATTTTGACTAACTTAAGGACCTCGTATAAGTGGAATCATGTACTATTTGTGTTTTTGTGAGTGGTTTATTTCACTTAGCATAATGTCCTTCAGTTTCATCTATGTGTAGCATGAGACAGGATGTCTTTTTTTAAGTATTCCATTGCATGTATATACCACATTTTGTTTGTCCACTCATCTGTCAATGGAAATTTGGGTTGTTATCACTTCTTGGCTGTTATGAATAGTGCTGCTATAAACATAGGCATGCAAATGTGTCTTCAAGAGTATCATGGAATCCTATAACAAAAAACCTTGAGAGCTAGAATAGCCTTAGAGTCACAGTAATTTGGTCCTACTCTGTCCTTTTACAGATGAGCACACTGAGGTTGGACCAGTTATGTGACTTACCCATGGTAAAATGATTTGGTGATAAAAATCACTAACGCTTTTTCAAACATTAAAAAAAAAATTTTTTTTGAGACAGAGTTTCACACTGTCACCTGGGCTGGAGTGCAGGGGCGCAATCTCAGCCCACTGCAACCTATGCCTCCCAGGTTCAAGCGATTCTCCTTGCCTCAGCCTCCCAAGTAGCTGGGATTACAGGTGCCTGCCACCAAGCCTGGCTAATTTTTTTTGTATTTTTAGTAAAGACGGGGTTTCACCATGTTGGTCAGGCTGGTCTTGAACTCCTGACCTCGTGATCCACCCGCCTCGGCCTCCTATAGTGCTGGGATTACAGGTGTGAGCCACCGTGTCCAGTCATCACTAACACTTTAAAAGGATACAGTGAGCCAGACCCTTGGCTGAGTACATGACCTGTAGTATGTTAGTTAGCCCTCACCAATAAAACCTCTGAAATAGATACTAGTACCATCTCCATTTTAAAGATAACAAAACTGAAGTGCAAAGAGATTAAGATTATATATATATATATACACACACACACACACACATATATATATATTCGAGATAAGGTCTTGCTCTGTCGCCCGGGTTGGAGTGCAGTGGCGTGATCTTGGCTCACTGCAATCTCCGTCTCCTGGGTTCAAGTGATTCTCTGCCTCAGCCTCCCGAGTAGCTGGGATTACAGGCAAGCACCACCATGCCTGGCTAATTTTTGTATTTTTAGTAGAGACAAGGTTTCATCATGTTGGCCAGGCTGGTCTCGAACTTCTGACCTCGTGATCCACCCACCTTGGCCTCCCAAAGTGCTGGGATTACAGGAGTGAGCCACTGCACTCAGCCAACACTATATTTAATAAGGGCTGGGACCTCCTCTCTGACTCTAGGGTGGAGGAGCAATTAACATTGATTAATTCTCATTCATTTATTCAGATAACATTTCTCAAGTGCCTACCACTGCCACACTGTACTAAATCCTGGACATACATAAACAGAACTGCATGTTTGCCCCCAAAGAGCTGGCAGTGTAGGAGGAGCCACTGGCTTGTCCACAATTTCAAGGCAAGGTGATTAGTGCTGTACTAGTGTTTTGCAGGTGCTGCCACTGGGCACGCAGGAGGGGAGACTTCTGAGGGATGGATGGATGAGGAGGCTTCATCTCCAAGACAGCCCTTGAGCTGCATGTCTAAGTGCATGCAGGCGTTTTCAAGCTGAAAAGGTGGAGGGAACAGTATTTGAGGTAAAGGAAACGTATGCAAAACGTATGCAGAGAAATGGGAGTCTGAAGGATTGCTGAATTATTTTGGTAGGCTACAGCACAGGTGTGTGGGAGAGGGCAGGGGATGGAAGGGAGGGAAGCCAACTCCCTGTGGTGGGGCCTCTAAGATGTCTCAAGCACTTGGCCTATATTGTTCATTTAATTCTCACAATGCTTCTGTTATCTTCTCTCTCTCTGTCTCTTTCCCTCTCTCTCTGAGACAGGGTCTTGCTCTGTCACCTGGTGAGAGTGAAGTGGTGCGATCATAGCTCACTGCAGCCTTGAAATCCTGAGCTCAAGCAATCCTCCTGCTTCAGCCCCCTGGTAGCTGGGACCACAGGTGTGTGTCACCAGCCCAGCTAATTGTGTAATTTTTAGTATAGACAGTTATGAGGTGGGGAGGGGGTCCGGGGAGGGGGGTCTCGCCCAGGCTGGTCTTGAACTCCTGGGCTATGGCAAAAATCGTCCTGTCTCGGCCCCCCAAAGCACTGAGATTACAGGTGCCAGCTACCGAGCCTTGCCCGTTGTCTTCATTTTACATCAGGAACACCGAGCCTCCGGTTAAGAAAAACACCCAAGGTCACACAGCTTCAGACAGACTGGGAATTTGAGCTTCAGATGCCACCGAGGTGAGGCACTTGGAGCGGGATCGCTGGGCAGCAACGCGGGCCCGAGGAGTTGCGCCCTGACTTCTGAGGCACTGGAACCCCGTGGAAGGCGTCTATCAGGACTGATTTGCCCCAGTTGAGACTGTTTCCTGAAGGAATGCAAAGGAGTTCAGCTCAGGGCAACAGTCCCGAGAAAGGACACAGCTGGGCCTGCGGAGGAGGAGGCAGCTGTAGGCCCAGGAGCAAGTGCCCGCCGGCCCAGCACCCCTGCACCGTGGAGACCCCAGTGCTCCTTCCTGGGTTTCTCCTGTTGTGCCTTCTTGAAGGAGGTGAAAATAAGAGGCACCAAACAAGGACACATAGTGGTTTGCAAGCCTGCCTGAGTCCCCAGTTCCCAGTGTCCCAAGGACACCAGGGATGTGGCGGAGCTTGTGTCTGCCCCCGGGCTCCGCCTGGGTGTCCCTCCAGTTCCTGTCCTTGCTGAGCTGTGACCGGAGCCAAAGGATATATATATATTTTTTAACTCAGTGGGAAGCTGGTGGCTGCATCACATGACGGTAGTTGATTTTTTACCTGGTATTCGGGCAGATTGAAGACAAAATATGTTTATGTCCAACTAATTATTGACTTTGTGTGTCCTTCCCAAAGCAAGGTGGTGTTTATTTTGAAAAGACACTCCATGCTACTAAGAGATAAGATTTAAGATCAAAGGGTTCCCAGGGAGAAAATAAATGGCCTCAGCCTATAGGCTAAACTGCCTTTAAAATTCAGAGCCTGCTAAGCAAACACCAGCAATGAGCTTCTCTGGGCAACATGCGAGATCCCAGGAACACAGGACCAGAAGGCTGACCTTGGCCCGCGTCCCACGGCTCCCAGCGCGTGCGCTGGTTCAGGGCGAGGCCCTCCTCCTCATCTGCAGAAACCTGCCTCCGGGTCCGGAAACGCAGTCGTGGCATTTGCTCTCAGCCTCTCTGTTTTTTTGGTGGTGTGTGTGTGTGTTTTGTTTTTGTTTTTGTTTTGAGATGGAGACCTTGCTCTGTCACCCAGGCTGGAGTGCAGTGGTGCAATCTCAGCTCACTGCAAGCTCCGCCTCCCGGGTTCAAGAAATTCTCCTGCCTCAGCCTCCCAAGCAGCTGGGATTACAGGCAGCCGCCACCATGCCCGGCTAATTTTTGTTTTGTTTTTTTTTTTTTCAGTAGAAATGGGGTTTTGCCATGTTGGTCAGGCTGGTCTTGAACTCCTGACCTCAAGTGATCCACCTGCCTTTGCCTCCCAAAGTGCTGGGATTACAGGCATGATCCACCACACCTGGCCATCTTTGGACACCTGTTTACTGAGGATTGTTATTATGTATAACATAGCATTGGGCACTGTGTGATGGGAAGGGTGAGGAGAAAACAAACATCTGGAACATACAGGCCTGGCTCGAAGAGCATGGAGAGGAACCCTGAATTCAACAGAAACTATGGGTGCCTGCCATGCACTCAGCACTGGGGAGTTGATGAGAAGTAAGACACTTCAGTTAACAAAGATCACAAAACACAAACACTAGTTAGACATCAATCTTAGATCTAATATAAAAGCAAAAGCCAAAAATCTTCTAGAAGAAAACACAAGAGAATTTCTTCATCATCTTAGGGTAGGAAAAGATTTCTTAACAAGAACACAAAAGCATTCACTATAAAAGAGAAAAATGGGCCAGGTGCAGTGGCTTACGCCTGTAATCCCATCACTTTGGGAGGCCAAGGCGAGCGGATCACGTGGTCAGGAGATCCAGAGCATCCTGGCCAACATGGTGAAACCCCGTCTCTACTAAAATACAAAAAATTAGCCGAGTTTGGTGGCACACGCTTATAGTCCCAGCTACTCATGAGGTTGAGGCAGGGGAATCACTTGAACCCGGCGGGGCAGACGTTGCGGTGAGCCAAGATCGCACCATTGCACTCCAGCCTGGCGACAGAGCAAGACTCCGTCTCAAAAAAAAAATAAAAGATAAAAAAAGAGAAAAATAATAAATTGAGCTTCATCAAAATCAAAATCTTCTGCTCTTTAAAATATATCATTAAGCAAACTGGATAAAATAGTCTCAAAACATGCATCTAACGAAGAAGTTGTATTCAACTTGCATGCTGGTAATGCGACATGTTGAATGTTTCATCTTAGGCGTGATCTCATTACAGTGTCTCCCACTATACAAGGAAAGAATTTAACTTTTTTTTTTGTTTTTTTTTTGAGACAGGGAATCACCATCACCTAGGCTGGAGTGCAGTTATGTGATCACGGCTCACTGCAGCCTTGACCTCCCCAGTTCAAGCAATCCTCCCACCTTAGCCTCCCTAATAGCTGAAACCACAGGCACATCATGCCACCACACCCATTTATTTATTTATTTATTTTTTTGTAGAGACAGGGTCTCACTATGTTGCCTAGGCTGGTCTTGAATTCCTGGGCTCAAATCATCCTCCCGCTTCAGTCTCCCAAAGTGTTGGGATTAGAGGTATGAACCACCAAGCCTGGCCAACTTTAACTTTTAAAACCTCTGTCCCCAGTACTCTTGCTTGCTGTTCCCATCCTTCCATCTTCCTAATACAGTGCTGTCATAATTTGGGTGAAATCAAAAGCATTTGGTGAAGCATTCTCTCCTCTAGCCTTCATCACACCCTATGCGAATGGCTTGCCGTCTCCCAGAGGTGCACAGCTGTCATTCTGTATCACCCCCACAGCACCCCGGGATGCTTTCCTCTTCTCTTGGATACCATTTCTTGGACCTCATGTCTTCCTCCAGCTCGGTTTGTTTGCTGATTGTTATTTAGCTTTTATTTCTTTTTTGTTTTTCTTTTTTTGAGAAGGAGTTTTACTCTTGTTGCTCAGGCTGGAGTGCAATGGCGTGATCTCAGCTCACTGCAACCTCCACCTGCCGGGTTCAAGCAATTCTGCCTCAGCCTCGCGAGTAGCTAGGATTACAGGCATGCACCACCACACCTGGCTAATTTTGTATTTTTAGTAGAGACTGGGTTTCTCCACGTTGGTCAGGCTGGTCTCAAACTCCCCACCGCAGGTAATCCGCCTGCCTCAGGTGATCCGGGAGGTGGAGGTTGCAGTGAGCTGAGATCGTGCCACTGCACCCCAGCCAGGGAGACAGAGTGAGATTCTGTCTCAAAAAAAAAAAAAAAAAGCATTATCCCTGTACATGGACTTGTCACCAGTGTCATGATGGTATGTGAAATCATAAATCCTAGCACACAAACCCTGGAATAATTCTGTGAAAGCAGATCTTATAGCCAAATCCTTTCTCTTGAGTGCTCAGAGCACGAAAGTTTTCTGCTTATATCATTGGAACTGCTGTCTTTGGAGCTTTGTCTGCAAACAGCTCGGAGGAAATGAGGCCCAAGGGCTTGACAGCAATGCCTGGGAACATAGTGGGGTTGGCCAGGTGCACTTTCTCACACCTCTAATCCCAGTATTTTGGGAGGCCAAGGTGTGAGGATCACTTGAGCCTAGGAGTTCAAGACCAGCCTGGGCAACATAGTGAGACCCTGTCTTAAAAACACACACACACACACACACACACACACACACACACACACACACACAGAGTGGGGTTGACCGTGACTGCTGACAGGGGGCTCTGGGTGGTGTTGGCATCTGCAAAAGCCTCCATCGTGGTTTAGTCTCTTAGTTTGGTGGAGCACATCTCCCAATAGCTTCCTGAAAATGTTTTGAATTTCGGAATGTCTGAAAATGTCTTTATTTTACCTTCATACTTAATTAATAACTTGTCTGGATATAGAATTTTGAGTCAAAAACAATTAACTTTACACATTTTGAAGGACTTGTTTTATTGTTCTGTAGTGTCTAGAGTTGAGCTAAATATAAAGCCATTCTGATTATTGAACCCAGAAGGCTGGAGGTTGCAGTAAGCCCAGATCATGCCACTGCACTCCAGCCTGGGTGAAAGAGTGAGACTCTGTCTCAAAAAAAAAAAAAAAAAAAAAGCGAGAACATAATATGCCCCAAGAATGGTAGACAATATTTGCAAACTGTATTTCTGATAAGGCATTTATATCCAGAAAATATACAAAAACTTTTACAACTCAATAGCAAAAAACAAATAATCCAATTTTTTAAACGGGCAAAGTATTTGAAGAGACGTTTTTTTTAGAAGACATAAAAATGGCCAATAAGCACATGAAAACAGGCTCAACATCGTTAGTCTTTAGAGAAATGCAAATCAAAACCACAATGAAACATCACTTCACAACCACTAGGATGGCTATAATAAAAAAGACAGATAAGAACAAGTGTGATGGCCAGGAGCGGTGGCTCACGCCTGTAATCCCAGCACTCTGGAAGGCCAAGGCGGGCGAATCACTTGAGGTCAGGAGTTTGAGACCAGCCAGGCCAACATGGTGAAACCCCATCTCTACTAAAAATACAAAAAATTAGCTGGGCGTTGTGGTGGGTGCCTGTAATCCCAGCTATTCAGGAGGCTGAGGCAGGAGAATCACTTGAACCCGGGGGGATGGAGGTTGCAGTGAGCCGAGATCGAGCCACTACACTCCAGCCCGGGCAACAAGAGTGAAACTCTGTCTCAAAAAAAAAAGGCCAGGCGCGGTGGCTCACACCTGTAATCCCAGCACTTTGGGAGGCCGAGGTGGGTGGATCAGGAGGTCATGAGATCGAGTCCATCCTGCCTAACACGGTGAAAACCCGTCTCTACTAAAAATACAAAAAATTAGCCAGGCGTGGTGGCGGGTGCCTATAGTCCCAGCCACTCAGGAGGCTGAGGCAGGAGAATGGCATGAACCTGGGAAGTGGAGTTTGCAGTGAGCCGAGATCGCGCCACTGCACTCCAGCCTGGGTGACAGAGCAAAACTCCGTCTCAGAAAAAAAAAAAATTAGCCAGGCATGATGGCAGGCGCCTGTAATCCCAACGACTTGGAGGCTGAGGCAGGAGAATCTTTTGAACCCGGGAGGCAGAGGTTGCAATGAGCCGAGATTGTGCCACTGCACTCCAGCCTGGGCAACAGAGCGAGACTCCATCTAAAAAATAATAATAATATAAGTAAATAAACATGGTCGGAGTCACCTAAGGAAAGCCTGCAACATGAAAGAGAAAGTCTGAAACAAGCAGAAAAAACAAAGATAACAAAAAGCAATCCAGAGGAAGTACAACTTAGGAAGTAGAAGAAAAAAAAAAAAAACTTTTGAAGGAATAACTTCAGAGAAATAAAGACAAATATCGAAGACATAAAAGAAGAACAGATTGATTAGAGACCAAGAACGAGCTCTTGGGAACTAAAAAGATAATGCCTGCACCTAAAAGTTTAATATAAAACCTGAGTGAAAAAGTCAATGAAACTTTCCAAAAAGTGGAATGAAAAGAGACATGGATGATAGGATATCAACAATACCAGCGGGTCCATTGAGGAGATCAATATCCAACCTATAGGGATTGGAGAACAGCGTGGGGAAATGGTTAAAGAAGTAATGGAATAACACGTCCCAGAACTGAAGGCCACAAGTCTCTAGGTTGAAAGCTTTGAGAGTGATGAGTACGATAAATGAAAACAATCTATATCAAGGAACATCATCATGAAATGTACAATACTGGGTACACAGAAATGATCCTAACTGCTTCTAGAAAAAAAGAGTGGGGGGATCGCTCAGACAGGCTTGAGAGTCAGGACAGCATTAGACTCACACAGGAACACTGGAAGCAGGTAAGTAAAGCACTGATGACTTCAAAATGCACGGCTAGTTTTTATCCTAGAACTTTATGCCCTCTCATACTTTCAATCAAGTAGAAGAGGAACATTTTCATACAGCAAGAATTCAAAATGTTTCCAAGAGTAAATCACGAAAAAGGAAGATACAGCATTTGACAAAAATGCACTCCAATACAGAAAAGTGACAAAGAGAACTCCCAAGGTGACAGCTGTCTGTCAGGTTTGGAGAGCTGCCAGTCCAGACTGCAGGAGAAGGCGGACGGCATTTGCACCCCTGGAAAACAGCCTGCTGTTTGACAGATCCACTGTAGAAAATAGAAAGGAAAAAAACCCTGTAGTTTCAAAGAAATCAAAGCAAATGAAAGAAATAAGGTAAGCCGTGTGCGGTGGCTCACATCTGTGATCCCAGCACTTTGGGAGGCTGAGGCAGGTGGATTATCTGAGGTCAGGAGTTCGAGACCAGCCTGACGAACATGGAGAAACTCTGTCTCTACTAAAAATACAAAAAAATTAGCCAGGTGTGGTGGTGGGTGCCTGTAATCCCAGCTACTTGGGAGGCTGAGGCAGGAGGATCCCTTGAACCTGGGAAGCGGAGGTCGTGGTGAGCTGAGATCATGACATTGCACTCCAGCCTGGGCAACAGAGCAAGACATACTGTCTCAAAAAATAAATAAATAAATAAATAAATAAAAGATAAAAGAAATAAGGTAAAAAGTCCAAGAGGAAACAAATTTTGTACAAATAAGAAACAAGAAACTATAATCACAATCTATGATTTGGCTCAAAGACTACTTTAGCAGTCAATAATAATTACATTGACAATTGACTTAACTAAAAATTGTGATAGAACTACATAGGGAAATAGAACTTGGGGCAGAGAATGTAAGAGAATGACCACAATATGACCATATGGTCAGAACAGGTGGTTCCAGTAGGTACCATACGGTCAGAACAGGTGGTTCCAGTAAGTACCATACGGTCAGAACAGGTGGTTCCAGTAGGTACCATACGGTCAGAACAGGTGGTTCCAGTAGGTACCATACGGTCAGAAGCAGGTGGTTCCAGTAGGTACCATATGGTCAGAACAGGTGGTTCCAGTAGGTACCATATGGTCAGAACAGGTGGTTCCAGTAGGTACCATATGGTCAGAACAGGTGGTTCCAGTAGGTACCATATGGTCAGAACAGGTGGTTCCAGTAGGTACCATATGGTCAGAACAGGTGGTTCCAGTAGGTACCATATGGTCAGAACAGTGAGGCAGGGGACTACAGCAGTGAGGCGGCTGAGCCATGGGCAGTGCTGGACACACCTTAGGTATTGCCGACTCCGATCCCTAAGGAATGCCGTGTTCTCTCCATTGCCCAAGCGTCACATGACACAGAAAGGAGAGATGAAGACTACTTGCATGAGTCCTAGAATTCAGCAAGATGCTTGTCAGTGCAAAGGTTCATGCCAAACTTGATGACTACCCTCCCATGCCTGTGCCTGTAGCCATTACCACATGTAGCTACTGAGCATGTAAAATGTGGCAGGTGTGACTGAAGAACTGAATTTTTAATTCAATTAAGTAATTAATATTTTTGAGACGGAGTCTCACTCTGTCATCCAGGCTGGAGTGCCGTGGTGTGATCTCGGCTCACTGCAACCTTTGCCTCCCGCGTTCCAGCGATGCTCCTGCCTCAGCCTCCGGAGTAGCTGGGACTACAGACTGGAGTGCCATCACACCTGGCTAATTTTTGTATTTTTTAGTAGAGACAGGGTTTCACCATATTGGCCAGGGAGGTCTCTAACTCCTGACCTCGTGATCCACCTGCCTCGGCCTCCCAAAGTGCTGGGATTACAGGTGTGAGCCACCACGCCTGGCCTTTGTTTGTTTATTTTGAGATGGAGTCTGGCTCCGTCAGTCACCCAGGCTGGAGCGCAATCTTGGCTCACTGCAACCTCTGCCTCCCGGGTTCAAGTGATTCTCCTACCTCAGCCTCCTGAGTAGCTGGGATCACAGGCGCGTGCCACCACGCCAGGCTAATTTTTGTATTTTTAGTAGAGACGGGGCTTCACCATGTTGACCAGGCTGTTCTTAAAGTCCTGACTACAAAAGGTCCACCCACCTTGGCCTCCCAAAGTGCTGGAATTACAGACGTGAGCCACCGTGCCTGGCTTGAATTTTGAATTTTAACTTTTAATAGTTGCCATTGAAATTGAAATTGAAACCCACTTCCACTTCTAGGAAGATAGAGTGCGTGTACTGCTCCTATTTCTCCCGCTAAGTACCTAAAACTCCCGGATATTACAGAGTGCGTGTACTGCTCCTATTTCTCCCGCTAAGTACCTAAAACTCCTGGATATTACACGTAAAACTCCCGGATATTACAGAGTGCGTGTACTGCTCCTTATTTCTCCCGCTAAGTACCTAAAACTCCCGGATATTACAGAGTGCGTGTACTGCTCCTATTTCTCCCGCTAAGTACCTAAAACTCCTGGATATTACACGTAAAACTCCCGGATATTACACGTAAAACTCCCGGATATTACACGTAAAACTCCCGGATATTTCACGTAAAACTCCAGGATATTACACGTAGAACTCCTGGATATTACACGTAAAACTCCTGGATATTTCACGTAAAACTCCAGGATATTACACGTAAAACTCCAGGATATTACACCTAAAACTCCTGGATATTACACCTAAAACTCCCGGATATTACAGATAAAACTCCCGGATATTACACGTAGAACTCCCGGATATTACACCTAAAACTCCCGCATATTACACCTAAAACTCCCGGATAGTACAGATAAAACTCCCGGATATTACAGATAAAACTCCCGGATATTACACGTAAAACTCCTGGATATTTCACGTAAAACTCCAGGATATTACACGTAGAACTCCTGGATATTACACGTAAAACTCCTGGATATTTCACGTAAAACTCCAGGATATTACACGTAAAACTCCAGGATATTACACCTAAAACTCCTGGATATTACACCTAAAACTCCCGGATATTACAGATAAAACTCCCGGATATTACACCTAAAACTCCCGCATATTACACCTAAAACTCCCGCATATTACACCTAAAACTCCCGGATAGTACAGATAAAACTCCCGGATATTACAGATAAAACTCCCGGATATTACACGTAAAACTCCCGGATATTACAGATAAAACTCCCGGATATTACACGTAAAACTCCCGGATATTACACCTAAAACTCCCGGATATTACACGTAGAACTCCCGGATATTACACGTAGAACTCCCGGATATTACACGTAGAACTCCTGGATATTACAGATAAAACTCCTGGATATTACACATAACACTCCTGGATATTACACATAACACTCCTGGATATTACACATAACACTCCTGGATATTACACATAAAACTCCTGGATATTACACACAAAACGAAGGTCTCGCTGAAAGGTGGAGAGAAGGCAGACCCTTTAGGAACCTCAGTAGCTAAGGAATTACACGGTAGAGAGTTTTCCCTCTAGAACACTCTCCACCGTGTAATTTCTTTTTGCCTCAGTATCCCAGACTTGGAATAGAGAAACTGGAAAATCAGAGATAGCAACAAGCAGACAAAAAAAAAAAAAAAGTCCCCATGAAAGACTGCTTTCTCGGCCGGGCGCGGTGGCTCAAGCCTGTAATCCCAGCACTTTGGGAGGCCGAGACGGGTGGATCACGAGGTCAGGAGATCGAGACCATGCTGGCTAACACAGTGAAACCCCGTCTCTACTAAAAAATACAAAAAAACTAGCCGGGCGAGGTGGCGGGCGCCTGTAGTCCCAGCTACTCGGGAGGCTGAGGCAGGAGAATGGCCTGAACCCGGGAGGCGGAGCTTGCAGTGAGCTGAGATCCGGCCACTGCACTCCAGCAAGGGAGACAGAGTGAGACTCCGTCTCAAAAAAAAAAAAAAAAAAAGAAAGACTGCTTTCTCTAGCCAAAGGATGAGGAAAAACGTAGACTAGCCAGGCAGCTCTTGGACAATTACTACTGTACTCCAGGCAATCACCACAGAGAAAACTGTGGCTCCACCCAACCTGTGCCAGCAATGACTGAGTGAGGAGCCTAGGATTCCATCCTTGTAAGGCTGCAATAAAGCACCCCGATGTTCCTGCCTAAGTGAAGTCAGAGAACTCCCGGTAGGGAGCTGGGATTTTCCTCCCCGTTGGCTGGTGATACCTTTCCTGCCCCGTGGGGAGCCTGGACTTCTAGTCTACCAGGCAGTTATGAGATGCCCCTCCCACTCCCGGGTAGGGCAGCAGCAGAGGAGGCCTGGGAGAGTCAGGACTTCACTGACCATTGCCCAGTGGCAATGAGGCCACCCCGTGGGGTGAACACAGCACGGAAAGCAGGCACTCCCACCCTGGCTTAGCAGGAACAAGCAGCCTCCCCTGGCCCTGAACGTCCAAAGAGGCTGAGTGGGGACTTTACCTTCCTAGGGAATAATGAGGCAGCATGTCCACCTTCCCTGCCAAAGCCATGTCAACAAAAGTCAGCTACAACAAAAGATCAAAAATATCCAGGTTTCCATCAAGGATCATTCATCACACCAAGAACTAGGAAGATCTCAAAACTAAGTTAAAAAAAAAATACCCAGTAGAAGCCAACACTGAGATGACAGAGATGTTAGAATTATCTAAAATCTAAAATCAGCCATAACAGAAAGGCTTTGATAAGCAATTACAAACACTCCTGAAACAGAAGATAAAAAGCATCAGCAAAGAAACAGAAACTAGAAGGAGGAAGAAATGGAAATTTTACTTTACTTTTTTTTTTTTTTTTTTTTTGAGAAAGGGTCTCACTCTGTTGCCCAGTCTGGAGTACAGTGTTGCAATCACAGCTCATTGCAGCCTTGAACTCCTGGGCTCAAGCAATCCCTCTGTAACCGAGTACCTCAGTTTAAAAAATGTATTTTAATCACTCACTTTCTTTGTCTTCCTTCCTTCCCCTCTCACCACTTCATTCCTTCCCTCTCTACACTCCCCTCTGGCAGTGCATGCTTATCTAATTACATTCTTGCTTAAGAAGCCCCAGAGGCTAATCTCAAACAAACCAGGCATGAAGCCCCCACTGCAGAATCCTCCCAGTTAGGGGGAGTCATGACAATTAGTCCACCACCACCAGGCTGAAGTCAAGATAACGCCAATCAGACCTTTGGACAGGTGATTACCCAAGATAGCCACCAGAACAAGACACACAGGACCCCTGCACCCTGCACCATTCCCACATGTTTCCCATACCAAGTTTCCCTTTGAAAACCCAGTGGTAAATTTTAAAATGTAAGCCGGTACTTTAGAATGCTATTGCCATCTTCTTTGTTTGCTGGCTCTCCAGTTAAAACTGCTTTTCCTCCCACCTATCCCGACTCTTGTATTCTGGCTTTTTTTTTTTTTTTTTTTTTTTTTTTTTTTGGAGAGTCTTACTCTGTCGCCTAGGCTGGACTGCCGTGGTGCCATCTTGGCTCACTGCAACCTCTGCCTCCTGGGTCAAGCAATTCTCGTGCCTCAGCCTCCCAGGTAACTGGGATTACAGGTGCGCACCACCACGCCTAGCTGTTTTGTATTTTTAGTAGAGATGGGGTTTCATCATGTTGGCCAGGCTGGTCTTGAATTCTTGACCTCAAGTAATCTGCTCGCCACAGCCTCCCAAAGTACCGGGATTACTGGCATGTGCCACCACACTTGGCTTCAAAAATGGAAACTTTAGAACTAAAAGATGGCCAGGCATGGTGGCTCATGCCTGTAATTCCAGAACTTTGGGAGACTGAGGTGGGCGGATCACCTGAGGTCAGGAGTTTGAGATCAGTCTGACGAATGTGATGAAAGCCCAACTCTACTAAAAATAAAGAAATTAGCCAGTGTGGTGGCATGTGCCTGTAGTCCCAGCTACTCAGGAGGCTGATACGGGAGAATCACTTGAACCCGGGAGGTGGAGGTTGTGGTCCCAGCTACTCGGGAGGCTGAGACGGGAGAATTGCTTGAACCCGGGAGGTGGAGGTTGCGGTGAGCTGAGATCGCGCCACTGCATTGCAGCCTGGGCACCAAGAACGAAACTCCATCTCAAAAAATAAAAACAAGAAACAAAACAAAACAAAAACTAAAAAACTGAAATGAAAAGCTCAGTGAATGGGTTTAAGAGCAGAATAAAAGGGTCCGAGGAAAGAATTAGTGAACTGGAAGCTAGAACAATAGAAATTATCCAATGTAAACAACTGAGAAAAATGGAGGGGGATGTGGAGGTGGGAGAGCCCGAGCCTTAAGAATTATAACAAAAGACCTAGTATTTGTATCAGTAGAGTTGTGGAAGTAGAGTTCGAAAGGAAAGATGTGAATGAAAAAGTTCTGGATGAAATAATGCCTGAAAACTCCCCAGATTCCAAATTTGGCCATAAAAATAAACCTACAGATTCAAGAAGCTGAGTGAACCAAAAACAGTAAAAACCCAAATAAATCTAAGCCAAGAATCTCCTAATTAAACTTCTGAAAAGTAAGCAAAGAGAAAAGCTTGAAAGCAGCCAGAGAAGACACCGTATCTATCCACAGGGGAAAATCATTAGAATGGCTACAGATTCGCTTGAGAAACCACGGAGAGCAGGAGGAAGCAGCACAGCATTTTTCAAGTGCTGAAAGAAAACTATCAACCTAGAATCCTGTAGCCAGTGGAAATACCTTTCAGGAAGGGAGGGGACATGAAGACATTTTCAGGTGAAGGAAACCTAAGGGAACATCACCAATAGACCTCCCCTAAAAGAACGGCTAAAGGAGGGTCTCTAAAAAGAAAGAAAAAGACAAAAAGAAAAAGCCTTAGCACATCAGGAAGAAAAGAAAGAACATGGTAAGCAAAAATATCAGTAAATATGACAGACTTTCCTTCTCTTGAGTTTTCTGAAACGTTTGATAGTCAAAACAAAAAAATTTTAAGTGTCTGATGTGAACTGAAAAGAACAACACTGACATTTGAGTGGTTTTCACTCTGTAACAACAGCCTCCAATCACTTTGTACTTTTTAAGCATGATGATTGGGTTTTCACACTCATGTGGGATGTGTCTCCCTCAAACTGTTACATTGGCACATTACTCATCTGATGTGAACTTAGGAAAAAACTCACAATAACCCGTATGCTTTTCATCCCAGTGTCCAATAAGATTTTTCTTTTCTAAGGTGAATAAGCTCATTTTGTCCACTCAATGTAGGCTTCTGTTGGAAATGGAAAATGCTCTTGTAAAGGAAAAGCTTTTTTACTGATGGAATAAGATGTAATGGGATTAATAATACCAGCATAAGGATCACTTGAGCCCAGGAGTTCAAGACCAGCCTGGGCCACATAGGGAGACCCTGTCTCTACAAAAAATAAAAAATAAAAAAATTAGCCAGGCATGGTGGTGTGCACCTGTGTCCCAGCTACCCAGCTACTTGAGAGGCTGAGGTGGGAGGATCACTTGAGTCCAGGAGGTCAAGGCTGCAGTAAGCCATGTTCACGCTACTGCACTGCAGCCTGGGCGACAGAACAAGAACCTGTCCCAAAAAAACCCCAAAAAAATCAAAAAACCAAAAAACAAAACCACAAAAACCTAGCATAGTACTGCTTACAAATATTGACTTAATATCAAAGATCTTTTTGATTATGCTTTTTTTTTTTTCCCGAGACAGAGTCTCGCTCTGTAGCCCAGGTTGGAGTGCAATGGCACAATCTCGGCTCACTGCACCCTCTGCCTCCCAGGTTCAAGCACTTCTCCTGCCTCAGCCTCTCGAGGAGCTGGGATTACAGGCATGAGCCACCATGCCCCAGCTAATTTTTGTATTTTAATAGAGATGGGGTTTCACCATATTGGCCAGGCTGGTCTTGAACACCTGGGTTCAGGCGATCTGCCTGCGTCAGCCTCCCAAAGTGCTGCGATTAGAGGCATGAGCTGTGGCCTTCCCTACTTTTACAAGGCAATAAATTAGCCTGTTCTTTAGTGGAGTGGTCCCCAACCTTTTTGGCACCAGGGACCAGTTTCGTGGAAGACAGTTTTTCCATGGACGGGGGAGAGATGGTTTCAGGATGAAACTCTTCCACTTCAGATCATGTGTCAGACTCTCATGAGTGCACAACCTGATCCCTCATATGTGCAGTTCACAATAGGGTTCAGCTTCTATGACAACCTAATGCCACTGCTGATCTGGCAGGAGGTGGAACTCAGGCAGTAATGCTCACTCGCCCACCACTCTCCTCTTGCTGTGCAGACCCGTTCCTAACAGGCCATGGACTGGTACCAGTCAGCAGCCCAGGCGCTGGGGACCCCTGCTTTAATGGATGCTGGACTAAGACAAAGATTCCTGGATCAGAGACAAAGGACTTTATTTTTCATAGCACAGCAAGCATCATAACGCATGTTTGCATCAGTTTCCCCTTGTTCCCAAGTCCCACTGGGGCAAGGGGGAAGACCCAGATGGTTCTGCTGAGGTGTACCAAGCTTGGGGAATCTGTCTTTTTTATATCAAGCAGCAAGCAAACTTGCTCTTTGTCTTGGAGAGAGACATCATCTTACCCCTTAAAGTTGCTCCCTACAAATCCAATCCTGAGAAATGGCTCAGATAAAGAGCAGTCAGGCCTTGCCTTCTTGGCACATTCAGCAAAGTGTGCAGGAGGGAGCCGGGGAGAAACTGTTCACATCTGCACAGGGCAATGTGGCAATCAACCTTGCAAATACACCTTACTTTTCACCCAAGAGTTGCACCTCTAGGAATCTGTCCACATAATTACTTTCACATACACAAATGATGGTTATGAGGTTATTTATTCTAACATTGTTTATAATCGGAAAAGGTCAGAAACAACTATACGTCTATCCATATGGGACCGGTTGGATTATAATACCCTCACAATGGAATACTATGCAGTAAGAATAAAAAAATAAATTTCTTTCTGTGCTGCTATATAGAGTGCCAAGACATACTGCCAAGTGAAGAAAGCAAATGCAGCCGGGCGCGGTGGCTCAAGCCTGTAATCCCAGCACTTTGGGAGGCTGAGACGGGCGGATCACGAGGTCGGGAGATCAAGACCATCCTGGCTAACATGGTGAAACCCCATCTCTACTAAAAAATACAAAAAACTAGCCGGGCGAGGTGGCGGGCGCCTGTAGTCCCAGCTACTGGGGAGGCTGAGGCAGGAGAATGGCGTAAACCCAGGAGGCGGAGCTTGCAGTGAGCTGAGATCCGGCCACTGCACTCCAGCCTGGGCGGCAGAGCGAGACTCCGTCTCAAAAAAAAAAAAAAAAAAAAAAAAAAAGAAAGCAAATGCAGAAAAATATGCCTAGTATTCTCTCATTTCTGTAAGAGGCAAAAAGTATATATACATTTTTCTTGTACTGTGTACACATAAACTTTCATTCCTCTAAGAATGCTCAGTAAATTATTAATAATATCATTTGTTGTCTGTGGGGAGGTGAATTGAATGATTGGAAATGAAGGAGAGTTTTTTTGTATGTCACTTTTATATGTTTTTTTTTTTTTTGAGACAGAGTCTTGCTGTCGCCCGGGCTGGAGTGCAGTGGTGCAATCTCAGCTCACTGCAACCTCTGCCTCCCAGGTTCAAATGATTCTCCTGCCTCAGCCTCCTGCGTAGCTGGGATTACAGGTGCACACCACCATGCCCAGCTAATTTTTGTATTTTTAGTAGACATGAGGTTTCATCATGCTGGCCAGGCTGATCTTGAACTCCTGACTTCAGGTGATCTACCCACCTTGGCCTCCCAAAGTGCTGGGATTACAGGTGTGAGCCACCGTGCCTGGCCAGTATGTTTTGATTTCTAAACCATGTAACTGTACCTATTTAAAGTATACAAACTCTTTTATTTTCCAGATTTCTTAATATCATCACTCTTTATCATCTACCTATCTTCTTTGAGACAGTTTGTCTCCTTTTGCACAGGCTGGAGTGCAGCGGAACGATCTCAGCTCACTGTAACCTCTGCCTCCTGGGTTCAAGCGATTCTCCTGCCTCAGCCTCCCAAGTAGCTGGGATTACAGGCGTACACCACCCACGACCAGCTAATTTTTTTGTGTTTTTAGCAGAGACAGTTTCACCATGTTGGTCAGGCTGGTCTTGAACTCCTGACCTCAGATGACCCACCCGCCTTGGCCTCTGAAAGTGCTGGGATTACAGGCATGAGCCACTGCACCCAGTCTAATTTTTTAAGACAGAGTTTTGCTCTGTCACCCAGGCTGGAGTGCAGTGGTACAATCTCAGCTCACTGTAACCTCTGCCTCCCAAGTTCAAGCAATTCTCCCTGCCTCGGCCTCCCAAGTAGCTGGGATTACAGGTACCCACCACCCCACCCAGCTAATTTTTGTATATTTAGTTATTTAGTAGAGACAGGGTTTCACCATGTTGGCCAGGTTGGTCCTGAACTCCTGACCTCAGGTGATCTGCCAGTCTCAGCTTCCCAAAGTGCTGGGATTAGAGGCATGAGCCACCGCACCCGGCCTCATCAACCATTTAAAATGAAAGGTCAGGAGCTATAACTGTCCCCTCAGTTTAACATATTATGCTGGTGAATTAGCTCTAATTCATGATTTATTTGATCACTCACCATATTTATTTGATATCCCACTTAAGCCACTCAATAATCCTAATGAGGCATATTTTGTTCCCTTTTTACCTAAGTTGGTCACAGAACCACAGCCTGATTTGGACTCTGTGTGTCTACCCGGAAAGCCTGCTTTTCCACACCCCCAGCCATTCCTGAGACAGCCCTGTCTGTGCTGTGCAACCCTGGCTCATGTGTGTCACAGGGGAAACGTGCGGGAGTTAGAACATGCTGAGAGAGGCAAGGACTTACAAACTCCAGTAAGACATGACACCAACTACGGGATCTGGATTCAAAATTTTAATAATAAATTGTGCCAGTAGAAGCTTTTCAAAGGCAATGATATATCAATAAATAATAGTTAAACTGAGTTCCTGAGAAAGAACCTACCACATGAAAGTATGTCAGAGTGCTGTGAGTAACAACATGGCACGACTATAAAATAGCGAGAATACTGACAGTCACGACGACAGGCACAGCAGACTTCAGAGTATGCCACTCACGCAAATGTAAACCAATACACAGGAATCTTTATTTTTTTAGTTTAGACACTGATAAACTTCTAAGTGTTGTTGCCTAGATAGATACTAAGTAATGGATACATTATGCTAAGAACTTCAAGGAAAAAATGTGGAATAATATAATGAAAATTATGAAGCATCAGATTTTTTAAAAAGCAAAAAAGAATCGAACTTTTTACTCAAATATAAATCACTTTAAATAGGAATCATACTAATTTGAAATAAGGAATATTGTGTTTATGTGTGTGTGTGTGTGTGTACACACACACATACATCTATACTTCTAAGAAAATATGTATGGCTTATTTTTTTATTCCAATGTCATTTTGAAGAATCTTTGCCTTTTTACAAAGGATAGAAATATGTATTGTTTAAACCAAGTTAAGATTTGACACTTCAAAGCACACTAAAACAAACAAACAAGCAAAAACAGTGAGAGGACCGTTAGATCGCTCAGTTTCCTGATGGTAACAGAAGAAAACAGGAGTAAGAATGTTCACTGAAGCTTTCAGTGTGGGCAGTCTGTCAGTAAAAAGGTAAGTAGTAGGGTCAGAGGTATGGCATTCCACATACCAGCTCTACCAAGAATGAAAGAGCATATGGACTAGAGAAATGGACGTGTGTCCATGATTAATTAAAAATTTTTTGGCATAGCTGTATTAATCCCTTTTGATGTATATAAGTTCAGTATATGACAAATGTTTCAGTTTCCCACCCCACAAAAGAATCCAATCACACCCAAGACACACACACACACGTCACTTCTCAGTTACACATCTGCATTTCTTTAACAAAACACTAAGAGATACAATCATAGCGAAGAGGTCACCCGCACAATACGTTATCAGCACACTGTCTAGAACACCTCATTTAAAGACACTCGGTAAAAACGTATTCACAGGACCTGCTGTGAATGGCAAGATACGGTAATTTTATAATAGACAAACTCTGCTCATGCAGTACTCTCCACACACCAGACGTCGGAAATCACAGCCACGTCACCTTGCTCACACTTCCTATTATACTAGAATATGCAAAAAGCCAAAAAAAGCAGCTTTTAACATTATATCACAATGTTGAAATGTGGGAAAAAATAAAAAACAAAAACCACCGTGTGGATAAAATGGTCTCCGTGACACTGAGCAGTGTTACCTTTTTTTTTTTTTTTTTTACATTATTGCACAGAGATTTCTTATCAAACGTTCTTCAGTTTTTATGTCTTTTCCTAAATGTGAATAAGTGCTATGGATAAAATACAAATGTAGAAAATAACAGCAGCATGATTTGTCAAAGTTAATCCCTATAATTTAGTAAGAAAAAATGGATATAAACAAAATAAGTGCTCTTTCTAAACTGTACTAAATTTTCAAAAATATTGTTTTAATGCAGTGAAGGTCCTGAAAAGCCTATTGAAAGCAATGCTGAGTCCTGTTTTCAAAAGCGTCTTGTTGTTTGGGTTTTCTTGGTGAAGACCAAAATTTCAAGTGAAGTAATCGACGGACTAATTTAAAACAAAACAGCCCTCGGCTTCCTTCTTGGCTTGTTAGGGCACCGGCTCTGGGACCCTGACCTGGGAGGCAGTGAGTGGTGGGGGTGCCTGGCCCCCATCTACACGTACACAGGCTGGCAGCCTTCGGTCTGATCCACCAGATCTGAGGTTTCTAAATCTGAGTTCTCAGACTGTGAAGCTTCTGCTCCTGAAGGCTTTGGGCATCGAAAGGGGTAGCCATTGTCATCAAAGAACCGCCGGAAGGTGAATTCGTAAAATGCGTGCTCAGGGTGCTTGTTACTGGGGGAGGTGAGCGTGTCCCAGGCCTTGGCGCTACCTTCGCTGGCATCGTTCCAAGGGCTTTCTTCATCGACGGGGTCGAAATTCGAGGTGTCCATGGGGTGGCTGATGGTGGGAACGTAGGGGGCCGGCTGCTTCCGGATGTCACTGGAGAAGTCAATAGCGCTGAAGAAGGGGTGGGCCTTCAGGTCGTCGGCCCCATTCCGCCCCAGGCGGTGGTCTGCAGAGCAGCACAGCTTCGTGATGAGGTCCCTGGACTCGGGGCTCAGCTTCACCTGGGCTGGAATGTGGAGCGTGTTCTCCCAGTTTATCACCTGAGGAACAACAGAACCAACGTGTTAGGTTCTCCTCACATCTTGGGCAGTTCTGGGACAGCATGTGATGACATGACTTTCAAATAAGTGTAATTTCACAACAGGAGAGGAGTTAGAATAGACACAGAAGCAGCAGTTGTTGATCTCAGCGGCCATAAAAAGTCAGTGTCCGCCGGGCGCGGTGGCTCAAGCCTGTAATCCCAGCACTTTGGGAGGCCGAGACGGGCGGATCACGAGGTCAGGAGATCGAGACCATCCTGGCTAACACCGTGAAACCCCGTCTCTACTAAAAAATACAAAAAACCAGCCGGGCGAGGTGGCGGGCGCCTGTAGTCCCAGCTACTCGGGAGGCTGAGGCAGGAGAATGGCGTAAACCCGGGAGGTGGAGCTTGCAGTGAGCTGAGATCCGGCCACTGCACTCCAGTCCGGGCTACAGAGCAAGACTCCGTCTCAAAAAAAAAAAAAAAAAAAAGTCAGTGTCATTTCAGTTGATGGCTCACAGCCTGAGGCCAGAATGACCAGTCAAATGCAGACAAAAAGATACAGATTTTCTTCTATCACAAATACTGTTTAGCCAAAGAATGTTGTGCTTTCCATAAAAATGAAGAGAATGATGGTCTACGAGTTATTTTATTTATTTTTTTATTTTTATTTTTTTGAGATGGCGTCTCGCTCTGTCACCCAGGCTGGAGTGCAGCGGTGCGCTCTTGGCTCACCACAACCTCCGCCTCCTGGGTTCAAGCGATTCTCCTGCCTCAGCCTCCCGAGTAGCTGGGATTACAGGAGCCCGTCACCGTGCCCGGCTGACTTTTGTATTTTTAGTAGAGACAGGGTTTCACCATGTTGGCCCGGCTGGTCTCGAACTCCTGACCTCAGGTGATCAGCTAAAGTTATTTCTTTAGCTATGGCAATGGATTTCTGTCAAACCATCATGGCACTCATTCAAATACTTACTGTGGTCAAAAAACAGCCAACTAGGGTTTTGAAAAACAAAAAGGGCCGGGCGCAGTGACTCACCTGTAATCCCAGCACTTTGGGAGGCCGAGACGGGCAGATCACAAGGTCAGGAGATCGAGACCATCCTGGCTAACATGGTGAAACCCCGTCTCTACTAAAAATACAAAAAAACTAGCCGGGCGTGGTGGCGGCGCCTGTAGCCTGTAGTCCCAGCTACTCGTGAGGCTGAGGCAGGAGAATGGCGGGAACCCGGGAGGCGGAGCTTGCAGTGAGCCGAGATCATGCCATAGCACTCCAGCCTGGGTGACAGAGCAAGACTCCATCTCAGGGAAAAAAAAAAAAAAAAAAAGGAAAAAGAAACCTCATAGAGAAGAATAAAGCTGGCTGACCCCATGTGACCTTACGTGCTCCACTGCACAGACCAGCCATCTGGACGTTCAGTAAATGCGCTTGTTGTAGAGATGTGTCTACTGTGAAGACGAAACCTAGGGCACTTCTTTATTGTTTACACTTAGCGTCAGGAGGAAACAAGGCCAGCATGACTGGCTACCAGCTGGGGTGACAGGACAGTGGATAAAGCATGGAAGTTAGTGGGTGTATGGGTGGGAGGCTTGGTTTGAACCTAAGTAGTGTTTTCATAGAGCTAAAACTGTAGAGCTCCTAGAAGAAAACATAGCATGAAATCTTCGTGATGTTGAGTTTGGCAGTGATTTCTTAGACATGCCACCAAAAGCACAGGGAATAAAAGAAAAAATAAATTGGACTTCATAAAAATTTAAAACTTTTGTGCATCAAAGGACATTACTGATAGTGAAAAGGCAACAAAATGGGAGAACAGATTTCAAAGCACATATTTGAAAAGGGGTTAGTATCCAGAGAATATACAGAACTCCTACAACTCAACAACAATAACAGAACCAAATAACTTGATTTATAAAGAGTAATGGACTTGAAGAGATATTTCCAAAGATATACAAATGACCAATAAGGACATGAAAATGAATTCAATATAATTAATCACTAGGGAGATCCAACTCAAAACCACAATGAGATACCACCTTACATCCCCTAGAGTGGCTACTACTTAAAAAAAACAAAAACAGGAAAATACTTACTGAGGATGTAGGGAAACTGGAACACTCAGCCACTGCTGGTGGGAATGTAAAATGGTGCAGCCACTATGGCAAACGGTTTGGGAGTTCCTCAAAAAGTTAAACACGGAATGACCATATAATCCAGCAATCCCACTTTCTGGTTTATATCCAAAAGAACCAGAAGCAGGGACTCATACAGTGGAATATTATTCCACCTTAAAAAGGAAGCTGCAACATGGATGAACCCTGAGGACATTACACTAAGTGAAATAAACTAGACACAAAAAGACAAATACTGCATGATTCCACTTGCAAGAAGTCCCGAGGCCAGGCATGTGGCTCGCACCTGTAATCCCAACACTTTGGGAGGCTGAGGTGGGTGGATAACTTGAGGTCTGGAGTTTGAAACCAGCCTGACCAACATGATGAAACCCATCTCTACCAAAAATACAAAACTTAGCTGGTGTTGTGGCAGGCACCTGTAATCCCAGCTGCTTGAGAGGCTGAGGCGTGAGAACCCGGAAGGCAGACGTTGCAATGAGCCAAGATCGTGCCACTGCACTGCAGCCTGGGATACAGAGCAAAACTCTGTTTCAAAAAAAAAAAATAAATCGGCCGGGCGTGGTGGCTCAAGCCTGTAATCCCAGCACTCTGGGAGGCCGAGGCGGGCGGATCACGAGGTCAGGAGATCGAGACCATCCTGGCTAACACGGTGAAACCCCGTCTCTACTAAAAAAAAAATACAAAAAACTAGCCGGGCGAGGTGGCGGGCGCCTGTAGTCCCAGCTATTCGGGAGGCTGAGGCAGGAGAATGGTGTAAACCCGGGAGGCGGAGCTTGCAGTGAGCTGAGATCCGGCCACTGCACTCCAGCCCGGGCGACAGAGCGAGACTCCGTCTCAAAAAAAAAAAAAATCAGTCAGTCCTGAGCAGAGCCAAACTCACAGAGAAGCAGAAGACAGGCGAGCAGGCGCTGGAAGGGAGAGTGGGGAGTTTCTGTTTAATGGGTTTTTGGATGATTAAAACATTTGAAAATAGAGGGTGGTGATGGTTGCACAATATTGTGAAGGTACTTAATGTCACTGAATTATACACTAAAAAATAATTAAAATGGTAAATTTTATGTTATGTATATTTTACCAGAATAAAAAAATCTGAATTATCATGTGGACAATTTAGTGAGTAGCTCAGCAATTCAGTCAGGGCGTGGATAATGACAGATTCCAATTTTACTGTTCCTAGAGTGAAACTAGGCCTTACTTTAGGGTTTTTCTACTTTTCTTTTCTTTTTTTTTTGAGACAGAGTCTCGCTCTGTCGCCTGGGTTGGAGTGCAGTGGCGTGATCTTGGCTCACTGCAACCTCTGCCCCCAGGGTTCAAGTGATTCTCCTGCCTCAGCCTCCCAAGTAGCTGGGATTACAGGTGCCCGCCACCATGCCAGGCTAATTTTTTGTATTTTCAGTAGAGACGGGGTTTCACTATGTTGGCCAGGATGGTCTCGATCTCCTGACCTCATGATCTGCCTGCCTCTGCCTCCCAAAGTGCTGGGATTACAGGCGTGAGCCACCGTGCCTGGCCTTACTAGATGGTTTTTTCTAATTAAGGTTATTAATTTAGGCTCCTTGGTGATCATGGCCACTAGGACATGTGAAAACTCCTAGGACTGTGTGTCAGTTGGTATATCCACTGAAGACTGCAGATTCTCAATTCTAATTCTCAATTCAATCCTTAGTAACTCAATTCAGAAAGCAAATGGCTGTCATTTTAACACTAATAATTTAGTATCAAGTGAATGACAGATTTAACTACTTTGAATATTACGAATATGCACAACTAGCCTGACCACACAGCTGACAGTTTGCAAACAATGATATCATATCCAAATAAAGAAACGGATTTCTTTAGATGTACAGTTGACCCTTGAACAACAGTTTGAGGGTCACTCACACTAGCATTTTCTTCCACCTCTGCCACCCCTGAGACAGCAAGGCCAATGCCTCCCCTTCCTCAGCCCATTCCACATGAAGATGACAAAGATGGAGACCTTTATGATGATCCACTTTCAATTATTAAAATAGTAAACCTATTTTCTCTTCTTTACGATTTTTTTTCTTTAGAAAGAGTCTCACTCTGTCACCCAGGATGGACTACAGTGGTGTGATCTCGGCTCACTGCAACCTCCGCCTCCCAGGTTCAAGCGATTCTCCTGCCTCAGCCTCCGGAGTAGCTGGGATGACAGGTGCACACCACCATGCTGGACTAATTTTTATTATTTTTAGTAGAGGTCAGTTTTGCCATGTTGCCCAGGCTGGTCTTGAACTCCTGACCTCAGGTAATCTGCCCACCTTGGTCTTCCAAAGTGGTGGGATTATAGGCATGAGCCACTGTGCCCAGCCTATGTTCCTCCCAAAGTAGTGGGATTACAGGCACGAGCCACTGTGCCCGGCCAGCATTTTCTTTTCTCTAGCTTGCTGTATTGTAAGAATACAGGATCTAATACATATAACATACAAAATGTGTGTTCATTGACTCTATGTTACTGGTAAGGCTTCCAGTCAACAAACTATTAGTAAAGTTTTTGGGGAGTCGAAGGTTCTATGCTGATTTTTGACTGTGCAGGGGGCTGGCACCCCAACCCTCCACTGCTGAGGGGTCAACCATAGTTCCTGGAGTTCCGTGTGTTCTCTGCAGGGCAGGCGTGGGGCAGGGAGACGGTGGGTCTGCAGCACACCTTTGCTGACCCTCACTGTTCTTGCCTGGAAATATAAGGTGGCAGATGGCCAAGGATTTAACAGAATTTCAGATATTAAAATGGGCCCAATTCCACGGCTTTGCTTAACAAAATAGAAAATTTAAAAATAGATAATAATTTAAAAAGTAATGAGATTACTTTTAAAAATCCCATCATATACAACTGCCATTCCTACCCTACTCAGAATAAGAGGGCGAATGCTGACCAAAGGTTCACGGGTACATGAGAAAATCAGATGTCTGCAGCAAGCAGATGCGTGGTTCCTCTCATATTACCTTCAGCTGGGTTTCTGTGGGAGTTGGTGCCAAAAAGGGCGGCTGTCCCACCAGCATCTCGAAGAGAATCACTCCAACACTCCACCAGTCACAGAGCTGAGTGTACCCTGCAAGACAAAGTTCACTCAGTCCCTACGCAGGCACGAATTCTCCTCCGAGGCGAGTTTCGGCAGATGGACCTTTGTAAGTACCTGGATGCTAATGGGTGGGGGTGGCAGCCGTGGCCGCTTAGGTTTTCGTAATTTTAATCATTGTAATAAGAAAATACTTTTTAATTTAAAAAGATTATTTTTAGTGTTAGCAACTAGTTACTAGCCAGAATTTTATGTTCTTAAAGATCACAGACAGAGGCACCAATTAAAATAACGGAAACTGAAAACCATAAAGTACTATAACCCGTGAACAGTCAGGGGAGGGTCTGGGCAGCTTGCTGGGAGGCTTCTACATCAGTTTTGGATGAAGCTGAAGCCTATGGAGATGAGGAGGGCGTGGGCAAAACCCACCAGACAATTCACGGTAAGCCGAACGCTCCTTGTGTGAGGCCCCCACGGAGCTGGGCCTTCCTCACGGGCTCCCCGTGCTGGGTCAGGGCTGGCCTCTGGGAGGCTGTAGGCTGGGCTCCTTTACCTTTCATTTTCTCCCACTTTTCCTTCAGGGCCTCATGGCCCATCAAGCCAGGCTCGTCTTGATGTCACCTAATCCTTGCTAAGTATAAACTGGGATGTTAAGAGGTCAGCCCGGGGGTGCCTGCAGCTGCATATGCCAGGGTAGCCCCCTCAGGCCCCTCTGTTATCTCCCTGTCCCACCTCTTTCTGCCCAAGTTTGGCACCAGACGCTGCAGAAAAACCCCAAGCAATGGCTCCTTGGGAATACTGCACGCGGCAGAGGGAAGCAGACCTTCACTGGGCACCAAGGTTATTCACAACCTCTCAAGGTCATTATTGCTATGTCTGTGGTCCGAGCAGTTAAGTAACTTGCGCTGGATTACCACAGCTAGCAAAGAAAACCCAGACTTGAACTGGGTCTGGCTGGCTCCAAAGACTTTAAACAACGTGTGGCGGCAGGAGCTGCCTGTCTCTGGATTAATTACACAGAATCAGATGAACACCCACCGTCACTGTGGACCATGCAGGATCACTGAAGGAATCCTCGTCTACTGAGCCAGATGTATCTGACAGAATGGAGCATCCACCCAGGAGACAAATTTTATGAGCACTGGTCATTTGACACAACTGGCACCTGCCACTTTTGCTATGGTCTAGCAGGGAGAATGAGAGAGAAAGGACCTTCCAATGCTGTCACATAAGCACCAGCTGCGCACAGCACAACTCAGCCAGGAGCCTGGGACAGAAGTGAAAGCTAGAGCCCGGAAATGTGTGGTCTAGGCACACTGAGCAGAGGTCCCGTGGCCCTCAGAGTGGTTTCCATCATTTGACTGTGAAAATGAGGCCTGGAGTCATTTCCTTGGGTCTAGGTAGAGACTGAGGGCCAGCAGACACTGTCTAATGGTGCATGTCTTCCAACCCCCTGAAGCAAGAGCATTTCCAAGGCAGAAGGGAGGCCTGTTATGTTGCGGAAATAAGTAGTTTTCAGGCTTCCATGAGGACAAAAATATGACTGGAAGCATCAGGTCCTTGGAAAGCTAGAGCCAAGGAGACTCAGCTCACAGGTCTGAAGAGACGGAGACCTCCCGTGGGGTGGCTGGCTGTGGCGCACGTACCTTTGCGAAGGAGAACCTCGGGCGCGATGTAGTTTGGAGTCCCCACCAGTGAATGTGCCAGGCACCTCTGGTGCTGCTTCCGCGCCCTCTGCTCCAGGGTCTTCAGCCTGTCCCCACACCGACAGTTAGACACGTCGTCCCAGAGGTCGCTGGGCTCCATGCTGTCCTGCCTGACATGGCTCCCTTCACCCAGGAATCGGGGGTGGTGAAAGAAGAGAACAAAACACAAAGTGAATTTTCACTCTTCAACAACTCAACGGATCCACAGCTTAAAACAGCAAAGTCATTCCAATCAGCTCCTGCCATATCAGGATAGAGAATCCCCGCTGAGCTGCTCCATACGGGCAGCCTGCTGTCCCTAGTTCGGAGACACGTGGTGAGGTTGGCGCTAGCACCAAGGTGGAAACGACGGTGAGGAATCATGGGAAACCACGCACCGTGCTGAGCTGGCAGGAAGGCACTGCAGGCAGGAGAGGCTGGAAGAACGGTGGGGACAGCTTGTAGCCTATTGTCTTAAAAATATAGTAGGCCAGGTGCGGTGGCTCACTGCACCTGTAATCCCAGCACTTTGGGAGGCTGAGGCAGGTGGATCACCTGAGGTCGGGAGTTTGAGACCAGCCTGACAAAAATGGAGAAACCCCGTCTCTACTGAAAATACAAAATTATCCAGAGGTGGTTTTGTATTACAGTGCGTGACTGTAATCCCAGCTACTCAGGAGGCTGGAGACAGGAGAACCACTTGAACCCGGGGGGTAGAGGTTGTGGTGAGCCGAGATCATGCCATTGCGCTCCAGCCTGGGCAACAAGAGCAGAACTCTGTCTCAAAAAAAAAAAAAAAAGTAAACCTGAAATCCACTAACTTTAAAAAAAAAAATTCATATATCATTCTATTCCTTTTGGAAGGGAAGGCTGTCACACCGATTTATAAAAGAATGGAGTGACGGATAATTTCGAAATGATTAGGAGCCACTAGGATGGGATACTGAGCTGCTTGCCACGGGGTGAGTGATGTCTACACAGAGAAAATGCATGCGGCACACTCAAGACAATACCTTTCTGGTAATATTTGGAATTGTGAGTCCACCTGAACCCAGTGCAGAGGCCGAAATCTGTGAGTTTAATGTGACCATCCAGATCTATCAAAATGTTATCAGGCTTGATGTCTCGGTGGATGAAGCCCATCTTGTGGACGCTCTCAATGGCCAAAGTCAGCTCTGCGATGTAGAACCGGGCCAGGTACTCGGGAAAGACCTCCATCCGAATCAGCAGGCTCATCATGTCCCCACCAGGGATGTAGTCCATCACAAAGTACAGGCTGTCTTTGTCTTGGAAGGAGTAGTAGAGTTTGACCACCCACTCATTGTCTGCCTCGGCCAGGATGTCCCTCTCGGCCTTGACGTGGGCCACCTGATTCCGGTTCAGGACATCCTTTTTCCTTAGGGTCTTCATGGCGTACAAGGCATGAGTGTCCACCTTACAAGCAAGGCACACTTCTCCAAAGGCACCGATCCCCAGGGTTTTGATTTTGACAAACATAGACTTGTCCATCTTGGCCCTCTTAAGCCTGTTGTAATTAGACTCTTTCTGGTAGAGGATCTTCCGCATCTGTTCCTGCTCAGCTTCACAGAGTCCAGCCTGTGCAGACGGAAAGGAAGGAGGAAGAATCACATTAGAGAAGTCCCATGATAACATATGACTGGGATGGGGAAGCCCTGGAACCTAACTCGTTTTACAGAAAGGAGAACAGAGAAGAACGGGTCTCATATACTACAAAGCAAGGTGACAACTGGTTTTGTTTTGTTTTTGAGACAGTCTTGCTCTGTCACTAGGCTGGAGTGCAGTGGCACAATCTCAGCTCACTGCAGCCTCGGCCTCCCGAGTAGCTGGGACTACACGCGCCCACCATCACGCCTGGCTAATTTTTGTATTTTTAGTAGAGACAGGGTTTCATCATGCTGGCCAGGCTGGTCTTGAACTCCTGACCTCAGGTGATCTGTCCACCTCGGCCTCCCACAGTGCAGGGATTACAAGTGTGAGCCACCGTGCCTGGCCAGTTTTGTTTTTTTATATCAATATATAGACATGAATTTGGAATGAAAAATTAAGACAGGCCAGGTGTGGTGGCTCAAGTCTGTAATCCCAGCACTTTGGGAGGCCGAGACGGGCGGATCATGAGGTCAGGAGATCGAGATCACCTTGGCTAACACGGTGAAAACCCGTCCCTACTAAAAAATACAAAAAACTAGCCGGGTGAGGTGGCGGGCGCCTGTAGTCCCAGCTACTCGGGAGGCTGAGGCAGGAGAATGGCGTAGACCCGGGAGGCGGAGGTTGCAGTGAGCTGAGATCGGGCCACTGCACTCCAGCCTGGGCGACAGAGCGAGACTGTCTTTAAAAAAAAAAAAAAAAAAAAAGTTAAGACAAAAAAGAGTGTTCTTTCTCAAGGAGACTTTTGCTCTAAAAACTAAGGGAAACTTCTATTAACAAAAATCTGTGGGAAAGGGGACCACAGCAGTCCTAGAACTCCAAGAGCCATCTAATCTTTCAGCAACTTAGGGAAAATGGAAAAGCAGGAAGAAAAGTCAATGATCAGCATACAAAAATCAGTAGCACACATTAGACAGACTTGTATATGGTGAGAGACAGGGTCTAGTTTCATTCTTCTGCACGTGGATATCTGGATTTCTGTACACCAGTAACGAATACCATTTACAACAGCTATAAAAAAAATCTAGAAGCAAATTTAACCAAAAGTGAAAGAGCTCTACAAAGAAAACTACGAAACCCTGATGAAAGAAACTGAGGACACAGACAAATGAAAAAAGATCCCATGTTCACCGACAGAAAGATTTAATATTGTTAAAATGACTATACTACCCAAAGCAATCTACCAATTAAATGCAATCCCTATCAAAATACCAATGACATTTTTCACATTAATAAAAAAACAACACTAAAATTCATAGGGAGCCCAAATAGTCAAAACGATCCTGGGCAAAAAGAACAAAGTTGTTACCCGACTTCAAAATATATTACAAGCCTAGAGTAACTGAAACTGCATGGTACTGGTATACAAACAGACACATAGACCAACGGAACAGAATAGAGAACCCAGAAGTAAGTCCATGTATTTACAGCCACCTGATTTTTGACAAAGGTGCCAAGAATGTACACGGAAGAAAAGACATGCTGGGAAAACCAGACATCCATATGCAGAAAAATGAAACTAGACCCCAATCTCTCACCATATAGGAAAGTCAACTTAAAACAGATGGAAGACCTAGAAACAAGACCAGAGGCTACGAAAATATACGCCAGGACACTGGTTTGAGCAAAGATTTTTATGGATAAAATCTCAAAAGCACAGGCAAAAAACCTCAAAATAGACAAATGGGACTATATTAAGCTAAAAAGCTTCTGCATAGCAAAGGAAACAACAGAGTAAAGAGGATACCTGTGTTGAACAGGAGAAAATATTCACAAACTATTCATCTGACAAAAGACTATTATTCAGAATATACAAGGAACTCAAACAACTCAACAGCCAAAAAAAAAAAAAAATCAAATAATCCTATTAAAAAGTGAGTCAAAAGGCCGGGCGCGGTGGCTCATGCTTGTAATCCCAGCACTTTGGGAGGCTGAGGCGGGCGGATTACTTGAGGTCAGGAGTTTGAAACCAGCCTGATGAACACGGTGAAACCCCGTTTCTACTGAACATACAAAAATTAGCTGAGCATGGGGTCGCACCCCTGTAGTCCCAGCTCTCAGGAGGTTGAGGCAGGAGAACAGCTTGAACCCAGAAGGCAGAGGTTGCAGTGAGCCGAGATTTCATCACTGCACTCCAGCCTGGGTGACAGAGCGAGACTCCGTCTAAGTAAATAAATAAATAAAAAGGTCGGGCGATGTGGCTCACGCCTGTAATCCCAGCACTTTGGGAGGCCAAGGCGGGTGGATCATCTGAGGTCGGGAGTTCGAGACCAGCCTGACCTACATGGTGAAACCCTGTCTCCACTAAGAATACAAAATTAGCTGGACATGGTGGCTAATGCTAGTAATCCCAGCTGCTTGGGAGGCTGAGGCAGGAGAATCACTGGAACCTGGGAGGCAGAGGTTTCGAGATCGCGCCATTGCACTCCAGCCTGGGCAACAAAAGTGAAACTCTGTCTCAAAAAAAATAAATAAATAAACTAATTAGAAAAAAAAAAAAAAGTGAGCTAATGACCTGAATAGACACTTGTTAAAGGAAGACACACAAATGGCTAAGAGGTGCATGGAAGGGTTCTCCATTAACCATCAGGGAAATGCAAATCAAAACCACAATGAAATATAATCTCTTCCCAGTTAGAACAACTATTAACAAAAAGAAAAAAAAAGAAACTAAAAACAGAACTACCATACAATGTACCAATTCCACTACTGGGTATTTATCTAAAGTAAAGGAAATCAGTATATCAAAGGGATACCTGCACCCCATGTTTACTGCAGCACTCTGCACAATAGCAAAATATGGAATCAACTTAAGTGTCCATCAACTGATGAATGGATAAAGAAAATGTGGTCTGTGTACACCATGGGATACTATTCAGCCATAAAAAAAGAATGAAATCCTGTCATCTGGAGCAACATGAATGGAACTGGAGGTCATCATGTTAAGTGAAATAAACCAGGAACAGAAAGTTCAGTACACACGTTGTTACTGATATGTGGGAGCTAAAAGAATTAATCTCATAGAGGCAGAGAGTAGAATGATAGTTAGCAGAGGTGGGAAAGGGTGTGTGTGTGTTGAGGGGAGATGAGAGGTTAATTGATGGAAACATATAGCTGGACAGAAGGAACAAACTCTAGGGTGACTACAGTTAGTAAAAATGTATTCTGTATTTCAAAATAGCTAGAAGACAGGACTTGAAATGTTTCCAACACAGAAATGATAAGTACACCAGGCATACCTTGACTTGATCATTACATATCCTATGCATGTAACAAAATATCACATGTACCCCACAAATACACAAATACTACGTATAAATAAAAAATGAACGGCTGGGTGTGGTGGCTCATGCCTGTAATCCCAGCACTTTGGGAGGCTGAGGTGGGCAGATCACCTGAGGTCAAGAGTTTGAGACCAGCCTAACCAACATGGTGAAACCCCATCTCTACTAAAAACACAAAAAAATAGCTGGATGTGGTGGTGGGCACCTGCAATCCCAACTACTTGGGAGGCTGAGGCAGGAGAATCGCTTGAACCCAGGAGGAGGAGGTTGCAGTGAGCCAAGATTGCACCACTGCACTCCAGCCTGGGCGATAGAGCAAGGCTCAGTCTCAAAAATAAATAAAAATAAATAAATAAGCACATATAAATGAAAGGTAAATATTTAAAAAGTCAATGAATATGGGACACTGGAAAGAACACAAATCTGGTTTCTACGCTTTGGAATTACTGGCTTTGTGTGATTTAAATCTGTTACATTTTAATTTAAATAATTTCACCAATAATTACCTTCTTCAGCACTTTAGTGTCAACTAAGGTATACTTAAATCATTAGTTACTAATTAAACACTTAAAAAGAATAAATGGAATCACTACTATATTTTTCTTCCAAAATCTCACAATATCAATTTACAAAACCTTAAACTTTGTTTCTACTCATTCAAAATGTTCTATTATTAATCCGTGATGAATTTTGTTAAGTGAGTACATACCCTAAAACTCAATTTGCTAATTTACCTACAATGTAAATTGTAGATTACCTACATTACGCTGGCTACATTATGCACAGCTACCTCTGATTCTTCAGAAGAGTCAAGGGGAAAGGAGAAAGGGAGGTCACACCATTTGCAACCTCTCCAAGTTGTTGGCCCCAGAACCAGACTGCCGCCCGTTAGCCGTGTTGATGACAAGGGGTGTGCGGCCGCAACAGAAAAGGGATCGTGCGCGCTTCCTATTACCAGTGTAGGGAAGAGCCGGGAACAAACAGGAAAAACGAAGTGGGAAATTACTTTGGCCATTTCTTGCTCCAGCTGCAGCCTCCGGTTAACCTTCTGCTGGTAGGTTTTGATGACGTTCTCCACGTGCTGCTCCATGAAGAACTTAAAGGCGTATGGCGAGTAGCTCTTGATGCGTGACTCTCTCTTCTCCTCGTCTCTGCTGTTTTTGCGGACGGGGACGGGAGAAGTCTGGATCTGCTTTTTATCCTTCCCGCCTTTGTCCCCCTTGGCGCTTTTGCGGCTCTTCTCACCGCCCTCGGGCTCGCTGGGGCCCGCACGGAGGCTCTGCTCCACGCCCGCGCACAGGCTGTCCAGGTCGTACTGCTCGGACTTGCTGCGCAGCAGCAGGTGCTTCGGGTAGGGCGGAGGCGGGCACCTCCGGTCTGGGCCTCCGTACTCCACGTCCAGCGGGTAGGCGCCTGCGCCGCCCAGTGCCAGGGCGTGCTCCTCCTTGGCGTCCAGGCCCTCCGTGGCCGGGGCGGGGGCTGGGGCAGGCGCGGGCACCCAGGCGGGGTGCGAGGGCCCCACAGCCGTCTGCGGCTCCGGCCTCAGCACTCGCACGCTCTTCACCGGGTGCAGGATGTGCGCGGCCGTGACAGCCGTCACGGTGTTGGGGGCGGGCAGGGAGGGCTCGGCCTTGCCGGGTGCGCCCGGCCGCGGCTGGTGGCTGTTGAAGGAGTTGGTCCTGCTGGGCACCGGGCAGTCAGGCCGGAAGGCCACGTGCGCGCGCGGCGGCGCCTCCAGGCCCGGCTTCTGCAGGGAGTCCCGGCGGGCCAGGGTGGCAGCCGGCCACTGCTGGACGGAGGTGCTGCCCAGGTCATACAGGTCCACGTTGAGGCTGTTCCGCGAGGGAGTGAGCAGGCTCTGCGGGGGGCTGTCGCCGGCGAACACCTGGCTGCGGGAGCCCAGCACATGCAGCTGGTGGGCCGTGGGGCCGGCCTGCTTGTGGTGTGGGTGCGGCACGTAGAGCCCGGCGGTGGGGGGCGGGAAAGCGAGGCCGGCGCCTGGTGGGCCCCCCTGGCCCTTGGTGGGCAGGCTGGCGTAGCCCCCGGTCTCCGGCGGCGTCTTGCCCTGGAAGGAGGGGCTGCGCTGCACCCCGTAGCCCAGGGGCTCCCCGTGCACCAGCAGGTGCGGCCGGCCGTAGTGCGTGCCCTGCAGCGGGAAGTGTGCGCCTGCTGCCTCCACGCCGGCGCCGTAGCCCTTGGGTGGGTGCTGGTGTTGGTGCTGGTGGCCGGGCCCGTGGGGGCCGACTCCGGGGAAGAGGTAGTCCACGTACGGCCGCGGCACCTCCTCCAGCGCAGCGGGGCCGTCGGCGCCGAAGCTCGGGCCCTCGTAGGGGGCACCGCTCAGCTGGTGGTAGGACGCGAACGAATCGCTGGTTCCTTCGAAGCTGGGCCTCCGCGTCACAGGGGCTGGCATGAGCCCCTTTCCTGCCGTGGAAAACACAGGAAGACAGCATCAGAGTGGGTGTGAGCAGTGGGTTCCGGCACTTCCAGGCTGGTCCCCACTCGAGCGCTGCCCCTGGGGCTGAGGGTCTTGAACCCTGGGCCCTGAGGTGCTGCATTCTGCCCAGCACAGGGTCAGCGGACTCCCCTCTGCCCTGCCAGCAGGACCAGTCGCCCTAATGTGTTAAGAGAGTGGAGACAAGCTGGAGGCCAAAGGGCACATGGGAGGGCCAAGGGCAGAAGAGAAGACCGCGTCCGCATGCTGAGTTGCATCCTTGGCCCCTGGGGACAGCACTGGGGTCACTCTCCTGTCAGGCTAGGGAGCCATCTGCATAGCCAGCTTTGTTTTCTTTTTTTTTTTTTTTTTTTTTTTTGAGACGGATTCTCGCTGTGTCACCCAGGCTGGAGTGCAGTGGCCGGATCTCAGCTCACTGCAAGCTCCGCCTCCCGGGTTTACGCCATTCTCCTGCCTCAGCCTCCCGAGTAGCTGGGACTACAGGCGCCCGCCACCACGCCCGGCTAGTTTTTTTTTGTATTTTTAGTAGAGACGGGGTTTCACCATGTTAGCCAGGATGGTCTCGATCTCCTGACCTCGTGATCCACCCGCCTCGGCCTCCCAAAGTGCTGGGATTACAGGGTTGAGCCACCGCACCCGGCCGCCAGCTTTGTTTTCAAAACCCTATCATGCCAAATTGTGGGAAGCTGGGTTTACCCCGCACGGTTCCCCAGGCGCGGCTCCCTCACAGAAAGGGCGGACCTGTTTCCACTGTGCAGCAGCTGCTCCACTTTCTTTCACCTCTTTTCCAAATTAAAAGATTTTCTAGTTTTTTTGGTCTGTATCAAAACAAAGCAACATATGCACAACAAAAACCACACAAAACTCCTCTACAAATATCCAGACTGATTTCATCTGCTGCTACCTTAATCCTGACCTCCATTTTGAACATCTCATCTGGAACAGACACCGGAAGGAAGGACAAAGGCTCCTTTCATTTCTTTAGACCAACTGCTCCACTTGGCTGGACTTAGCAGAGGGTGCCGAAGGGTGTGCCTTGCCCACAGGAAGACCACCTCTGATACGTGGCAGTGAAGGCCCTGACAGCCTGGCACTGAGCAAGTCACAGGCAAACCAAGGCTTCA